>NC_056741.1:436742034-437058244 GCF_019279795.1 Protopterus annectens | reverse complement strand
GTCCTAACAGTTGACCTCAATATAGATTAGAACATCTTAGGATTAAGTTACTGCATGAGTTTGCTGTAGGACTGACCGACCATTGCCTAATCCTAATCGATCAATATAAAGATAAAAAAAACACACCTAATATCAGAGACAAATACTATGAGAGAACTATGTGCATATTTGTCTAGATAGGCTTTTTAATGAACATCTCTAGGTTATCAAACAGTAAATAATCATACGACGCCATATTGGTCATCTTATTCAGTTAAGCATTTTGGACAACACCAAAAATAATGGAAAGACAAAGATTCAAAATTGGGGACAGCTTAAAGTAGAGCATCATAGTTTGCATTAACATACATTTCCTTTATTTTTAAATTCTAATGTATGGCATTATTGCCTAGCTTATATGCCGCAGTGATTCGTCGGAAATCAAAAATGTTAGTTCCACGGCAAAACATATCCGGATAAATCAGAGGCAGTTGAAGGTGTACATGCCGTGTAACGACCTTCTGTTTTAATGCATTACTAATATATTAATAAATTATTGCTAATATCACTGTGTCGTTCACAGCTACAAAATAATAGAATGCATCAAAAGCAGAACAAGGTTATGCAAGCAGTATGTTGCAAGAGTTCAGTGGCACAGCAGAAGCAAAAACCAACATACATTAATGTTAATGCTGCTGACGTTTCTAATACTACAAACCGAACAATTTAATCTCCCAACACCCTACGGACAATAAATGGTGCAGCAGAGGAGCAGTCAACTTTACATACACATTAACCGTTTTGTCTTCCATTTGCTTACTTCATTTATATATGAATAATAATTAATTAATTAATTTCAGCGCCACTGATGTAACCCTGACTAATTCTGAAGACATTAATCAGTTGTATTAAGTGCCTAATTATGCTGCTTAACAGACATGCCTCAAGAGACGTGTTCACATTATAAGAAAAATATTCCCAGCCAGTACCCACGTGTTTTGTGCAGCACTCACAATCAATGGACACGCTTAAAACTGCTTTCACGTGAATCAGGTTAAACAAAGATAATCTTTTTGACTATAAACACTTTAAAGCACACACCTGAGTCAGCAGTACTGGATGTGAAATAATCACTCGTAGATCAAAATAAACAGGGGAGGTAATCCCACTTTTGAGTAGATACCTACCAAATTTCACAGCTTGCACTTCGTATAACTGAACTGCAAGGTCATCTACTAATACTAGACATAATTTAATTCCGATAACTAACTTTACAACTACGTTTGTAACTTATACCCAACGCAAGACTACCTGTGCAAACTCAAAGCAAGAAAATAAAAAAATGCCTACAATAAAGCAGGGAACAACTGCTCTGGACAGTAAATGTTTTTTCTCAACGATCGTTCATTGTGGCTACTGCAGAAAATTAACCACAATGACCGATCGCACTAAAACTAAATTATCATCGTAGTGATTACTTGCAAAGCAGTGAAGGAACCCTGCCATACCTCTCAGCATTTTAGAGTAAGAAATCAGGACATTTTTAAATACTGATCTTGCAAACTTAGAAAGTTGATAGAATCGCAGGTTAACAGGCCGAAAATATGATACAAAAAATTCAACAGTCTGAGACAGGACCATAAAACTAAGCTGTAGTTGAGACTGGGAGAAAATATAGGATTGGGATTGAAGCTATACAGGATGTTGAAAAGAAAAAGGACACTGTGGGTGAGGAAAGTGAGTGACGTAAAAAGTAGGTGTGGCAGTGGTCAGCTTTACTGTCGACCCGAATTTTAAACGCTGGGATTGTCCCTTTAAACTTAGTCTGTCTGCTACTTCCCAATGCCTTCAGTGGGAGGATTTTTCTCTCATGAATGATGCAGACTTAAAATGCGCTTTACTAGTTCCTCAATTATTTCTGTCATGTTTCCCCTCTTTTTTTTCTATTTCATATTTATTTATACTTTAGTAACCAGGAAAGTGAACTGGTCCTAGGACCATTTTCAGCCACAACATAAGGTACACTGGCAAAGATAATAACAATTATTAAATGCACTTATCAATACAAATTAAAAAAAATACTGGCAGAAAGACATTGACCAAGATTGCATGTGGAACATATAGCCAATGTGTGACAGTGAGCAAGTAAATCACTGAGTAACATTTACTAGAATGTATACATTAATAATGCTTACCTATACTATGCGTGTGTGTGTGTGTGTGTGTGTGTGTGTGTGTGTGTGTGTGTGTGTGTGTGTGTGTGTGTGTGTGTGTGTGTGTGACGGGGGGGCTTGAAAATTGTAAATGCATTTATACTTTACAAGAAAAAATATTTACTGACTTTTCTCTAAATGTCACAGAAATCTTTGCCACTGCTCTTAAGTTATCTTAACACAATCTATTATAAATAACACTTAAAGCTTAGAATTTCAATACCATGTTGCTGCTTATGTAAATTTTTTCAGAAAAGTTAACAGTTGCCTTTAAACCCCTGACTGATCTAATTGCTTTGTTTTGCTACGAAAGGAGAGTATTAAGTTCTCCTCCACTCTGCAATAAAAACAGTGGAAACAATTCCACAGCTTTCTGTCTTTTTTATATCAGCTGCTGTATTCCTGACATTAGCAGGATTAATTACCCATCTAAGATTGACAGCAGTACCTGACAGGGTAAACTACAGATTTAACTGTGTCTATGATATGTCATGCAGGTGGAGACGAATGTCTCTCCAAAGCACGTGAGGAGTTGAGATTAAAAAAAGAAAGTAGGTGGTCTTTCCCTTCCTTTGACTTCAATGCAAGGAAATAAAAGTTTTAAAAACTACAAGCAGGTTTCTGGTACACACAAAATGCTGGAACCATATTGTAGGGAGAAAAGAAACCTAACGCTTGAGTTAAACGGTATGAGAGGGTAAAGTTTTCCTTTAAAAGAACTCTACCTCCCCCACTGAATTTAATGTAATGTAAGCTCGAACATGCTCTGAGCAGCAGTCTGCAAATGCTACCTTGGGATGAACAATAGGACCATGAAACTTAACATAACACTGGAATGTAAACAATTTCCTTTGGCAAAAAAAAAAAATGCTAAAGTCCCTTTAAGCCTGCTCTTGTTTATTTATACTTAGTTTGCCAGGATTGTCCAATTGGGCCACAAAGAGCCCATTTTCAATGGAGTCCTGGGGAGAAAAGATCCAGAAAAATACAGTTTCATAGGTTCATACTAGGCTATCTGCCCTAGGGCATTTATAAGCCTAGCCAGTGTGTTTGGCTTTCGCCACCCATTTTAAAATTAATTTTGCTATGCCCTTTTTCGAGGTTAGTATACTGTGCCTCTGTCTAACAGTGACACAGAAATGATACCCGGGGTAAACCTACGATCCCCAATCCACTCATCAAGATTCCTCTTGAAGAGAGTCAATGAGGGACTCTGCCTAACCTGGACTGGGATTTTATTCCAGAGTGAAGGGAGCCTCTGGGTTATAAATCTGTCCCTCCAGCATGTCCTATTTATTTCAGTGCTGAGGTTCAAGTCTCTCGAGTGCACAGCTCAATGGGATTTTGATTTTTTGAGGTGCAGCATGTCCATTAATTCAGGGTTGGACATGGCTTTATACGTCAGGCACAGATCACCTCTGAGCAGGCGGTATGCCACTGAGTAGAGCTGGAGTTTCTTTAACCGGGCAGCATATGGCATCTGTTTGAGCCCTTTGATCCTCTTGGTGAGGTACTTTTGGGGTCTTTCCAGTTGCTGCAGGTGTCTGGTAAGGTACATCCCAAAAGGGGCATTGTACTCAATTATGGGCCTGATGAGGGATGAGTAAAGAGGCACGATGACCTCCCCTGATCTAGATGTGAATCCTTTCATGATTAGGTGGGCTATATAAAATGTTTTTCTAACCACTTTGGCCACGTGGTTGTCAAATGAGAGATTGCTATTAACTTGGGTCCCCAGGTTCCTAATTACTTCTTCCGTACTTAATGGATTACCACCTATGTGGTAATTTGTGGGCACTTTGTTTTTGCCAAAGGGGATGACTATACACTTTTTGGCGTTTAGCTTGAGGCCATGGCTCTGGCACCAGTTGTCTGTTTCTATGAGGCCCTTTTGGAGGATGCTTGTGTTGGCTGGAGAGTCGATTATAGTGCCCAGTTTGCAGTCATCTGCGAACTTGGTCAGTCACAGTCCTTCTGTGTTTGCCTGTACCTCCGAGAAATATATACCAAACAGGAGAGGTCCCAGGACAGAGCCTTGTGGGACGCCAATTGTAACTGGCTTGGAGTCTGACATGGCTCCAGCAATTCTAACCATGTGGGTTCTGTCCTTGAGCCAGTTTGCAACCCATCTAGTGACATAGGGGTTTATATTTAAGCTGGTGAGCTTATCTATAATGCCCGAGTGGGGTATTGTATCGAAGGCTTTTGTGAGGTCCAGGTAGGCTGTGTGGACCACCTTCCCCTCGTCAATGGCCTTGGTGACTGTTTCAAAGAAATCGACCAGGTTTAAGAGGCAGGATCTGCCCTTAACAAAGCCGAACTGGGTAGGATCCAGTGTCTGTAGGTCCCCAATATCTTTTTTTATGAGCTCCATGATGATCCTTTCCATCGCTTTGCAGACCAAGCTAGTCAGGCTTATAGGGCAATAGTTTCCAGGATCCGTTGAGGCACCACCTTTGTGGAGAGGGACCACTGTTGCTGTACGCCATTCTTTGGGTACATATCCTGTGGTAAGGCTGAGATTGAACAGTAGTTTTATGTTTGGGTTTAGCTCTTCTTGGAGTTCATGTAGGACACAGCCTGGGACACCGTCTGGTCCCATTGATGCTGTGTTTTTTGCTTTGGAGAGGGCGGCTCTTACCTGAGCATCTGAGATGTCAGGGGGGCAGCACTCTGCTGGGATAGATATTTGCCCTTTTGGGGGGGGGGAGTTTGCGCTGACCCTGTCAGCTAGGATGTTGGCAATGTCTGTGGGTTTGGTGTATTTTTTGTCATTTTGGACTAATTCTGAGCATATCTGGGAATTCCCACCCAGGTTCCTAACATAACTAAAGAAAGCCTTATGATTATCCTTAGTGTCCTGTGCAATTTTTCTCACGAAGCTGGCCTTAGACGATTTTATGAGTGCCCGTAGTTTTTTGCTAACACTGATCAGAGATGCCTTCTCTTTTTGGGATTTTGCTCTATCATGTAGTAGCTTCCTCCTTCTATTGTATAGTTTGTTTATGGCTGGGGTCCACCAGACAGGACGTCTGCCTTTGGAGGATTGGGTCTTGGTTTTATTTGGGATTGCATGATCCATGCATTCCTGAAGGTGTTCATAGAATGCATTTATAAAGGATTCTGCGGTCTGGGCCATATTTTCCACAGGTCCGGGGGCTTTGAAGGATTCCACCTCGGTTTTGAGGAGTGTGAAATTTGCTTTAGAACAGTTTTTCACTGTGGTTTTCTGGGCAGGGGGCGGGGTCGGGATGTGAATATCCAGTGAGATTAGTTTATGGTCTGATCTTACCAGTGAGGGATACACTTCTGGTCTGGAGCATAGAGTCCCCATGTTGGTGATGATCAGGTCCAGTATGTTTTCCCCTCTTGTGGGAGTGGTAACAAGTTGTTCCATAGCATTTGAGTTTATAAATTCTAGGAACCTTTGAGCTAGGTGTTGGAGCTAGAGTAATGCTCCCAGTCTATGTTTGGGTAGTTGAAGTCGCCCAATATAATGATGTTTGGAGAAACCTTCATATTTTCCAGTGTTCTCAGGAAGGCCGAGTGGGGTTCCTGGGTTTGGGAGGGTGGTCTGTAGCATGCTATAAACTGGAAGGCAGTTTTACCCACTGTTCGTTGCACATGGATAGTCTCTGATGCTTCGTGCTGTGCCACCAATCTGGAGGTGTGGGTATCTTTGACGAATATTGATACTCCCCCTCCTTTTCTGATTCGGTCCAAGTTTTGGGGCCGAAAAGCATGGTATGAGGTATAACCTGGTAATGCTGGGGTGCTCTCAGGAGCCTTGAACCAGGTTTCTGTTACTGCACAGATATCGATGTTCTCCATGCTAAGGAGAGCTTTGAGTGCATGCATCTTGAGGTTTAGACTTCTGGCGTTGAGTAGCATTATTCTTAGTTTCTTATCCCTTGTGATACCTATGGAGGTGGGTTTGTCTTTTGAGCCTTGCCTAAAAAATCACTATGGGGGTAGCAAGAGCCTTTGCCATGAAATACAAGAATACAATATAAATGCAAGAAGTCACAAGAATACAAGATAACAAAATACATGAAATGCAAAGATAAATATAAATGCAGGAAGTCTCAAGTATACAAGATAACAAACTACATGATTAAGAGAGAATTTAAAAAATGAGTAACAACTTCCTATAGATTGGCATTATGAGGTGCTAGTTAGAATAATGCATTAAATTTCATTACAAAATAGTTACAGATCCTGTAAAATATGGTAGTTCCTATGGTCATTATTAGGAGTAATAAGACTGTAGGGAGCTATTTA
Organism: Protopterus annectens; assembly: GCF_019279795.1. Classification (NCBI taxonomy): domain Eukaryota; kingdom Metazoa; phylum Chordata; order Ceratodontiformes; family Protopteridae; genus Protopterus; species Protopterus annectens. The sequence goes on along the minus strand of NC_056741.1, from coordinate 437,051,771 downwards.
CAGATGTATTAGTTTGTGGAGAGTAATTAAGGAAATTATGTAGGATGAGAGCCAGAGCATTCCCGTTTTGAAGTTAGGTGTGAGTGAAGTAGGGTTTTGAAGGCAGAGAGTCTGTTAGTGGTACAGATGAGAGGTGGAAGAGAATTTGAATGGTGTGCTAGAAGGATAGGAGATGCTTGCCTGGTTGATGGGAAGGTTTATGGAGTTCTATTAGATTCTGAGAGTTAGATCTGAGACATCAATCGGGAAGATGGATTTTGAAGATGGAGGCAAGGGAGGGGCTGAGAGAGGGGCTGAAAATAAGTTTGTGTGCTTGGATAAGATGGGTATAGGTGAGCTAGTTGGGTAGCTCAAGCCAGTCCAGTTGATGTAGAGAAATACAGTGATCTATGGCCATTTGCAACTTTTGAAATTTTGTAGTAACAGGAGGAGAGTTTTGATTAAAGGGAAGATTGCAGATTTTTAAGGATGGCGGCACCATATAGAAGGGAAGGGATGAGGTAAGTAGTAGCGAGAACAAGTCTAATAGGGGAGAGATATAATAGTTATGACGGTAAAGCATGCCTAATTTGTTATGTGCTTTATTTATATTAACTTGCAGGTGACTATCAAACTTTAGCTGATCATTAATGAGAATTCCTAAAAGGTTTGCAGTGGATACTATTTCGAGAATTGTATTATTTTGGCTGGTGAGAGAGAATGAGTTTTTATCTAAGATGGTTTTAGAAGGGGTAAATACCATTAATTTAGTCTTGGTTGCATTGAGTGCCAGATGGTTGTCTAGCATCCATTGTTCGGTAGAAGAGAAGGCTTCCTGAGGTAATTGTACTAATGAAGAAGAAGAGGTGGCAGAGCAGATTATTCTCGAGTCGTCAGCATATTGAATGAGTTTGGCATTAGGGATGGCATGATAGAAGTTATTTATGAAGATATTGAATAGGAGGGGACCTAGATTTAAGCCTTGGGGGACACCTGTGAGAATATCTAGGAAAGGTGAAATAGCTTTTTTTCCACTTGATTGCTTGCTGCCTGTTTGATAGGTAATTGATGAATGGGTTGATAGTGGAGGGGGATAAGTTTAGTTTAGAGAGTTTGGTAATGAGAAGATTGTGAGAGATGGTGTCAAAAGCCTTTGAAAGGTCTAAGATGAGGGTGGATACAACATGACTGGTGTCATGGGCCTTGTTAATGGTCTCTAGGAAGGAGAGAAGAGGAGTGGTGGTACTATAGCCCGGTCGGAATCCATGCTGAGTTGGAGTAAGAAGGTTGTTATTTAAGAGATAGGGTAGAAGTTGAAGGTGGATGCATTTTTTGAGAAGTTTAGAAATGGGATAAGATAGTGATAGGTCTGAAGTTTGGGATATCGGTGTTGTTGCCACCTTTATTGAGTGTAATAATAAAGGTCTATTTCCACAGTTGGGGAACACAGCATTCTGAGATTGATTGATTGATTAGACTACAGATAGGGAAGGCAATGGCTTCTGCTGCCATTTTTAGGAAGTAGGAGGTTATCTCGTCAGGAGCATTACACCATGGTTTCATTTTTTTGAGTATTTTTTTATAGTGGACATGATGATAGGATTCATGGAGTAGGGAGGAGGTTGGGAACTGGAGTTACTAGGGGAAGGAGGGATGTGTGTATGCGGTTGTGGGAGTGGGGAAGCAGTATTATTAGTAAAGGTTGATGTTAGTTTAGCTATGGAGTCAATAAAGAATGAATTGAATTGGGATGCTAAATTCAGGTTAGAGGCATTTGAGTCGAGGCAGGGGTTTTCTTTTTTACCTGGATTAAGAAGAGACGAGACTCCATCCCAGAACTTTTTAGAGTTAGCATTATGGTTGGTTTGGAATGTTGAAAAATAGGATTTGTGATCAGAGATAATAAGTTTTTTTTTACTTTGTTGTGAAGTATTTTTTATTTGTTTAGGGTGGAGGTAATTTTAGTTTTATGGTAGTATTTCCAAGCCTTATCTCACAGTTGCATGATGAGCAAAGTATTCTTAGTTAACCATGGAAAAGGGTTGCTTTTTGTGTGTTTTGTTTTCCAGGGGGCAAAGGAGTTTAGCAAGTCTAAGGTTGTATTGAAGTAGGAAATGGCATTATCAAGGGATAAAGATTTTAGTGGGTTCCAGTTTACTCTTTTTAGTGCATCTGAGAATTCATCAGAGTTAAAGTTTTCAGGCACGGACCAGAGGTATAGGTATGGGTTAGATGTAGAGATTAGGGAAGACAATGGGCGAAAATGGTCACCTAGTAGTCGGGAAGGGTGCCAGTGTTGGTGATATAGAGAGGATGTGGAACAAGAATACAGTCTAAGGTGTTCCCATGGTGGAAGTCTTTGGAGGGTCTACTTGATGAAGTAATAAGTTGAGTGAAGTTATAAAGATTTATAGTTAGGGAGGTGGTTGAAGATTGAATTGTGGTCCAGTTAATGTTAAAATCACCTAGGATAATAGTTTCATTAGTAATGTTAGTAGAGAACCAGGACAGAATGTCTTTGAGGATTTGGACATTATCTCCAGGGGGGATATAGAGAGTGACTATACAGATGAGTTTATGTTTATTTATGTGAGGAAGGGCTGGGATTATTTCGGCATTACCAAATGTAGGGATGGGTTTGGAGTAGGGGGGGTCACTAGGAAGGATGAGGAGTAAAGGAGAGTGACAGCTCCCCCTTTTTTATGTGTTCTATCTTTTCTAATAATACAGTAGTTGGGTGGAATAAGTTCTGAGTATTTGATATGGGGTTTCAACCAGGTTTTGGAAATGGACAGAATGTCTGGTTGATTATGGAGAAGCCAGGTGTGGAGGTTAGGGATTTTATTGTAAATGCTTTGGGCATTTACAGCTGTGAAGTGGAGAGACCTACCTGCTATATAGTGTTGGTGGGATGGGGAGATATAATTGTGTGAGGGAGAGGGGCAGGGGTTTGGGTGTATGTCACCAGAGAGAAGGATAGAGATTAAATGTCGAATGTGGGAGAGTAGGTATTTGAATTGCTTAGTTTCATATTTGTGGGTTGTAAGATTTGAGATAGAAGTATTATTGATGAGAATGTTGTTGTTGGGATAAGATATAAGTCTATAGGGGAAGAGCATAGTACTGTTGAGGAAGAAGAGGCTAGGGGATATGTAGGTTTGGGAGTGTGCATGCTGTGTATGGAGTAAGGTAGTTGTATGAAATGAAGGAGCGTGATTGACATACAGAGGTCTAATGAGATAGTTTAAGTAGGATATGCTAATAGGCATTAGTATTTCAGTTAATAATGTGGCAGGTTCGGTAGGCATGGTGTTTCTTTTGGATATCAGATAGGGGTGGGCTTGGGATATACCTATAGTGGTGTCAAGGGGGTGGAGTTATAGTAAAGTATTAAATTAGGAGAGGTTGATTAATTTAGGTTAGGGATTAGTTGATTAGGTGTGAAGGGAAATGGGTGTGGTGTATTAGCTATAAGTGTAGAGATGCTGGGGGCAGGTAGGTCTTGGGGGCAGGGTAGGGGAGCAGAGTGAGGCGTGCATGGTGTACGAAGTGGGTAGAGCCAAGGAGACAGAAGAGAAAGTCAGCGAGGAACAATCAGTAAGATGGATATCAAGCACAAGGTAAGAAAGGCACTGGGGTGACATACTAATTTGCTAAGTGAGACTAGGAGGAAGCTAGGCAGATTTACAGAGGTTAGGAAAGGGCAATAGGGCAAAACTAAGACAGGCAAATATTAAGTAACTTATTTAGTCTAGAGTGAAACATTTAAAAGTAGGTAAATGCTACCATCTAGAGGACAGATCTGCAACTGCAGTAGAGGGGCACAAGGGCCTATGGGGGTGGTGATGGACTGGAGAGAGCAGGTTGAGTGGGGTCTGAGGTAGGCTGTTAGCATGCACAGGTAGGAGTACAATACAGCTCTAGGGAGTGAAAACAACTTTCAGAAAGGTGCATACACTTTGTTTTGTTTTATCTTTTATGTTTTCAGCTTAAGCTTGGGGAACCAGTAAAGCACATGATGATATTAAACGTTCCCTTTAGATGGCTTTCTCAGCAGACAGGAACCCCGGGTAGATGCAGCAGGGCAAACTACTAGTGGAGCCAGCAGCCTACACAGTATAGGACATGAGGGGACTGAGAGGTATTTAAAATGGTGGCACAAGAGCAGTCATACCTTTACAGATTTAGGGAGTGGGCAGAAGATAAGAAGAGGGGGTAGGGATGTAACAGGAAGCAAAGGGCTGTGTAGGTAGCTAACTAGACATGGAGGGATAAACAGGTCTATATCTGCAGTGATTTTAACTCACCCCAAGATTGTACAACTCATATTAGTAAAGGGAGTGCAGAGGAAATGTTCTTTGCATGGGACATATAAAGACAGCTTGTCCTCCACTTCATTCTTGGCTGCAGGTTTGATTCCACTCAATGCAAAATACTTCTTGTATGTGTATTTACTAAAAAGTAATTTACTGACATGTACTATGTTCTTAACAGTGATAAGGTTTATCAGCATTAAATATCATAAGGTGTCTACAGAGCTGACTACATCACCCCCTAATAATTTAAGATAAACGCACACAAGTCTGTTGTCACATATTTCATGTAATGCTGTCCATTGCATGAAATTTATATAACCTGGTAGTAGATCTCTCTTTCCATATTCATTTGGAACTTTTTATTTCAAAAATCCATATGCAAGTCCTGACTTGTAGAAAAACAGCTATGTACATTGTATATTCAGTGTGACACCCTTATTCCATCATCCATGAAATACACAAATGCATGAGAAAAGGTATGTTATATCTATTTTACCTTCATTTTGAAGTGCATCTTGCATACATTTATTAAGCAAAGGACCTTTATGCAGGTAGCAAAACTATAAGACTATCACTATTCTCTGAGATGTGTTTCATTACAGTGCATAATTCTGTAAATCATCTTCCCCAGTTATTATATTCTGCAGTCTGGACATCTCTCTGGACATAATTATTTGATCAAAACACTCCAAACATCATATTGGCTGTCAACAGCTCTAATCATTTGTAAGTATGATGCTTTTACATGCCCTTTTTGAGACAAAATCATTCTCTATTAAAGGGAAATTTGATTTGATTCATGATCTCCTTAATTTTGTCATAGTATAATTTCCTATAGTCTTATGACCCTCCCATGATACGGTACATCAAGTATTGATGTGATTGCCTGGTCTAAATGGAAATGTTATGCTTCATATTCCATAAAACTAATAAAACTATCTGGCATATGTCTTCTGTGAATTTGCAGCACAAATGTCGGATGACTACATGCCTAATAACCATTTTGTTCCTATTTGGATTTCCAAGTAAAACCACTTGTCCAGATGTGAAAGCCATCCCTGTACAACTATACTGAAACCTTAGTGTAGCCATTCTATATAGTAAGTACAGTTCCACCTACCAAGACAACTGTCTGAAGCATTGCATTCTGTCTCTCATAACAATTGACTTAGAATTGACATTTCAGTAATTAGGTTCAAACATTTAATAAAATGCTTCTTTTTTAAATTCCTGTTTTTCTAAAGAGCTGTCCAGACTTTATTCACTTACCATGTATTACTTTTAGGGTAAGGTGCTTATGGTTTGGTCACCCTTGGCAAATTACCCTGAGAGCAAGGTTCCAGACAAGCAATGATCTAAAATCCCCCTCCCCCCATGAGGACTCAGGTGAAGAATATAAGAACTTCACTCTGAATAGAATACCGAAACTTACCAATTGAGGTATACTGAAGTATGGTGTTCTCTGGTGAATCCCCAGTTGCAGGTGAGTCATGAACACCAACTTGGTGCACCCTAAGGAGCTGCAAGGTCTATAAGCTCACCACCAATAAGATGAAGGGTGAGGGGCACTGCAATGCCATTCATAATAATATATATTTATAAATGGACATTATAACTGTCAACCAAAAAATGTTTGTTTAGCAAAGTGTTTAAAATGTCCAGCATTTTATATCGGAAAAACTTCCAGACACCTAACGGAAAGTATATATGAAAATGTACAGGATATCAAGAAAAGGAAATCAACAAATGCCTTGTACAGACATGTTAACTTGTACAAAGATAATAGTTTTGGGTCTCTGGTATTACAGCAGATTGCCATTGATACACAGGGCAGGATAGTACCTGAACATTTATTTATTTATTTATTTTATTTTACATTTGTTGACCGGGCTAGTCTAGCTGGATATATGTCCATTTTCAGTAGAGGCCCGGGGAGATAAGCTCCAACATTCAAAATGAGATTACATTAAAAAAACATGTGAATACATTAAAAAAAAAAATAAAATATGAAAAAAAAACTTTACAGCAGTACATGAAACATAGGCAAATAAAGATAATATTTTAACTGGTGACAAAGTTATTAAGTACAAATTTCAAAAAGTAGAACATTTAGATAAGAATATTATTACAAAATATTGCTTAAAGTGGTATTTGTGGTGAATACTAACATAATGTATAGTAATAGAGGATACAGGATAGTATGAAGAAATCTGGCAGATATGTTAGTATATCATGTGGTATAAGAAGTGGAAAGAATACATATATATAGAAATAACTATATATGTATAAATATATATACACATATATCCATACATACATATATATACATATATATATATATATATATATATATATATATATATATATATATATATATATATATATACATACATACATATACACACACATATACACATACATACTAACAAAATACATATACATACATACACACATACACACATATACACATACATACACATACACACACATACACACACACACACACAAACACATAAATCCCCATATGTAGATAGTGAGAAGGAGATATAGAATCATGGATGTAAATAAGAGGTAGTTACAGTGGTCTAAGAGATGTAAAATGTAGTCAGGTGTCGGGCTAAAGTTAGTCTGGATTAGTACAGGGGCACAGCCATTGTGATTTAAGGTAGAGTTTAAGTTTCTTTTTAAAGAGAGATTTTGAGGGAATAGAAGAAAGTTCATATGGGAGGGAGTTCCAGTGTTTTCCAACAGTGTTAGAAAAGAGGGAGTCTCCAGCTTTGTTGTTTGCTTTGTCAATATTTACAAGAAGTTTGTGTGCTGATCTTAGGGAGTTTAGGTTGTGGTAGGGGTGAATAAGAGTAGATAGTATAGGTGTTTTGTTAGGTTGATATAGAAGTTGATGGGTTATGCTTAGTTGATTAATTTTTAGTTGTTGCTGAAATTCAAGCCAACCTAGTTGTTTTAGATTAGTACAGTGGTGGGTTCTAAAAGGGTTGCCTGTGGCAAATCTGGCTATGCTGTGGTAGGAGTTTTCTAGCTTAAACAGATTCTTTTTTGATAAGTTAGTATAAGTGGGTGAAGCATAGAGAAGGGGTGAGATAAGATGTGAGTGGGCAATAGTTATTCTAGAATCTGGAGTGAGGAAAGGTTTGATTTTGTAAAGAGAGCCTATTTTTTTATTAATATTTTTCACAGTGTTGCTTATGTGGGTATCGAAGTTAAGGTTGTTGTCAATGGTAACGCCTAGTAGTTTTGTAGTATAATCTTGTGATATAGGTGTGGCATTTTTTGCTGTTATTGTAAAGTCTATGTGGGGAGATTTACTGGAAGGTGTGAAGAGGAGGAGTTTGTTTTTTTTTGGGTTTAGTAGGAGACAGCGTTGAGAAAACCATTCTTCTACAGAATTAAAAATGTGCTGAGTAAGGGAGTGAAGTTCAGAGACAGATTTTGCTGAGCAAATTAGTGTAGAATCATCTGCGTATTGTAAGCATGTAGCTTGAGGGACTACTTGTTGGAGGTCATTGATAAATAAAGAGAATAGAAGGGGCCCAGAATGGACCCTTGGGGGACACCAATGTTAACTGGTAGCTGGGAAGATAGAGTGGAGTTCCAGAGTACTGCTTGATGTCTATTATTTAAGTAGGATTTAAACCAGTTAATAGTTTGAATTTCAAGTGACAAAGATTGAAGAATGTGTGTGAGTATTTGGTGGTTGACCATGTCAAAAGCCTTGGACAGGTCTAAGAAAAGTGCTGAGGAAAGGGTGTTTTGGTTACGATTTTTGTTGATAGTGTCTGTAAAGGAGAGGAGGGCAGTGGTGGTACTATGGGAAGGTCTAAACCCGTGTTGGGTATTAGAGAGTAAGTTATTTTGAAGAAGATGGTCAAGCAGTTGCTTGTGTATACATCTTTCCATAATCTTAGATAAGGGAGAGTAGAGCAATAGGGCGGTAGTTGGAAATATCAGTTGAATTTCCACCCTTATGAAGAGGAATAATGTGGGAGATTTTCCAAAGTTTAGGGACGTATCCCTCAGTGATGGTTCTGTTGATCAGTATGGAGACTGGGTAGGCTATAGATTTGGCTGCTAATTGCAGGTATTCTGGAGGTAGTAGGTCAGTAGAGGGAGTACATGGTTTAAGTTTTTTGATAAGAGAAAGAATGTAAGATGTTGGAACAGGTTGGAAAGAAATGGGGGAGGTGGGTTTAAGTGGCTGTAAGGTATGTTTGTGTTTTTGCTGGAGAGTTGACTGGCTAGAGTTTGAATTGTTTCGGTGAAAAAGTAATTAAAGTCATTAGCAATGTGGTTAGGATTCTTTATGTCTGAGCCTTGTGGGTTGGGTGTGACAGGTTTACTTGGCTGTAGTAACTGTTTTATGTTTGCCCAGAACTTTTGTGGGTTATTTTGGCGAGATTGCTGTGGTTTCAGGTAATAGTTTTTTTTATCGGTCATTATTGCTTTTTTGGCCTCATTTCTCAATTGTTTGAAATGTTGATAATCAGTAGTGTTTTTAGTTAAGTGAGATTTTTTCCAGATTTTATTTCTCAGCTTGATTTTTTGTTTAGTTTCTGTTGACAGCCAGGGGGCAGATTTACTTTTTATTCTAATAGAGCGAGAGGGGGCATGGTAGTTGAGTATGGCCAGAAACTTAGCATTAAATAAGTCAACAGCTTCATCAAGTGGAAGGTCTTTTAAAGGTGACCAGTTGCATGCTTTCAGTTCTCCTTGAAATAGTTCAAGGTTGAATTTTTTTTGGTTCTGATTGTTCTAGTTATGTTTTGGGTAGGGGGGTTGGTTTTGAGCCTGATTATGTAAGTTAATATGTGATCACTTATATTATCAGGAAGGATTCCAGTTTCATAAGTATGGAGTTGACTGTTGGTGAGTATCCAGTCTAAGGTACTTTCTTTTTTGTTAGTTTTATTTATTCTAGTGGGGCAGGTGATGTTCTGAGAGAACCCGTGAAGGTTAATATGGTTAGTAGGGTGCTTGTTATTGCAAGATTGCCAATCAGTGTTTAAGTCACCAAGGATTATTGTTTCTTGGGGTAAGTTTAGTAATAACCAATAAAAAACTTCGTTCCAACACGTTTTTAAGGCTTTATTACACCAACATCCACCAGATTGAGCGCTTTCATCTGCCCTAAGCAGATTTCTTCAGAATACTTAATAATCAGTGCCAAACATTTTTATACTATTCTTAAACTAGATAATTGTTCAATTAAAATTAATTAACTTACAATTATACAATTAGTCTCTAAAATTACCTAAAACATTTAACCCTTTGGTAAATTCCTATACTTCTTGCAAAGTTTGATGTTTAAAATTTTAAAGAGCAACTGTACATATTAATACATAGATATTCTAACATTTTAAAACAATAATATACCTTGTGCAATGTGTTCTTAATACAAATGCAAAAGACAATAAAAATAAAAATAAAAATGTAAAAATATAAAGAAACATGACCATAATCTAAATTCAATAAAGGTCAACCAAGTGAAGTTCCTTGTCTGTTGACCTATTTCATGTTTTTAAAAAGTGCTCATATCCATTAATACTAAAAATATCTAAATATTTGTTTATATAAATCTATGAGGGTTTAAAATTTTGTTAAACTGTATGTGCAGGTTATATTAATCTAATAATATTACCAGAAAGCCAAGGAATAAACAGGAATTATAGTGAGATATAATAATAGGAAAATTATAAAAATAGGAATATTTAATAGAATATTTAATAGAATAGGAAAATGAGGTAAAATGAAAGAGGAAAGGAAAGACACATTAACAACATAAATTATGTTTTTTATGTTTTCTATATATATAAAAAACAAGTTGTTAAACTGTGGCAGCTTTATCCACAAGTATAGCCTTGATGTTAATATATTCATTGAGACCAGGCTTAAAATTTGATTTCAGTCTCAACTGCCATTTCATCTCTTTAACTAATAAATGGTTTTTCAAATCACCTCTATCCATATCCATTTTAATGGATTCTAAAATGGCAAATTTACAACCCGCCTTTGCACCCTGTTATTTATATGTTTGAGAATATAGTAACTAATGAGGTATATAAAACATACAGTCAAACTATGAGAGGGTCTAAAAACAACAATTTGAAACAAAAGGAAAATGAACTTCTTAATTCACTTAAGGAAAACGGAGATTTGAGGTTCATGCAACCTGACAAGGGTGGGGGTGTTGTTATTTTTGAACAAAAAGTATATAATGAGGTGTTATTAAGTATGTTAAAAACTGGTGAAACTTATGAAACCAGTTCATTTAATGAGATTCAAACGGCTTATAGGAAGATAGATTCATTATTAGAAGAATACCTTACAGAAAATAGAATTGAAAACGGGACATACAATTTTTTGAAACAAAAGCATCCATGTATTTCTCAATTCTTTGGTATTCCTAAAATACACAAAAATATACAAAAACCTCCCTTCCGCCCTATTGTCTCGGCAAAAGGTTCTAAAATGCACCCATTGGCAGTCTTCATTGACCAAATGTTAAAAAATGTGGTAAAAAAACAGGAACATTTAATACAAGATTCATGGGATTTTTTGGGTAAAATCAATGATGAAATATGGTCTGAAACAAGTAAATTAGTTACAATTGATGTTAAGGATCTTTTTACTAGTATTCCCAGAATAGAAGGATTTGAACTTTTTGAAAAAATGGTCTATAAATATTTTGAGGCCACCATAGATGAAAAATTATTGTTGTTGGAAATGACAGAAATAGTTTTGGATAATAATTTCATAACTTTTTTGGGAAAATACTATAGACAAATTATAGGAGTAGCCATGGGGGCAGCTTGTGCCCCCATTTACGCTAATTTGGTTCTCCTTGGATGGGAGGAGGAAAATGTTTTTACCAGTACATTCATGAAAAACATCAAGGTATACTTCAGGTTTTTAGATGACATCTTCCTTATTTGGGAGGATTGTCATGGATATAAAGTGGAAGATTTCATTGAATATATAAATGGAACCACGAGTTTTTTGTCTTTCACTTATGAGGTCAAGGATCAGGTTATTACCTATCTAGACATAAAGTTAAGTAAAAAAGGAAAAGGTTTTAAGTCCAATGTATTTCGTAAAGAAACCTGGTGTAACTCTTACCTCCATTATAACAGCCAACATCCTTACCATCAAAAGAGAAGTGTCATCAAAGGACAGGCTGTTAGGGTTGCAAGAACGACCTCCGAAAGGGAGGACTTATTACCTGAGTTTAGATTTTTGATGGAAGTATTTTTAGAGAGAGGCTATCCCATTGAACTTATTGGTGAAACCCTGGAAGAGGTCTACTTAGGATGGGGTTTGAAATATAAACCATTGTTAGGTCAGAAATGTATTTGTAAGGAACATTTAAATACTAACATGAAGAATTTTCCCAAAGCATGTATCATAGAATACAATGAATTTTCAGAACACTTTACTAAAATATTGGAGGAGAACTGGTCTATTTTAAAGACCAATAAAGAAATTTACGATATAGTGGGGAACAAACCCCTTTTGACATACAAGACAGGTATGAATTTCAAGAGGTTATTTGAGAGAGGAAGATTTAATCTTGACAAAAAAGTAAGGAAAGGTACGACTAAGTGTGGCAGTTGTCGACAATGTAGATATATTAATGAGGCAGAGGGTACAATACTGAGTAATGGTCTTAATAGTAAGGTTTCCTTTAGCAAGGGCAACTGTTATACTAGAATGTCAGTTTATTTAGCTACGTGCGCCACATGTACAGCCTTTTACGTAGGCAAAACAGAGAGGGCACTCAAAGAGAGAGTATACGAGCATATTAACGACATTAAGACAAAAAAAGAGACAAGTGCCCTTTATAAACACTCTGTGGAATGTTTGGGCTTTGCGGGTTTTAAATTTGCCATTTTAGAATCCATTAAAATGGATATGGATAGAGGTGATTTGAAAAACCATTTATTAGTTAAAGAGATGAAATGGCAGTTGAGACTGAAATCAATTTTTAAGCCTGGTCTCAATGAATATATTAACATCAAGGCTATACTTGTGGATAAAGCTGCCACAGTTTAACAACTTGTTTTTTATATATATAGAAAACATAAAAAACATAATTTATGTTGTTAATGTGTCTTTCCTTTCCTCTTTCATTTTACCTCATTTTCCTATTCTATTAAATATTCTATTAAATATTCCTATTTTTATAATTTTCCTATTATTATATCTCATTATAATTCCTGTTTATTCCTTGGCTTTCTGGTAACATTATTAGATTAATATAACCTGCACATACAGTTTAACAAAATTTTAAACCCTCATAGATTTATATAAACAAATATTTAGATATTTTTAGTATTAATGGATATGAGCACTTTTTAAAAACATGAAATAGGTCAACAGACAAGGAACTTCACTTGGTTGACCTTTATTGAATTTAGATTATGGTCATGTTTCTTTATATTTTTACATTTTTATTTTTATTTTTATTGTCTTTTGCATTTGTATTAAGAACACATTGCACAAGGTATATTATTGTTTTAAAATGTTAGAATATCTATGTATTAATATGTACAGTTGCTCTTTAAAATTTTAAACATCAAACTTTGCAAGAAGTATAGGAATTTACCAAAGGGTTAAATGTTTTAGGTAATTTTAGAGACTAATTGTATAATTGTAAGTTAATTAATTTTAATTGAACAATTATCTAGTTTAAGAATAGTATAAAAATGTTTGGCACTGATTATTAAGTATTCTGAAGAAATCTGCTTAGGGCAGATGAAAGCGCTCAATCTGGTGGATGTTGGTGTAATAAAGCCTTAAAAACGTGTTGGAACGAAGTTTTTTATTGGTTATTGGTCGTGGGTTCGATTTTCTTTTTTATCAGTTGGTTTCTTTGGAAACTTCGTTAAACCATTGTGTTAAAAGCCGTTTATTTCGTTCACCTTACTACTTTTTATCAGTGCCTGGACATGGAAGAGAGTTTGAATGACTCCACCATTGTTGGACTTGACGTGGTAATGAATGACAGTGCTAACCTGTTACAGACTCAAAGAGAGGTCTCTCAGCTTAGAGAGGAGCTTACTTCACTCCGTGGGGACCTAACAAAGTTGATTGAACTATTTTCGCAGGATGATCGAGTTGCAGGAAGAAAATTTCAGGAGAATGAGAACGCCGTCGCCAGTACTTCTATGCGCCCAATGACGTCATCTCCACGCTCGGATCCAGAGAGTAATGGTGGGTTGAATAGAAACGATGGGGCAGAGGAGTATCAAACGAGAAATGGTTCTAACGCAGATGGAAGGCAAACAGTGAATCAAGGAACTAAATGTACATCGGAAAACAGGGGACTGCCGAAATTTAACAAGAATACAAAAGGTACTGTAAATTTTAATGTGCAAGCCACTGACCAAACGGCAACAAGTTTTAATAAGGCACGGCAACCTGTTCAAATGGTGGAAAATCACGTTTCTAGTTTTAAGGACATTCTTGAAAAAGCGTATGTTTTTGACAAATCTATGAACGTGGAACATGATACACCACAATTTGTAAAAGAAAGTGTTTATAAAAGAAAGGAAGAAACACTACAGGACAAAATATATGGTTTAGAAAAAATGTTATATAAATACAAATGTATTCAGATTGACAACAATTATTTACACCAATGTTTGATTAAACAAGTAGTCCCTCAGGGACTAAGATTTTATAAGTACCCTTTTGGCATTCATTACAGTGAAGATGTTTTGTTAGAATTTTATTCTTTTTTTGATGACTGTGGTTTTGCGTTGATAACAAAGCTTATAAAACACAATGAATTGCAACTGAAGAAAATGCTACATGATGTTAACTGTGCCCAAATTGAAATTGTGGATGATTTAGCCTTTGAGCAACATGAGGGTTTATATTTTAGAATTTTGAAAAGAATAGAAAATAAGGTAGAAAAAGTATATCAGAGGAAGCAGGGTAAACTTTTGAGAGATATAGAGCAGTACAAAAAAGGCAAAAGTTATCCAACTCCTTTTCAAAAAGTTTGGAAAAACAATGACAACCAAGGAAAAAGGAAAGATAGGAATGTTTTAAATGTTAATGATGGCTGGGGCATTAGGAGAGGTGAAGTACTTGAAAGTTATGAACAAGAAAGATATGGTAACAGGAGAAACGGTCCTTTAGATGAGTTAGATTCATTTCCTGAAACAACAGAAGTTTTTTTAGGACCACGGAGATCAGAAAGGATAGCAAGCAAACAACGGAATCCATCAGACCCAGGTCTACAGGAGCAAATGGGTGGAAGCGATTTTGTATGGAAAAGGATGGGAAGGAGAGGGAAGTAGATACAATTAGACTGGAGAAAAATGGAATTACATTCCAGTATAAAGGATATAAGATACACAATTATGTGAACATGAAATTAGAAAAGGAGCATTTTGAATTGTTCTCAAAGGGATTTAAGTTTGTTAGGTCCACCCCTGGAGACTTAGCAAATATTCTGACAGAATTAAAAATATATCTGAGGAAGTTGAATCTAAGTCTGATTAACAAGCAGGGTGAACTATTTAAAAGTAACAGTACAAATGAACAGGTTAGTCCCTCTACGAGTAATACAGGTAACATCTCTCAAAGCTTAAAAAGAAGTAGTATTTACAACCCGCCTTTGCACCCTGTTATTTATATGTTTGAGAATATAGTAACTAATGAGGTATATAAAACATACAGTCAAACTATGAGAGGGTCTAAAAACAACAATTTGAAACAAAAGGAAAATGAACTTCTTAATTCACTTAAGGAAAACGGAGATTTGAGGTTCATACAACCTGACAAGGGTGGGGGTGTTGTTATTTTTGAACAAAAAGTATATAATGAGGTGTTATTAAGTATGTTAAAAACTGGTGAAACTTATGAAACCAGTTCATTTAATGAGATTCAAACGGCTTATAGGAAGATAGATTCATTATTAGAAGAATACCTTACAGAAAATAGAATTGAAAACGGGACATACAATTTTTTGAAACAAAAGCATCCATGTATTTCTCAATTCTTTGGTATTCCTAAAATACACAAAAATATACAAAAACCTCCCTTCCGCCCTATTGTCTCGGCAAAAGGTTCTAAAACGCACCCATTGGCAGTCTTCATTGACCAAATGTTAAAAAATGTGGTAAAAAAACAGGAACATTTAATACAAGATTCATGGGATTTTTTGGGTAAAATCAATGATGAAATATGGTCTGAAACAAGTAAATTAGTTACAATTGATGTTAAGGATCTTTTTACTAGTATTCCCAGAATAGAAGGATTTGAACTTTTAGAAAAAATGGTCTATAAATATTTTGAGGCCACCATAGATGAAAAATTATTGTTGTTGGAAATGACAGAAATAGTTTTGGATAATAATTTCATAACTTTTTTGGGAAAATACTATAGACAAATTATAGGAGTAGCCATGGGGGCAGCTTGTGCCCCCATTTACGCTAATTTGGTTCTCCTTGGATGGGAGGAGGAAAATGTTTTTACCAGTACATTCATGAAAAACATCAAGGTATACTTCAGGTTTTTAGATGACATCTTCCTTATTTGGGAGGATTGTCATGGATATAAAGTGGAAGATTTCATTGAATATATAAATGGAACCACGAGTTTTTTGTCTTTCACTTATGAGGTCAAGGATCAGGTTATTACCTATCTAGACATAAAGTTAAGTAAAAAAGGAAAAGGTTTTAAGTCCAATGTATTTCGTAAAGAAACCTGGTGTAACTCTTACCTCCATTATAACAGCCAACATCCTTACCATCAAAAGAGAAGTGTCATCAAAGGACAGGCTGTTAGGGTTGCAAGAATGACCTCCGAAAGGGAGGACTTATTACCTGAGTTTAGATTTTTGATGGAAGTATTTTTAGAGAGAGGCTATCCCATTGAACTTATTGGTGAAACCCTGGAAGAGGTCTACTTAGGATGGGGTTTGAAATATAAACCATTGTTAGGTCAGAAATGTATTTGTAAGGAACATTTAAATACTAACATGAAGAATTTTCCCAAAGCATGTATCATAGAATACAATGAATTTTCAGAACACTTTACTAAAATATTGGAGGAGAACTGGTCTATTTTAAAGACCAGTAAAGAAATTTACGATATAGTGGGGAACAAACCCCTTTTGACATACAAGACAGGTATGAATTTCAAGAGGTTATTTGAGAGAGGAAGATTTAATCTTGACAAAAAAGTAAGGAAAGGTACGACTAAGTGTGGCAGTTGTCGACAATGTATATATATTAATGAGGCAGAGGGTACAATACTTAGTAATGGTCTTAATAGTAAGGTTTCCTTTAGCAAGGGCAACTGTTATACTAGAATGTCAGTTTATTTAGCTACGTGCGCCACATGTACAGCCTTTTACGTAGGCAAAACAGAGAGGGCACTCAAAGAGAGAGTATACGAGCATATTAACGACATTAAGACAAAAAAAGAGACGAGTGCCCTTTATAAACACTCTGTGGAATGTTTGGGCTTTGCGGGTTTTAAATTTGCCATTTTAGAATCCATTAAAATGGATATGGATAGAGGTGATTTGAAAAACCATTTATTAGTTAAAGAGATGAAATGGCAGTTGAGACTGAAATCAAATTTTAAGCCTGGTCTCAATGAATATATTAACATCAAGGCTATACTTGTGGATAAAGCTGCCACCGTTTAACAACTTGTTTTTTATATATATAGAAAACATAAAAAACATAATTTATGTTGTTAATGTGTCTTTCCTTTCCTCTTTCATTTTACCTCATTTTCCTATTCTATTAAATATTCTATTAAATATTCCTATTTTTATAATTTTCCTATTATTATATCTCACTATAATTCCTGTTTATTCCTTGGCTTTCTGGTAATATTATTAGATTAATATAACCTGCACATACAGTTTAACAAAATGTTAAACCCTCATAGATTTATATAAACAAATATTTAGATATTTTTAGTATTAATGGATATGAGCACTTTTTAAAACCATGAAATAGGTCAACAGACAAGGAACTTCACTTGGTTGACCTTTATTGAATTTAGATTATGGTCATGTTTCTTTATATTTTTACATTTTTATTTTTATTTTTATTGTCTTTTGCATTTGTATTAAGAACACATTGCACAAGGTATATTATTGTTTTAAAATGTTAGAATATCTATGTATTAATATGTACAGTTGCTCTTTAAAAAATTAAAATTTTAAACATCAAACTTTGCAAGAAGTATAGGAATTTACCAAAGGGTTAAATGTTTTAGGTAATTTTAGAGACTAATTGTATGATTGTAAGTTAATTAATTTTAATTGAACAATTATCTAGTTTAAGAATAGTATAAAAATGTTTGGCACTGATTATTAAGTATTCTGAAGAAATCTGCTTAGGGCAGATGAAAGCGCTCAATCTGGTGGATGTTGGTGTAATAAAGCCTTAAAAACGTGTTGGAACGAAGTTTTTTATTGGTTATTGGTCGTGGGTTCGATTTTCTTTTTTATCAGTAAGTTTAGTAATAGCCAACATAGGATGTTTTCATTGGTCGAAATATTATTACCTGGGGGGACATAGATGCAGATGATAAAGATAGATTTGACTGAGTTTAGTTTAAGTTTGGTAATAAGAATTTCGGCATTAGAGTCTTGAGGAGGTTTTTGGTGGAATGTGGTTATTTCAAGGCTTGATTTATATAAGATAGCTATTCCACCACCTTTTTTAGATAGTCTGTCAAGACGCAAGATTTTATAGCCAGGAGGGATGCTTCTGTGTCTTTTGTTGAAGGTTTTAACCAGGTTTCTGTTAGACAAATAATATCAAAGGAGTAGAGTTCTAAGAGAGCATGTAGTTGCGTTGTTTTATTATTAATGCTACGTATGTTGAGGTTAGCTATTGAGAGTGAGTTGTTAGGTTTTTTAAGTAAGAAGTTAGGTGTGGGGTTTTGATAAATGGTCTGATTTACAGAGGAGGTAATAGGGCCTGGGTTAGGGTGAATATCTCCACTGTGGAGTGAGTGTAGTAGGGTTAAATATATAGTGTTTGTATATTTACTTTGAGGAGGGGTAACCTTCTAGTGCTCAGGTGAAAATACTTTATGTGGGTTATCCTATGATATTTAGGTAAAAGATAGCTAGGTGTGGAAGTGATGTTGATGTGATGATTATGGTTGGTTGGAATTGAAGAGGTAGGATGTTTAGTTGGGTTGGGTAGGTTTGATAGTAGAGGGTGTTCATAGGAGGTTGTGATGTATGCTAATATTAAAGATGAAAGAAGTGAGAGCATAAGTAAGGTATATATGAGAACTAGGGAGGGGAGTTTATGCATTGTAATGGTGGATAGTAGGTTCAAGTTATAAATTAAGTGCAGGTGGTGTGTTATTGTAAGGGAAAGGTATAGGTGGTAGTGAGAGGGAGTGGTTAGAAATGAAATATGGAGGGAAAAAAGAAGATTGGTTAAATGGTGGAGAGGTTGTGATTGGAGTAGAAGGAGAGGGGGTGTGGTTAGTTAGGTAGAAATGCAATGATGCTGGGGGTGGGTGGGAAATGGGGGTAGGGTAGGGGAGCGGAGTGAGCCCGCAGGGCGAACGGAGCGGGTTGAAACAAAGCAAGAGAAGTTAGCAGGAAACAATCAGGAGTGCAGGTAGCTGCAGTTGGAAGGTAGGATATTAGTGGAAAGGTTTAAGCTAGAGGGGAGTCTAGGGAAAGAGACTGCTAGAGGAGTACCGACTGACAGGCAGTATGTATGCAAGAGTAGGAACAGGCAGAAAGCTTAGCAAATGGATTGAGTTTACCAAGATGGCACAGGGAGAGAGGGAGAGATAGAATGGCAGGGAGAAAGGTGCCCCCTAGTGGGCAGTTCTGGAATTGTAGGAGAGTTTGTGAGGGAGCTAAGTAGTGTAGGAGGGTGGAGAAAAAGAAATGCAAATGAGAGGGGGTAAGGTAAGTAGAAGAGTCGTGTAGGCTGTTAGGTATTACAGAAAGTGGGTAAGGCAGCTGGATGCTCAGGCTCCCAGCGAACTTTGGAGCCCTGAAACAGTTTGTGGATCGGGGTCTGTATTACCAGGTAGATTTAGTCCATAACATACTTATTTCTTTCCTTGAAACAGGGTGCAGAAGACAGGTAACTGGAGGTTGAGGCCACAGGATTTGGATAAGGTTCTAAGCACACCAGGTAGGCTGTGATTAAATCAGGAGCAGGATAGGTTGAGCTGGGTACTGCAAGGCTTCACAGGCCAGTTCCACTACCAAGGTCTCACAGATGAACTGAACACATAACTTCCTTAAGTCTTCCAACCCATATTCAATGGCTGAGGTAAAAACTTCTAAAGCAATATGCTTATTGATTGTAACACAGTTTGTATATAAATACTCAATCACTGCCAGAAAAACTTCAGGCTGTACATCAGGCAAAACAAATGGAGATGGAGAATCCTTGGGATCATTGGATGTTAATCGTTGACTCAACATGCCATGGAAGACGTCACAGCGACAAGCAAGGATGCACTGATGGGCAAATATTTCCTTCTTTTCCTTTCCAACTATAAACTTGACATCACTGAACAGAGAATTGTTGACCAGACTTCTCAGTGCGGAAGTGAAACCGACTATATCCCCTTTTAGGAGGACCTGTCCTGAAGGTGTCGGGGAAGAAGATGCGGCCATGTCCAGGCAATGAAACTCATGGAGAGGAAACAACCGTCAGCATCTTAGGAAGATAACCGACACCTCAAGGAGGAGTAACTAACAGGCGGGAGAGGGTTGGAAAAAAACATCTGGAGATAGTGAATTGAAATCGTAATTGCGGTTAAATGCCACCATGTCCCCAGGTATAAATGAAAATGTGAGTATCAGTTGTATTTTAAAACTAAAAAATTTAGTAGGTGTATGATAATATATGTAAGGCAGGTTTATTACACCTTGTATTCAGTTTGTAAGGAACCTTTGAGGTCACTCTAGTTGCTGCATGTGCCTAGTCAGGTACATAGCAAAAGGAACATTGTACTCTATGATTAGTCTGAGACTCTGAAAGATGCAGACTAGGTTCATAGGTTCATAGGTTTATACTAGGCTATCTGCCCTAAGGCATTTATAAGCCTAGCCCAAATTTTTGTGGCTTACGCCACCCCTTATATGAAAAATACTGTGCCCATTAGTTTGCTGTGCCTCTGTCCAGCAGTGACACAGAGATGATTCCTGGGGTAAACCTACGATCTCCCATCCACAGGTCAAGATTTCTCTTGAACAGAGCCAGCGAGGTGCTCTGCCTCACATGGACCGGGATTTTATTCCACAGCATAGGGAGTCTCTGAGTGATAAATCTATCCCTCCAGCACGTCCTATTTATATCCGTGCTAAGGTTTAAGTCGCTTGCTCTAGTGGTTTTGGTGGATTTGGATTTTTTCAGGTGGAGCATGTCCATTAATTCCGGGTTGGACATGGCCTTGTATGTCAGGCACATGTCACCTCTGAGCAGACGGTATGCGACTGAATAGAGCTGGAGTTTCTTCAATCTGGCAGCATATGATAGATTTTGGAGTCCCTTTATCCTTTTGGTGAGGAACTTTTGGGGTCTCTCCAATTGCTGCAGATGTTGGGTGAGATACATCCTGAATGGGGCATTGTACTCGATCATTGGTCTGATAAGTGAAGAGTACAGGGGAACAATGACCTCACTAGATCTGGATGTGAATCCCTTCATGATCAGGTGGGCAATGTAGAAGGTCTTTCTAACCACTTTAGCAACGTGAGTGTCAAAGAAAGGCCACTGTCAACCTGGGTCCCCAGGTCCCTGATAACCTCTTCTGTGCTTAGTGGATTGCCACCTATATGGTAGCTTGGGGTTACCTTGTTTTTCCCGAAGGGTATGACTATACATTTTTGGCGTTTAACTTCAGGCCATGGCTCTGGCACCAGCTATCTGTTTCCATGAGTCCCTTCTGAAGGATATCCGTGTCCGATGCACTTTCCACTATGGCGCCCAGTTTGCAGTCGTCTGCAAACTTTGTCAGCCAAAGTCCTCCCATGTTGGCCTGTACTTCTGAGAAGTAGATGCAGAACAATAGGGGGCCAAGGACCGAGCCCTGTGGGACACCACTTGTGACCGGCTTGGAGTCTGACATAGCGCCAGCAACTCTAACCCTGTGGGTTCTGTCCTTAAGCCAGTTTGCAACCCATCTTGTGACATATGGGTTTACATTTAAGCTGGTAAGTTTTTCTACAATACCCGAGTGGGGTATTGTGTCGAAAGCCTTTGCAAGGTCAAGTTAGGCAGTATGGACTGCCTTTCCCTTATCAATGGCCTTGGTGACTGTTTCGAAGAAGTCGACCAATTTCAAAAGGCATGATCTTCCCTTGACGAAGCCAAACTGGGTTGGGTCCAATGTCTGCAAGTCCCCTATATCTTTGTTTATGAGCTCCATTATGATCCTCTCCATAGCTTTGCAGACTAGACTTGTTAAGCTTATGGGGAGGTAATTACCAGGGTCCGTAGAGGCACCGCCTTTGTGGAGTGGGACCACAGTTGCCGTACGCCACTCCTTGGGCACGTATCCTGTGGTAAGGCTGAGATTAAACAGCTGCCTTATGTGCAGGTTTAATTCCTCATTTAGCTCGTGTAGCACACAGCCGGGGACACCATCCGGTCCCATTGATGCTGTGTTTTTAGCTTTAGAGAGAGCAGCTTTCACCTGCGCATTTGAGATGTCTGGGAGGCTACACTCCTCTGGACTACTTTACTACTGCCACAAAAATAGCAGTCTTAATCTTCTTAATGTAAAAACAAACTTTGATAAGCCAAAGTGAGAAGGTACAAACTAGCTACAAGTAATTGTCCCTTTCAATTGTGTGTTTTCCAGCTCAGACAGACCAGACCACCTTTCTACTCTCTCCAGAACTGTAGTCTAAGCCTTCTTAATGTAAAAACACACTTTAGTTAGCCAAAAGTGAAAGGGTATCGGAAACAAATCAAATAAGCAGCAACAACAAGTAATTCTCCCTTTAAGCCTCCCTGTGCATTTTCCAACTTGGACAGACCAGACTACCTTTCTACAGTACCAGTCTTCTTAAAGGACAACAGTGGGATTCTGTTATTAAATGCCCAACTTCTCTGTCTTTTTTCTCCCTATTTACTGTCCCTGCTATGAATCAACAAAAATACAGCATTTAAAGTATTTTAAATTGACTGTTTCTCTCCACTAGAACAATTCCTTACTGTACTGTGGTGGTTTCACTTTCAAAAAAAAAACTTTTGTCCCACCCTTGCTGCAGTCTCCAATTCACTGATGTCATCAAGGCCACTGAATACAGGTAGTTTTTTGGCCTTTTCTCTCCCAAAACTGACATCAGTACTACCGTCATAAAAACCCACCAATGCTGTGATGTCACAACTCCCTGGTCCTTCCCCTACCCATACAGAAAGTAAAGACTAGAACAAGGAAACAGTACATGAGTCAAGTCTCCTGCTTTGAGCTGTCAATCACAGCAGGTAGCAGATCAAAGTACCCTTAGCACTTTGACAGCTAAAAAAGTTAGGTGTGAAGGGGGATGGGAGATGAGTCAAACAAGTACAATTCAAGCTTCACAAAAGTCTCAAGTTTAGCCATTCTAAAAAGAAGCATCAGTAAAAAGCACTTTGAAAGTCTGTTCTGTGGCATTTGCTCTGTTTGTGTTTTAAGTAATCACTAAGTGGCATGAAATGCTACTTTAACTGATTGAATGACAGCAGTGTATGCAAGTAAAATCAATGCAGTGACAGGAGCTTTAGGAAGAAAGAAGCCTGCGTGATGTAATTTTTTACAGGCAAGTACTGCATTGTGGGATACCTAGAGTCAGACTAAACAATCAGAATTACTTCAAGATGCCAGACTCCATGTGGTCAGACTGAAAAATTACATATAAAAATATTTAAAAACATGTAAATGGTCACAGGGTGGTGTTAAAATGTAGGAAACACCAAACCATGATGAAATAAACATGTTTTCTGAGTCTGTGGGTGCTGTTCTCCTTTAATATAAAAACATATTTTAGTTAGCTACAACTGAAAAGATGCCAGAAACAAGCTTAACAACTTGCTACAAGTAATTCCAAAGTGATTCAAAGGCAGACAGGCCAGCAATAAGGAACACACACATTTCAAGGCAATCTCAAAGTACACTAGCAGTCTAAGGAAGGGCTTTCCCAGTTTCTTCTGTCAGTAACCAGTAAGATGAGTAGAGAGGATAAGACTGGGAGGAGTTTCTAGGGCCATATATACAGTAAGGGCAGGAAGCCCAAAAACCTCCAACTATAAAACCAAAACAGGAATAGCGAAGGTGGGAGGGAACCAAACTCAGAAAAACACCTAAGACAAGGAAAGAAACCAAAAAGCAATGCAGACTATAAAACTAATGGTAAACAGCCAAAGCACTATATTCCATGCCATGGTGGAAACAGACATAAGAAATCTGAGGCAAATGACATGCAAAACTCAGCTGCCTTCCTGACTTCACTCATCAGGGGTCATTCTAGAAATAATAAATTTAGGAGATACAAAATTAACAAAACAGGCTGTGGTAGGTAGTTCTCCTCAGCAATATAAAACCTTAGTTACTTAAATGCCATTCATCCAAGTGTTTCTTGGGTTCTACTGCAGCTGGCCTTCTTAGATGCACCTCTTACGACCTGTACTCCTATGTGCTATCATACTGTATGTGTGTGTGTGTGTGTGTGTGTGTGTGTGTGTGTGTGTGTGTGTGTGTGTGTATATATATATATATATATATATATATATATATATATATATATATATATATATATATATATATATATATATATATATATATATATATATATATATATATATATATATATATATATATATATATATATATATATATATATATATATATATATATATATATATATATATATATATATATATATATATATATATATATATATATATATATACCAATGTTGGTTTTCTTGTAGTAGATATTATATTAGTGGAAGTGATATTTCCGATCTCATTCTGAATGAGGTCACACACTATGCAGTTGTACTAATTTTATCTGTAGCCATTTGATGAACTGTCATTTCAATTATGAGTTCTATACTTTTGATGAATGCCTTTCATGGTATAAAAAACCTGATATGTCCTATTATTTCTAGAATGCAGTCTTCTAAACTACCTCAAGCTTCATGGATCTAGCAATTGATATCATATGCATTATTCATTCCTTCTAGGGACAAAGACTTGGGAATGAAACTTCCACATTTGTCATACTGTGAAAGCTAGTGTTCATGTCTTAGTCATATGTTCTCGTCCACACCCACAGATTTCCAGTGTGCAATTATATCAACATTACAACCACATATTCATTACTCCACATGCACATTCTTTTGCAGACATCTATCAGTTTAACTTAGTCATTGCAGCTTACTGCTGCAAACCCTCCAACTTCCTTTATCAAAGGAAGTGTGAGTGCGCATGTGTGTGTGTGTGTGTGTGTGTGTGTGTGTGTGTGTGTGTGTGTGTGTGTGTGTGTGTGTGTGTGTGCATGTGTGCATGTGCATGTGTGTGTATGTGTGCATGTGCGTATGTGCATGTGTGTGTGTGTGTGTGTGGTGGGGGGCATGTACTGTCACACAGGATAAAAAAACTATAAATCCCAAAACAGAGAAGAGCTGATAAATAACCAGAAGGGTTTTTCTTCTTAACAGAACCTCTACCAGCCATGCTGCTTGTCTGGTGAAAAGCATCATAGAGAAGACATCTACCACTTCGCTAAAAGATACAGAGTAAAAGGGATTAGACCAGATAAAATCACATTAGCTAGCAGATCTAGGAGACTCTGTCTCTGATACCTTCCCTGTGGGAAGAAACCTGCTGAAGCTTCCAGTAGTTTATTCAGTTAAGTAGGAAGATGGACAAGTGTTCTTGTTCTAATACATTACAGTCAACAGGTTAGTAATTTAAAGGCAGTTACAGGTAATGGTGGGAGGGTCCATTGGAGCTGATTGGATTAAAATCTAGGAGATGGAAAAACAAGTAGCCAATCCCAAAACTTAGAGGTTAGTCCCTTATTTGAATATTCCTGAATGACCCTTTAGCGTTTACCAGGAGAGCAGCCTGTGGAACCTCAATCTTAGATAAAAGGTTTTATTTTTATTTTTAACTTCTAACAAACACAACAAGAAAACACACTATAATGAGCTACGACTATAGAACTATATTTAAGGAAACACTTCAGCTTGATCTCCATCAGGTCCACCTAATAGAGTGGTTTACACTTTGATTGAAATTGCTTGCTTTTATGAGACTATTACTAGACTTTGTCTGTTTTGTAAAATATGTAACATGAAAGGCTGTGTCTGCATCACTGGGGTTCATATTCCTCAGAGCCAAGTATGAAAGCTTTATTACAGAACTTTTTTCAGTCTATCACATGTAATATGAGAGGTTGAGCCCACTTTCACGGAACTCATTATTTCCTGACATAGTAATATGAAAGGCTAATATTCTCCTGTATAACAAAAAACGGTTTATAGTGCCTGCTTATAAGAGGCTCATACACATAATTAATGTGACCAGTCTCAATTCTTCTTCCTCTTGATGAAGACAGACATTTTTATATGCAAGGGAGGTAATCACTTAAAGCTATAGTATTTGATTCACATTTTTGATCAGTACATGCATCCAGGCAAATAGCTTACAGTGGAAAACAAGTCACAATGCTCATTTTTTTACAGAGCTCATGGATGTGCACAAGTAGGATGAAAAAAAAGTCAGAAGTAAAAAGTAAGTACAGTTTTAGACCTTAGAACCTTTTGTATAAGCTTTCTGTGCCCGTGAAATAAAAATCCACCATGTGGTGAACTGCAGAGTATACAAACACTTTAAACATTAGAATCTCAGATGTTCTTTGAGCATAGACAAATTGTGCCTCTGGTGTAAACAATATAGCAGTGTGGAGTGGTACCCTGAAACAACAATTCTGATTATACTGCAAATTATAGACATTTTTTTAAATGCAGGCCCAGTGGTTACAACATCTATACCTGGTTGCTGTGGGGTAAGCTGCAGTGACAGGTGGAATGATCTTGGTCCCCAAGCATGGTTTTATGGTACTCCAGTCTGGGGTCTTCACTATTAAACTTCTTCCTGAGTCTAGGAATTACTGAGGCTTGGGCCTGGCCAATGTGGCTCTGGGAAAATGGGAGGAGTTGGCAGTGTACCAAAGCCCTTATTCTGCATAGATGAAACTCTATCTCTGTTTTATTAAGGAATGTTTATCATCTGTGAGGGGGATGAAGCTACACTAAATGACTTTTAGAACCATATCAGTAATTCCACTAGCTTCATGAGTTTCACAGCCTGTCACATCAAGACCTTGGTTAACTTCTTAGATATAGCCATATCCAAAGACACTGAGAACAAATACTTCTCCAACAACCTGTTCAGAAAACCAACCAGGGTTAACATGCTGCTGCACAGTAAAAGCGTGCATCCCCACCAGATCAAACAGAGAAATGTTATAAAATCCCAGGGGATGAGAAGAATTACACTTAGACACATATCTTAAAAATGTGGATTGAAATGACGTTCACCCATTGTCATTGTAGTGCCCATCAAAGTATAGCTTGGCAGTTTTACAAAGAAGGTGTGGCATCAGCAGTGCCCATCAAAGAATAACTTGGCAGTTTTGCAAAGAAGGTGTGGCATCAACCATACCCATCAAAGATTAACTTGGCAGTTTTACAAAGAAGGTGTGGTATCAGCAGTGCCCATCAAATAATAATAAATACCACAATAGAAGAACCACTGACACAGGACTCAAAGCAGCAGGCAAAGCAATTTAATTCCAACTTAGAGCTTCGGCACCAAGCCTTCAATGAGTATAAAGTCATACAAACCTCCAGCAGTATATATACATATAAAATTCAGTACAATCAAACAATTAATAAATCAAGTAATTAATTAAATAAAATACTAAATCACATATTTCCAATTCACTTCCTTATTTAACCCATGAGGTTCCAAAGTATTATATTTTAAAATAAAGGGAGTTTCTTTTTTCAGCAGTTTTTCTCTCATACATGAAACCTCCCCCAAAGAAACCTTCACTTTGACCAGGGCACATACTTGTCAACAATCCGGTTCAGCATTGTGTGCTCTAATAAAATGTTGTTCCAAAGGGCTATCTATTTTATGATTCTTTATATCCTTATATGTTCTTGCATACGCATTTTAAAGGCTCTACCTGTTTTGCCTATATAGTATAAGTTGCAACTACACCTAAGGGCATAAATTACTTCTTCAGTACCACATGTATAGAAATCCAAAGGGGTAAATCTTATCCCATTAATTTTTGGAAAAAAAATCACAACATGCCTATGGGGCATAGTACCTATTTTTCTATCCCTTACTCTAGGGTATATAGAAGTTGCAGGTGGTATGAAGCGATTATGTACCACCATGTCACCCAAATTTCTATTTCTTCTATAAGAGATTTTTATCTGATTACTTATTACATATTTCAAATCTTTATCATTTATTATCATTCTCAAGTATTTTTTAACTCCCCTAACTATGGCTTCAGTCAAGACGTTAAAAGTTGGGACAAAGTAAACTTCTCTATCTTTCCCTTTAGAATATTCTATCTTATTTTTATTTTCTCTCAGTATTCTTACCTCATTGTTTTTATTTCTATCTTTATTTGCTTTTCCTTCTTTTATGACACTGTTATATCTTCTCATTATTCCATATCTGTTTTCTCTAACCTTATTCTTAGATTCTTCCACTGTAAAACTATTATACCCCCTCCTTATAAACATATTTTCTGTTTTCACTAATTCATCCTCAAAAATATCATCTGAGCTACAAAGTTTATTAAGTCTTAGAAATTTATTATATGGCAGTACCAATAGCAAATGTCTGGGATGGCAACTTGTGCCATATAGAAAGGCATTATTTTGGCCAAATTTTCTATACACTGTAGTTTCCAAGCCATTAATGTCAGTATCAAGAAACATAACCTTTTTATCCATTTGTATGCATTCAAATTTACAACCAAATGTGTTATTATGTAGGTCCTCTATAAAATAATGAGCCTTATCTTTATTTCCCCTACACAGAAATATCAGGTCATCAATAAACCTGAAATAATGGATTACCTGATTCTTATAGAATGTATGTATATATATGTATATATATATATATATATATATATATATATATATATATATATATATATATATATATTTATTATTTTTATTTTCATTTGTTTACCGGGCTAGTCTAACTGGATACATGTCCATTTTCAGTAGAGGCCCGGGGAGAAAAGCTCCTAGGTACATACAGCTAATTAACATATTTCTATCTATGAATCACACAAATAAACACAAAAATACAAAACATAAGCATAAACAGTACTAAATTACAGGATATAATAACAATTGTAAGTAATTTATCAGTATAGGATGCAGTCTTAACAGTAGATATAGTTGATATTCCAGGATAAGAATTTTTTTTAAGGAGGGGGAAGATCAGAGAATAGAGTAACTATAGAGCTAGTCTGGTTTGGAGCAATGACATAGCCAGTGAGATTTGAGATATACTTTCAGATTGTTTTTGAAACTGGAGAGAGAGGGAAGTGTAGAAATATCATTTGGTAGAAGATTCCAGGCTTTCCCTACTGTATTAGAAAAAGAGAGTCACCAGCCTTGTTGTTTATTTTGGTAGTATGTGCTAAGAGTT
Organism: Protopterus annectens; assembly: GCF_019279795.1. Lineage (NCBI taxonomy): Eukaryota > Metazoa > Chordata > Ceratodontiformes > Protopteridae > Protopterus > Protopterus annectens. The sequence continues at coordinate 437,022,751 of NC_056741.1, read as the reverse complement.
TATGTGAGGACCTTAGGGAATCTAGGTTTTTATAGGGAGTGATGAGTGTGGATAGAGCAGGTGTTTTGGATGGTGTATAAAGGGTTTTGTGAGCTATAGTTAGTTGATGGAATTTAATTAGGTTATCTAGTTCAAGCCAGCCTAGCTGTTTTAAATTGTGGCAGTGATGGGTTCTAAAAGGGTTTCCTGTGGCAAATTTGGCGATGTTATTATAGGACATTTCCAGTTTGCTGAGATTGTTTTTAGAAAGTTTAGTAAAGATGGGTGAAGCATATAGAAGAGGAGATATTAGATGTGTGTGTGCTATTGTTGTACGAGCAGAGGGTAGGAGAAAAGATTTAATCTGATACAGGGAGCCTAATTTTTTATTAACAGATTTAATTGTATTGTTTATATGTATATCAAAGTTTAGTTTATTATCGATGGTGACACCTAGCAGTTTAGTGGTAGGTTTTGGGGATATAATAGTATTGTTGGTGGAAGTGACTGAGAAATCCAATGTGGGGAATTTACTAGTGGGAGAGAAAAGAAGGAGTTTAGTCTTTTTGGGGTTTAAGAGAAGGCATCTATGAGTGAACCATTTTTCTACTGTGTTGAAGACTTGTTGGGTAAGGTGTTGGAGGTCTGAACAGGATGAAGCTGAGCATATAAGTGTGGAATCATCTGCATATTGTATACAAGAGGCTTGAGGGATGGCCAGGTGGAGGTCATTGATGAAAATGGAAAAAAGTAGAGGTCCAAGGATGGAACCTTGGGGGACACCTAGGTTGACTGGTAAGTGGGTAGAGAGAGACTTGTGCCATAGTACGGCCTGCTGTCTTTTGTCAAGGTAAGACTGGAACCACTTAATGGAGGATGTGTCAAGTGATAGGGATTTTATTATGGTGATGAGAATTTGGTGATTCACCATGTCAAAAGCTTTAGATAGGTCAATGAATAGGGCAGAAGCGAGTTTGTTATATATATATATATATCCACTTTCTATTTCAAACTTTACCATTACAATATTATCATACATGGGGGCAAAAGCTGCTGCCATTGCAGTACCTTGTCGCTGATGATAGATTTCATTTTTAAACAGAAAAAAAATATTTTTTAAACAGAAATCTGTCAACTCTATTATAAAGTGGGTCAGTGGAGAATCCCCCAAAAAATATCTTAAGGCTTCAATGCCATTATTCTGCCTTATATTAGTATATAGGCTCTTAACATCTAAGCAAAGCCAGTACATATTCTCATTCCAAACTTAATTTCTGATTTTACACAAAAAGTCTTGACTGTCCTTAATAAAAGAAGGTAAAGCAAACACATACATTTTTAAATACTCGTAACAAAATGTATATGTTTTTCTCAGCTGACACTATAGGTCTGCCACTCAAATCTGTTAGCCTTTTGTGTGTCTTTGCTAGACAATAAAACTATGCAATACATGTATTCTCTATACTAAACCTTTTAACATAATTGTTAGCAAAATAACCTAAGCGCCAGCCTTTCTGAATCAAGGCTTCATATTCTCTTATAGCTTTTTCATACTGTGTTCACTACATTTTTCATACAGTTTTTCATCTCCCAAATGAGCAAGGCTCATTTCAACATATTGCACATGGTTTAATATCACTACCTGATTTCCTTTAGCTGATCTTTTAACTACTAAACTTCGATCAGCACACAATACTTTAAATGCCAACCATTCATTCTGTGTAGTGCCCATCAAAGAATAACTTGGCAGTTTTACAAAGAAAGCTTGGCATTAGCAGTGTCCATCAAAGAATAACTTGGCAGTTTTACAAAGAAGGTGTGACATCAGTACTTGGAGCAGCAACTTTCAGTCATACTGTTTCAGCCAACACAACACTGAACATTTAGCCTTCGGTGTGTGCAAATATTTCTGGCAGATCAGTTATTATTTTCTATGTTAGCTTTCTGATTGTTACCATTCCCTCAACTGTCTTCCTTTTCAGCCAGAAAAAATACAAGGAAATCACCATTTGTAAGTATGCAGAGTTTTGCAGTACTCACAAGCACCATCAACCTTAGTTCCTCTATGTTGTGTCTTTCGGCTTTTCTCGTTAGGGGTCGCCACAGCGGAACTCCGGTCCGCTAATGATTGGTAGTTGATTTTTACGTGCCGAGTTACCAGCCCTGACCCACAACCTTCAACGAAGGTACGCCCATTTGTGCATGTCTCCACGCAGAAGACGCTCTAGCTGAGAATCGAATCAGACAGCGTCTTACTGTGAAACCTTAGTTCCTGTATAAATATGCTTATTACTAAATACTAATCTTTTCTTAAATATTTTGGTATTATTGATATACCTCTTGAGTTTTTTTCAGCGTCATATATATGTATGAGAAATCCACATTAAATTACATGAACACATACTATGCTGCAAACATCAAATACAATGAAAATATATGTCTATATATTATCCTGATATTCGTCTAAGTAATGATTATTTAGTATGTCTGAATATCCATTTGGCCACTTTTCTTAATCTGAAACACTGGTTTCAGTAGATTTAAAGTTCAGTACTTTGCGTGCAAATATCCTTCTACCCTTTGAAACAGAAAGGTCTGAAAGTAGCCAACCTCCATATTCTGTGAATTGGTTAAGTAAATGCTGGGACACTTTCAGCTAATTTTCTTAAGAGGAACAAACATGGGAGAACAAATAAGTTATAGTTTGGAGAGGTAAAATTACTTCAGATGTACAAACCTGTTGTTCTTTCTTCCCATTTTCTTCTCTGCAACAGTCCACTGAGTCATCATAAAATCTCACTACTAAATTAAAATCTAGCCATGATTAAGTAAAGGGGGCTTATCTCCTATATAGGTTAAAATTAATAAACAAAAGCAATGTAAGCATGGATCATCCATAGCATGCTTTAAGACTGCATAAAATGGAATTTGTAAGATGAATAACTGCATATTTTGAGTCAACAGTTTATATGCCTACAACAAACAAACCATTTTATGTGGACTCCAAATACATACAGCATGCAATTTTTTTATAGTTCAGGTTTCGCAGAGTCTGCACAACAGATGCCATATCTTTGCATTTTAGATTAGAGTAAATACAGGTGTTTTATCTCCCTATATAATTTTTCCCCAGAATAGAGACAAGTCACAACTGGCTTCTCTTCAGAAAACCTTTACTTATATTGTTTAGTGCCTTCAGGACATATAAGCAGTATATGACAGCTCTGAGACACAGTATTTCAATCACTGGACAGCTGCAAGCTACATCATGCCTGACAGTTTTCAGTGCTGCATCATTTGCTGAAGTCTAAAGGATTACATTTTCTCAAGAAACAGCATCTGGCTAGTAGCAGGGTCAGTAAGACAGTCACCTTTCTTTCTTCTACCAAGATTTCTTCCTTTCTCTGTCTCTCTTGTCCTTCCTTCCTTGTCCTGTTTTTCATCCTTCTTTTATTTCTTTGCAATCTTAAAAGATTATACATCCTAAAGCACCGATGGTCCTAATGATAAACATCAAATATTTGTTTGTTACATCCAATGCCACTTTTGATGAGTTTAATATCTTATAGTGTGACAGCATATATATGGTTTCTGTGAGCTTGCATGTCACATAGGGTCAAACAGATGGAATGGATATATACATATATATATATATATATATATATATATATATATATATATATATATATATATATCACAGAAATGGAGGTGCCTCCTCTAGTGGCAAAGAGGGATAAAGCTCTGACTACAGCCTAGTCGACTCAAGTTCAATTAGCCCTTAAGGGACTTAAGGAGCATCATGGGAGGGTTGGGCATGCCCATCACTGGGGGCAGGGGTTGTGTGGATGTTCCCTACAGTGATCCAGGTAGAAGCTGGGGATGATGCATTAAGTTGGTGTGGCTAAAAGTATGATAGGGATGACTGTAATGCTGCTGAGGGGTAGTGATACACTGAACACCCCCCTCGCATGTACCTTTCAGCATTACCACACAGCCATGTTAGGAGGGTGGAATGCTGGGTAGGGCACAATAGAAAAACTCCTCATTAGAATGGTGATGGTAGGCACCTCCATGACACCCTTAAGTTCCATGAATGGCCCTCAGCTAGTATCAGATGAAGTCTGGGTCGAGGGCGGAGTTGCTGGCAGACCCAACATGGAGTTCTGGGTAAGACTCTCAAAAGATAATACAGGGACCCAAAAAGGGAAGAAGGTTGTTAATAAATGTTTTATTTTAATTATTCTGCAAAGCTGCAACATTTTCCATATCTATGCCATAGCAAGACACATACATATGGGATTTGTTTATCAGATGTTAACAAAATAAAGAAAACACAAGTGCAATATCCTACGGCTGCTTTTGTGGTGGAGTATAGAAATGGCTAATAAATCGATTATTTTTTTTCATCCAAAACAGGGTGCCCAGACATCACAAAGCCTGTTGAGATATCCATATTTTGTAGTTCTTCTGAAGGCAAGACCCCCCCATTCAGCAATGTTGCCCAGAGCTTTTGAAATACTTAGTAATTATCATGTCATTTGTGAAAAAAGTCAGGTCCTTAAGGTGCTCCAGTAACAGAAATGTAAAAGTTCACATATTCTTCTCTTTTACTGGTGAGTTAGATTCTCAGGGGTGTCCTTATTTTAATCTATGTGCACATCCTATATTCTGTAGCCAATAGGATGTTAGTTAAAGTATTCATATTATTATTGTTCTCTATCTAACCTTTTGTTCTTTACTGCTCTACTTTGGAATAGCCATTCTGCTTCCGCCTTATTTTTGAAAGGTATTTGAAAACCTTACATCTGTAGGTATTTTGAATTGGGGCTCCCAACAAGTGTTGTCATTTTACAGTAAATTAACAAAATAGTGATTAGAAGACTGCAGACCAGTATTTCTTAAAAATATTTGAGTTTATGTGGTAGACAAGCCCCTCACAACCCCTATTTTTAATGTAATCATCTCCAAGGTTGGCATTACTCACTGGAAAAACAAATAGTTATTCTTCCACAGAAAAAAACTATTTGTGCATTTATTTTCCTTTGTAATCTTGGAAAAGGGCATTTCTGAAATACTGTATATGATTTTTTTTAACTCAGATACCTTCAATTAAAGTGCAGGTTCCCTTTGAAACAGTGCATCACAGTTTAATTTCCTAAGGAGACCCTGGTATAACTAGAAGCCTATGCATTGTCCAGGATATTTTTCTAGAATTAAACATTTTCATACTGACTAGATTCATTAGTGTACTATTATCACCTCTGTTTACAATTGTGTATATTTGAAAGGAATTAATCAAATACTGTAATTCCTAAGCTCTTCATAACTAATTCCAGACCTGAGAAAATCATGGGCAAAGACTCAGCATTGAGGGTGCATCTTCTACCGATGAGTGTGGTATAGGTTCATAGATTCATAGATTCATAGGTAGGTGCTAGGCTATTGGCCCTAGGGCCTATATAAGCCAAGTCAAATGGTACCATGGCTTTCACCACCAAAGAAAATTATTTTCCTGTGCCCCTATCGAGCAGAGCCACAGAAGTAATCCCCGGGGTGAATTTCCTATCTCCAATCCAATCATCAAGATTTTTCTTGAAGAGTGCTAATGAGGAGCTTTGTTTGATATAGATAGGTAGTTTGTTTCAGAGTATGGGAAGTCTCTGGGACAGGAATCTATTCCTCCAGCATGTTCTGTTTATTGTGGTGACAAGGTTTAGGTCCCTAGAGCATGTAGCTCGGAGGGATTGGGATTTCTTTAAGTGGAGCATGTCCAACAGCTCTGGGTTTGACATAGCTTTGTATGTTAGGCAGAGATTGCCTCTCTGTAGGTGATATGCGACAGAGTAAAGCTGGAGTTTTTTGAGACGGTCTGCATAGGGCATCTGTTTGAGGCCAGTAATCCTCTTTGTGAGGTATTTCTGTGGCCTTTCCAGTTGTTGTAGATGTCTTGTGAGGTACATACCAAAAGGAGTATTGTACTCTATAATGGGTCTAATAAGTGATGAGTAGAGGGGAACAATGACCTCTTTTTTTCCTGGATGAGAAACCTTTTGTGATGAGGTGTGCCACGCAGAAGGATTTCCTGACTACTGTGGTGATGTGATTATCAAAGTGTTTATAAGTTCCATGATGATGCATTCCATTGCCTTGCAGACCAGGCTTGTCAGGCTAATGGGGTGGTAGTTCCTGGGGTCCGTGGTGGTTCCCCTTTGTGGAGTGGGATAACTGTTGTTGTGCGCCATTCAGTAGGCACAAAGCCTGAGGTGAGGTTATCATTGAACATGGTACTTATGTGGGGTGCCAGTTCGTTCTGTAGTTCATGTAGAATGCAGCCTGGGATGTTCTCTGGTCCTATGGATGCAGTGTTCTTGGTTTTGGAGAGTGTGTTTTTTACCTGTGCAGCCGTGATTACAGGAACTTTGCATTCTTTCGGTATAGAGATGGGCCCTTTAGGGGGTGAGAGAGGTGTAAAGTTAGCACTGAACCTGTCTGCCTGAATGTTGGCAATATCAGTTAGTTCTGTATATTTAGTGTCATTGTGCTGTAACTCAGAGCAGATCTGAGTGTTGCCATTGAGATTCTTGACATAGCTATAGAATGCTTTGTGGTTGTCTTTAGAATCAGTGGGGATTTTTCTTTTTGTAACTAGCTTTAGAAGATTTTATGAGGATCTCAGCTTCTTACTGAGACTGACCTGGGCATTCCTCAAATCATGGGATTTTAATCTTTTTTGCAACAGTTTCTTTCTTCTGTTGTAGAGTTTGTTTATGGCAGGGGACCTCCAGATTGGCTTCCTTTTTTGGAGGCTAGCATCTTGGTTCTGTTAGGGATTGCACGCTCCATGCACTTGTGTAAGTGCTTATAAAGTGCATTTGCATAGGATTCAGCAGTTGTACCTTTACTGTCCGTCAGCATGGGTGTTGTGAAGTTTGCCACTACTGTCTTAAGAAGCGTGAAGTTGGCTTTGCAGAAATTCTTTATAGTGGTTTCCCTAATGGGGTGTGCGGGTGGGATGTGGATGTCTAGGGTGATTAGCTTGTGGTCAGATCTGACCAATGAGGAATTAAACTCTGGTGTGGAACACCGGTTGCACGTGTTGGTAATGACCAGGTCTAGGATATTGCTGCCCCTGGTGGGGGTGTGGATAAGTTGATCCAAGGCATTGGAATTTATGAATTCAAGAAAACGTTGAACACAAGAGTTGGTACATGAGTAGTTTTCCCAGTTAATGGTGGGGGAGTTGAAATTGCCCATTATTAGGGTGTTAGGGTGTACCCTAATATTTTCCAGTGTATCAAGAAATGAGGCATGGGAATCCTTGGGCATGGTGGGTGATCTGTAGCAAGCTGCAGTTTGGATTGCGGTCTTGCCCAGAGTTAGTTGTACTTGGATAATCTTGGATGCATTATGCTGAGCAACTAGCCTGGAGGTGTGGATATCCTTAATGAATATTGACACGCCTCCACCTGTAATGTTTTGGTCCAGGTTAGGTGGCCAAAAGGTGTGGTATGAATTATAGCCATGTAATGCAGGGGTGCTCTCTGGAGCCTTGAACCAGGTCTCTGTCACTGCACAGATGTCGATGTTCTCCATTTTAAGGAGTGCCTCGAGTGAGTGCATTTTGAGGTTTAGACATCTAGCATTGAGTAGCATTACCCTCAGATTTTTCTTGCTTGTACCTGTTACTGTGATGAATTTGTCATTTGAACCTTGCCTAAAAAAGGCACTATATGGGGTGGCAAGAGCCTTAGCCAGTATCTGGAATCCCAAGGGCGACAGGTGCAGGCCGGCTCTGGCAAAGCATCGTGGTTTGTCGATCATGTCATCCCAGGCAGACAGTCACTGGATCCCCTTAGAATGACACCAAAAGCTTAGTCAATTGTTGAAGCCAATCATTTTGTCCTTGTACTGTGGTATCATTCTGGGTGATGGCAGGATGCTACTCGGGGCTAGGGTCATACCTGCCTGGGCTACAAGATCGGACAGCTCCTCCATGTCTCTTTTCATGTAGTCCAGGGAGGTACTTCTCAGGTCATTGACACCAACATGGACAATGACAGAGTCATATTTGTACTTGTTGTGGAGTGACCTGAGTGCGTGCATTATGTGGTGGATCCTGGCACCCGATAGGCAGCTGACAGTAACTTTCTCCTTGTTTAGCCTGGTGAGCAGAACATCAATGTGCCTGACTATTGAGTCACCTATGACTAGAGTGTTGGGTACGTTGTTATGCCTTATGGGCTGTGGTTGAGTGGCACACTGAGTTTGTGGGCTATGTGTCATTTGGGTTGTGTTGGGCGGGCTGGAGGTTGCTTACATTTCTGCTTTAGAGGTCCCTGTTGCTTGGGTAGATTTTTATTGAGAGCCTCCGCAAATGTAAGTGTGTGTTTTTGTTTCTATGTGTGTGTTTTGGTGGTGTACGTTTTAAGGGACTATGTGATGAGTGTGGTGTGGTGCAAGTGTTTACCTTCTCCTCTTGACTGTCTAGTCCAGTCTTGGGTGAAGAGAGCTTTGCTTCCAGTTTGGCTATATAAGTGCATCTCTCACAGGTTGTAGTGCTGGGTGGTAGGAGAAGAAGGTTGTCTGTGTACATGAGGCAATTACTGCATTGCCCCAAGATGCCCAGATTCATCAGGTAGACAGGAGGAAACACCGGGAGCTAACCCTTAGACATGCCTGGATAGGTACTTATTTATTAAGTACTAAAAACTGTTTTCCTCTAGACAAGTGAGGAAAGTTGAGTGCTGTAGTAATTTATAGCTTATTTAGTGCTTATAATGAGTTCTGAACAAGTGCTGAGCTCAAAGAAACAGATTTGAGTGCTGAAACTAAAAAAAAAACTGACAAGTTCTAAGAAACAAAATTAAGCTAGAAGGCTTCCCTCCAACACAGAAAGGCTTGGGGGTTCAGAAGCTTACAAAACGTCCTGGATACAGCAAATCTGTATCTAGACTAAACTTAGAGGAAAGGCAGGAAACAAGCTTAGAATTTTTTTTTTTTTTTGTAAAGTGGAAAGAGGAAAGGAGGAACAGAAACTAATGAACAGAAAGAAACCCTCCCTCCACAGGTAGCGAACCAAGGCCCATTAAAGTACTGATCTGTGGATAGAAGTATTTTAAGACATGATTGTATTATGCTACAGAAGTTTATTCCTGGTTCAGCCCTCATATGCAAACCATACCTCTCAACCTCTTAACACAAGAAATATGGACAAAGTCATAAGTAGTTGGGGACAAAAGACCAAAAATAGGGATAAATTTTAAATATTGCTCTTACAATTGTAGAAAATTGATAGAATAACAAGTTTTGCATTAGAATTAATTTTACAAAAAGTATAAAGTCTGAAACTCAAATATCTGTGAATATTTTCTGACATTAATCCTCACCAATTTGCCAAAGACTAGTCATAAAAGAAAATCTTATGAGAAACAGAGCAAAAATATAAGACAAAGATCTGAACATTCTGCTAAAATCTGGACATTTGAGAGATATGATACAAACATGTTCCAAATTTATGGGATTATTAGTTAATCTTGATTCATGGAAATATAGCAGAAAGCTTTAGGCTGTGCTGTTTAATTTTGGATCAGTAATGAAGTAGGCTTTGTCAAAGATTTGCAGCATATAGCTGATCTGAAATTTATCAAATAAAACTGATTAAGTGATCATTTTAATCAAGTTCATAGATTAATGGGAGGTTGGGAGGTTACTAAGCTAATGGCCTAGGGTGTTTACAAGCCTAGCTGTGTAAAAACCCCTTATTGCCTATAGTTTGATAGTCACTGTTAGCAGAGTGATTTTGTGATCAGTACCATCTGCCCCTATTCATGATGGACATAGGTGCCACCCCCCTCCAGGATGAATTTATGGTCACCCATCCAGTTGTTAAAGTTGTGCTTGAAAAGGGTCATTAAGGAGCTCTACTTCACATGGGGTGGGAGTTTATTCTAGAGGGGTGGAAATCACTGAAAGATATGGGTCTACTTTTTATCATCAGATGTACAGTTTACCAAGTCACATGTGAACGACTCCACTTAACTGAAACCTCACTACTACAAAAGCCCACTTTTCCGAACTACAAATGCCTGAAAACCAATTATGTGACACATAAAACAAAAAACACACACATTCTCCAATAGTTATGCAGGGAGGCAAGTCCCCCTGCACCCCCCTACTCCCCTGCATATTATATATACTAACTCCAAGATCCCACTACAGTGACAGCAAGGGTAAATATCCCTATCATTACTGTACTATGATCTCCACTTGAAAGCTACAACCACTGTAAATTTAACATACCATATAAAGAAGACTGCTAACCTCATGCTTCACAACTGGTACAGTGTATGAGAAGTAACATAAAGGCAGTATACGTCTACTTCTCATAGTACCAGCAATACACTATGTATGTCAATGAAACAGATATTGGAGAAGTGGAATTTAAAGAGCTACAGTTTTGGTTAAGTGGATTCATTCACTTGCAATTCAGTAAACTGTAAATTTGATGATAAAAAGTAGACCCTGGGAAGTATACCTATCTCTCCAGCATGTTCTGTTTATGTCACAGGCTAGGCTGAGATCCCTGTAGTGAGCTATTCCTGTCCTATTTGATTTGCAGATGTGCAGAATTTCCATTAGGCAGGCTCCGAGACTGCATTGTAGGCCAGGCACAGGTCACCTCTCAGCAACCTGTATGATACAAAGTACAGTGACAGAGCTTTCAGTCTTTCCATGTATGTTATGTTTTGGAGACCTTAGATTCTCTTTGTCAGAAACCTCTGTAGTCTCTCCAGTTTCTGCAGGTGTCTGGTGAGGTACATACAGAAGGGAGTATTGCACTCATTAGTGGTCTGATAAGGGTCAAGTACTGTGAAGCTATGACGTCCCAGATCTTGGATGCAATGCCCTTATTTATGAGATGCACAATGTAGAATGCTTCTCTTACCACTACAGACATATGGTGATCAAAGTTTAGATTGTTATCAAGCTGTGTTCCCAAGTCTCACACCATAAAGTTTGAGCTGAGAGAGGTGCTATTCATATCATAATTAGCAGGGGCTACTTCTTTGCCAAAATGGTAATGAAGTATTTTTTGCATGAAGTTTTAGTCCGTGAGTTTAGCACCAATCATTTGTCTGTGTCAGCCCTTTCTATAATATGTTAATATCATTGGGGACTCTATGATTGTGCCCAGTTTACAGTTATCTGCAAACTTGGCAAGTCACAGGCCATCTTCCTTTGCCTGCCCTTCAGAGAAGTAGATTCAAAACAGTAGAGGGCCTAGCACAGATCCTTGTGGTACTCCACTGGTAACTGGTCTACTGGTGGAGGTGGACTCTCCAACTTTGACAGTGTGCATTCTGTTGGTGAGCCAGTTAGCTACCCATCTAGTAATGCATGGGTTAATCCTCAGCTGGGAGAGTTTCTCTATGATACCTGAATGGGGGATTGCATCAAAAGCCTTGGCTAAATCAAGATAGGTGGTATGTACTGTTTTGCCCTCATCCATGGCTTTGGTGACAATCTCAAAGAATTCCATTAGGTTTAATAAGCAAAATCTGCCCCGGATGAAACCAAATTGGGTCGGGTCAAGAGTATGAAGGTCATCTATGTCCTTGTTGTTAAAGTCCATGATGATTCTTTCCATAGCCTTGCAGATAAAGCTGGTTAGGTTTATGGGTCAATAGTTTCTAGGGTCAGTTGATGGACCCCCTTTGTGCACAGGCATTACTGTTGCTGTTCTCCACTCTGCTAGGACAAAGCCAGTTCTCAGGCTATGGTTAAATACAGAGCCAAGTGGTTCTGCTAGGTCTTATTTTAGATTGTTTAGCAAGCAGCCTGGGATGTTATCTGTATGTATGTTGTATGTCCGGTTGCTTGGAGATACTCAGTGGAGGACTGGTGTTAGGAATGCGTTGGGATATGTCTGCTAAGGATAGGGACGTGAAGTTATTGCCAAATCTGTCAGCTAGCAGATTGGCAATTTCCTCAGGTTCAGTATGAGATGTAGCATCCTCTACAAGTTTGGCACACAGTTGGGCATTCCCTTTTATGTTTCAGACATAGCTAAAGAATGCCTTATAATTGTCTTTAGCTAGGGATGCTAATATAGACTCGCAGCTAGCCTTAGAGAACTTAGCAAGAGATCTGATTTGTTTGCTCAAGCTGTGGAGGGTATTCTTCCTGTGCTGAGTAAGTTCCCTCCTGTTCTTTGATATCAGTTTCTTTCCTTTGTTGTATAACTTATTTATACTTACAGTCCACCAGGGTGACTTGTTTTCTCGGGAAGACCTGGTTTTCTTCTTGTATGGTACAGCTGAGTCAATGCATTTGTTTAAGTGGCTGCATAGGGCATTTGTGTATTCCTCTGCATAGTAGTGGTTTTTGGCTATGCTAGCAGGGACTTTGAAGCTTTTTATACCATCGCTTAATAGGCAATAGTTTGCTTTGGAGAAATTTTTCATTTTATTTACTCCTGTGGGGGTGTCAGGTTTGATCTTTACTTCAAACAAGACAGATTTATGGTCTGACCTTACCAGGGATGGCAACATACAGGGGGTAGTGCAGTGACTCCCCCACATGGTTTGTGAGCACTTGATCCAGGATATTTGAGCCTCTTGTGGGGGTGTGGACTAACTGTTTTAGTGCATTTGAATTAACACAGTCCAGTAATCTCAAAGCAATTGTGTTTGTGCTCAGGTAAGTCACCCAATCAATGGAAAGGTGGTTAAAATCTCCCATGACCAAGGTGTTTGGCTGTATACTGAGCGACTCTACCAAGTCCAGATAGGCGGTGTGCTTCTCCTGGTTCATGATGGGAGCCCTGTATCTAGCAATGATGTGGAAGGGTATTTTACCTATAATTAATTAGGCCTGGATTAACTCAAGAGAGTTGTCCTATTTCAACAGTCTTGAAGTGTATTTGGATTTAATGAAGATGGATACACATCAAACTTTGGTTCTTTCATGTTTGGTTTGGGATCTGAATGTGTGAAAGGCATTGAAGTCTTGTATGGTTAGGGTGCTCTCAGTGGCCTTGAGCCAAGTCTCAGTGACTGCACAAATGTCAGCATCTTCCAGGTGAGGAGTGCTTCCACTGAGTGCAGTTTACTGTTTAAGCTGTTAGCATTAAGCAGCATGGCCTTGAGTTTGTCTTTAATGGACTTCTTTATGTCAGAGTTTTTTTTGTTTGGACATTGCCTAAAAAAGGCACTATGGGGGAGTCAAGCGTCTTTGCCAGTATCCAAAAGCCTTGAGGAGACAGGTGAAGGCTATCTCTGGCAAAGCCTAGTGGACTGTTGACAATGTCTTCCCAGGCAGACAGATACTGGATCCCCTGGAATGACACTAGAATCTAATCCAGTTATTGAAATCAATCATTTGCTCATTTTCTAACTGTGTTGTGGCATTATCCTAGGTAAAGTTAGAATGCTGCTTAGAGTTAAAGACATACCTGCCTGAGACAAATAATCTGACAGTCTGGCAATGTTTCTCTTCATATGGTCCAGAAAGGTACATCGCAAGTCATTCACACCAACATCTACTATGACTTGAGTCATTATGGTAATTGTTGCTGAGTGATGTGTGTGTGTGACATCATGGATGCTGGCGCCTGACAGGCAGCTGACAGTGACCTTCTCCTTGTTCAACCTGGTGAGAAGGACATCCATGTGCCTCACTATTGTGTTGCCTATGACAAAAACATCTAGTTTTGAGGTGTTTTGCCTTAGGGTCTTAATTGTTGAGACACTGATATGTGTGCTGTTATGTGCAGTAGTGGATTCTGTTCATGTATCAGTATGTGTATGTCGTTTGCGCTTGGGAGGTCTCTGTTTTTTTGGCAGGCTCTTTGTGGATACTTCCTCATATGTGGGTTTATGTGTCTTGACCTTATTTTGTGTGATACAGGAGTTGTGTGTGCTAAAAACTTGTTGTATGTCTTATTTATTGTTATGTAAGAGGACTGATTCTAATTTCATGGTATAGTTACATCTCTCACATACTGTATTTGTTTGTTTAGGAGCAAGTGGTTGTCAGTATACGTGAGGCAATTGCTACATTGCCTCAGGATGCCCATGTTAATCAGGTTGGCTGGAGAAATGGTGGGAAACTGTACATCCATTATGGCAGGAATATATTGTAGTAATTAGTGGGGATGGGCTAGATGGACTAAGGTTTGTTTGTGTGGAGGACTAAGTGTCAAAGACTGCATCGGCACCTCAGAATGTGCAGCTAAGTTGCTCGCTGGCTGGCAATGTGCAACTGCACTGTGCACAAAGAGACAGTGGAGCTAAGGAGGGTTCTCTAGCTGATATCAAGGGAAACATTGTGTTTCTAAGCATTTGTGTCTATACACACCAGTACCAAATCCCTTGTGCTATGTGCAAATGCTGTGCTTAAACTCAACCAAAATTAAACAGTTTTAAAACAAACACCAATAGGAAAGCCCAAAACTGAACCTTATTCCAACAATACCAAACTGAAATTGGTCTTTGGCTACACACTTCTGCCACAAGGGTGCTGGATGTCCTTCTTAATGTAGGATGGCTGGTTTTAATGCTCAGTTAGTACCAACCAGCCTAGATTCAGCAAGTCTGAATCTAGCTTATGCTATAAAATTCAAGTATTAGAAATTCAAAGTGCAAAAAACAAATAGTCACAGCAGTAGAAACAGGAAAAAATGAAGAAGCAATTAATCAAAGTGAAGTTGAAAAAAATGCAATGCAGGCTTAGAATATACTTATTTTTGTTGAACACAGTGGATGCCTTGGATTTAGCTCAGATTCACTCCAGATCTCTGACTAAGATCATCAAACTCGGTACAGCTCCTCCAAACTGAGCAGTGATACTGAGTATATATCAACAAGATAGACAATGGTTCAGCTATCAGCTTTGTAAAATAACTTGAAGCAGCTCAGATGAAAGACTGAATCACCAACACTCCTTGCAGCAGGAGTGAATTGCAAATTTCACCCTGTGTGCTATTTATCCAGATATCTAAGAGAACATTTACAGGAGTTCTCAGATCTGATCATCGGCCGTGTGTGTGTGTGTGTGTGTGTGTGTGTATATGTGTATGTGTGTGTGTGTATATATATATATATATATATATATATATATATATATATATATATATATATATATATATATATGGTTCTTCATCAACATGCCACACACTAAATTTCTTCAAACTTTTCAGCTAATCCACTTGCAGTGAGAAATATGTCAAATTCTGAAACACTTTCAGTTTTAGGGAGCACAATCAAAAGATATCTGAGGCGGAAGGCAGCACATGAAAACAGCTTTGTAACTTTATTTTGACATTTTTCAGTCAAAAATCATTTATACTGAAGACCTTCCAGTTACATACTATTAATAAGAAGTTAGAAGCAGTACTATAGTGTTGAATTCTTCAAAAGCTGTATTTTTCTTGTCAGAATTCAGTCATTAAGTTTCTACAAAGAAGAAACTACATAATGAACTACTCCAAAAGAAATTCACAGGACTATATGATGAAAAAAGAAATACAGTTTCCTGTGGCTAGTATACAGGGTATCTCTGTCATGACAGACAAATTAGGTACAAAAATCGACAATATTTTAAAGAAGAATGCAAATACAAATGGATCTAATATGAAAGTTAATAAAACAGAATGTATACAGAAGTAGCACAGAAGATGCCTTAAATGACTTTGAAGTAAGACTATAAGAAAGTGACATTCAAGGTGAATTGTTACTTTAGAAAATTGACTATGTGGAGGAAATAATTAAAAGAAACAATATCAGAAGCAATGAGATACTGGATATAATGAAGGTAACATAATTAAATTGCTAACATCTTGACTACATAAGAACTTAAATGTATCTGATGCATGTACCATATAGTTAATTAGCCTGTGACAGTGGTATAGAGTTATAAAGCCCTATCTATAAATTAGAGAGCCCAAATTTTGTAAGTGGCTTTGGTATTTGATGACACAGACAGGGAGAATGGACACACCATAGTTACTGTTCCCTGGTGTGCGGGAGTTTCCACAGGGACGATACACTACTAATACCATTGCATACCAACCTGTGGCAATGTTTGGGAGTATAAAGGGATTGGAGCTAGATCTTAGGAAGAAACACTCCTTATTAGCAGTAATCCATTACTCCAGGAAGCCTTGATCTTCTCACTGGTCCACAAGATAGGTCAGATCTAGTCCGGAGATAGCAATATCATATTTGGTAGGCCTAAGCAGTGAGGACAGGACTTGGGAGTATCTGAAGGTATGTTGAATCAAACATTGAGGCAAAAAAAGAAAGAACATTCAAATATAAAAAATAAAAATTGTATTAGCTTGTTCGCATCTGTATCATAACCTGCCTATGATCAGGAATGGCATTCACCTATTGCACTTGCAGTGGTACTAAGCAGTCCCCACTTTGGGTGTCAATAACTTATTTTCTGAACCTACTAGAGATACATAAACATGGTCGCAGGGTATCACACCACTGTATCTTTGCTATTATACCTTAGTTAAGTGGTAGTTTTCTAAGAAAACAAAAAATAAAACACATTTTCCCTCTCTTCCCATATAATCCAAAACACAAAGTACATCTGCCCATTATAGCACATGGACCATTTAGTATGCTGTAGTTCACAAGGAAGATGGCAGCACTGGAATAAATGACAAGGCACTGTGTGTTCTTAAAGGTTAAAATAAAAAAAAAAAAAAAAAACAACATTACTTTTTCTTCTTTTTCTCAGAAGTGGACCTACACCATTTAGTAAATCCTTTCTATGAAGAGTTGCTTGAGAAGAACAGGCACATATCATCAGTGCCAAACACCTGATGAGGCACCTGTAAATCTCAGAAAACAAGCAACCTTGATCAAGGTTCCTTCTCTATTTACAATGGGACAGCAACCTACTATTTTAGCATTTACTTGCCAATGCTTTGTGAACAATCCCAACGGTTGTTTCATATATAATAATAAAGTGAAAGGTACATATGACCAGTTGCTGCGTCAGAAATTACCTGGGTAGATGACATGAATAAGTTATTGGCCAGGAGGCCCTTATAAGCCTAGCCAAGAACTTTTGCCCATTTTCCCACAAAATCAGCACCTGTTTGTCCTGCCCAGCAAGGACACAGGCTTAAATTTTGTTCCTTCTAACCGACCCAATAAGATGGAAATAATTAGCAGTTTAAGGGACTGTGTAAGGCAGTTAAACTTTAAATTTATTTTTAAAAATGAAGATTGTATCAATGACAGGTTTGGGAAGACTAATATTTATAACCTACCCCGAAGGAAAGAACTAGATCTGTTTCTAAATATGTGTGAAGTTCAAATTTTACAAATGCTTGACAACAAAACATGTTCTGCAGGTATTATAATATGACGTGAAAAAAGGACTGCTTTTTATGCCTTGAAGAATGATGAAAGTATTTTAATTTTTAAAGCAGACAAAGGGGGAGCTTTGGTTATAATAGACAAAGAAAGTTATGAGCTTGAAATGTTTAAGTTGTTGCCTGATAAAGATTTTTAGTGACAAAGTTACTTTTAAAGAAGTTAAAAAATGCTATTCTTTTATAAATTCAATGATTGAAGAAAGGTTTGTACAGGTAGAATAACAGAAGCTACAAGGAAGTACTTTATGATTGATAACCCCAAAGTTAGTTGAATCTTTGGAATACCAAAGATTCACAAAGATCTCAACAGCCCTCCCTTAAGGCCCATAGTTTCTAGTATAACAGTAAAACTGACAGTATGACCATTTATGTTGACAAGCATTTACAGCAAGTTGTGGTTAAAAACAAAACTTATATTAAAGATACTTCTGATTTCGTTAACAAACTTAAATATGTGACAATTTTAAATAGTGACTTGCTAGTCTCATTGGACATCAAATCATTATACACTGTCATACCCAGTAAAGAAGGTATGGACACAGGATAGAAATGATAAGGTCAAAAATGCTTTTCAGCAATATGATGTCTCTTTTGATGGAATTGTAAGACATCATTTTGAGTCATAATTTCTTCAGTTTTAACAACCAGTTCTTCAAGCAAACTAATGGAGTAGCTATGAGGGTAGCAATGGCCCACAGCTATGCAAATTTATTTATGAATGAGTAGGAAACTGCCAACATTTTTAACAGTGACTATATGGATAAAATGGTGACCATGTTTAAATTTATTGATGACCTGTTTTTGGTCTGGAGAGGGACAGATACTTTGTTGGAAAGTTTTATAACTTACAGAAACAATGTATATAGTTATTTGAAATTCAACTGTCAGTACAACCAAGTATCCATTAATTATTTGGATGTAAGCTTGTTCCTAAAATTTACAAAAAAGAAGTTCAGAATAATCCGTGCCTGCATTTTAGCAGTATGAATCCTTACAAAATTAAAGAGAATTTAGCCAAAGGCCAATTGTTGAGAATTAGTGAGTTAACTGTCAGTGAGGAAGACTTTCTAACAGAAAGCAATAATATTTGTGATAAATTACAAAATAGAAGTTATCCACAGAGTTTGGTTTTAAATACCAAGTCTATGGTTATACAGCAAAGTGCAACTATACCTAAAAAAACAAATACTAGAACCAATGACCATAAAAGTAGAATGCCTGTAGTAAACAGCTTGGACTCCAGTTGTATAAAAAAAATATAACTAGCAACTGGAATATTTTTAGAGGTGTTCCTAACATCACAGAGGTCATTGGAAATAAGTCTCTTTTCACACAAAGAAGTGCGAAAAGTTTCAAGAATTTTTTTCAGGGCAAACTGAATTTGTCCAAGGTTAAGAGTGAAAAGAAGGGAATAATCAAATATTATAACTGCAATATGTGTAATTTCTTGTTTACTGAAGAAACTCAATTATTAACAATATGAACATTTACATCAATGAAACTTTCTCTTGTAAGTCTAAATTTGTGGTTTACCTAGTGTTCTGTACAGCGTGCAAATATTATTACATTAGAAGAACGACATGTGATTTAAATAACTGAATGTATGAACATATATATGCCATTTTTATAGGTGATGAAACGAGTGCTTTAGCTAAGCACTTTAAATATGGAAATTATAGGGCTAATATTAAGTTTTTTAGTTTTAGAGGCTTCAAAAAATGTGTAATTATGCTTTAACCCTGAAAAAGAATTAGGATGGCTAGAATATAAGTGGCAGGTAAAATTAAATGCCTGCCATTTTCCAGGCTTGAACAATAGGGAAGAGGTTATTATGTTTTTGAAATGCAAAGGGTTAAAATACTGAGCAAGCCTGTCATGTGACTTATTAATGGCTATTTAAATGCTTTGTAATTGTTTTTATTTCAGTCTGAAGAAGTATTTTTTAAGACAAAAGTGCTTACTGAAGTCCTGCTTTAATTAAAAGTGGATTTTTCTTCACTGATTTTATTTTCTTTTTAACTAATTGGTTAAACCAAAGCTCTGTTCACTGTCTTTTGGGATAATTAGTGGGGATGCCATTTTGCCCAAAGAAGATAATGATGTATTTCTTGGCAGTCAGTTTGAGGCCATGCTTCTGGCATCAGTCATTAGTTTGAGTAAGGCCCTCTTGGAGGATGTTCACAACACTAGGGGAATTTAAGACAGCACCTAGCTTACAGTCATCTGCAAACTTGGTCAGTCACAGATAATTGGTTTTGGTTTGTATATCCCAAACAGTAGAGGTCCCAAGACTGATCCTTCCCTCAGTATTACATGCTGAATTGCATGCATGATCTTATTTTCAGTATATGGTGAAACTGAGTTTTTTTTACATTAATAAATTGTTACAAATCATGTATATCAACTTCCAGACTGTCCTCTTCATCCTATTACTCATGTGCAATCATAAGTTATAAATGAATCATATTAATTAAAGAGTCATTGTAAAATGTGTCATTAATTTTCTCTTCTTCTAGGAAAGACTCACATAGCTATGTTTATTCCATATTATTTTTATTTGTAGAAGTTAATTTTAAGAAACAAAAATCATCCATAATCTGGAAAACAATCTTTACTGCAGAAAAGCAGCCCAATGGCACAGAGGGATAAAGAACTTCCTGTGCCCCAAATGACCTTTGTGTGATTAGTGGCAGCAATACTGGAGGGGCCTCATGCAGAGGATGAGAGTTCATGGCTAATAGCTGGCTCTCCCATCGTGGGGCAGGAAGGAATGAAGGCAGCCTAGGTTCACTGGTTTTAACCCTGCCCAGCTTATTATTTGAATAGTGGTGAGCCACATAGTTGGGAGGTTGTATATATGATAAAGCTTGCATGAACCTCCCAAGGGCAGAAATCTCTTAACTGGCAAGTCTGCCATGACTGGGCAGATGCTGGGCACACTCCATGGCAGCAGTATGACGCTGCACCAGCATCTGTGACCTCCTCAGTAGCCCTAGACAAGAGTCAGTTTGAGCCTGGGGAGGCTAAGGTATTCTGGTAGACCAAATAAACAAGAAAAAGATCTGGTGGCAGGTGATGGTCAGCTGCAGTTAGAGGAAAAAAATATTTAGTGCAGATTCTCCTGGTGAAGATTTGCAATACTTCCAAACATGGATGCCTAATAATCTTGTGAATCCCAGCATTTCCAGGACAGTGGCCATGGCTAGTCATGCCACTTTGAGGAATTCCAGCTGTCTAGATCTAAAACCCAATGTTTATCTCTGGTGGCGATACACTGGATTTCGTGGATAAGGTGAAAATTATGACATAGTTTTGTAAAACAGACTATCAAAGAAAATAAGATATGGCCAAGTCCCCATCTTTTCATTAAAGAAACATTGCTCACATTAAATACCTTTTCCTCCCACAAAAAATTTTGGTGGATGTGCATGTTCTAGTCACTTCATATTTTGATTATTGTAAGTCTCTGTTTCTGCAGCTTCCCAACATTGAATCTGACTGACTGCAGATAAGGCAAAATGCTGCAACCTGGCTACTTACAGGTAATCCCAGGTACCATCTTTCTCTCATTTTGCAGTTTACTCTGCTTGACGCTTAGCACTTCATTAGCAAGGCTCTCCCCTTTTTCTGAAAAAGCTACTGGTCTCTTATCGTCATTTTATGTTTTTGTGTTCCTCTTCATTGGCACTGCTGAACATGTGCCTGGAGACATCCAGGTATTGTTCTTTTTGTTATCAAGTACACTGTAACCTCCTTTTTGTGGGTAAAGTAGCTCCCTACCCCAGCATTAGATGATTTCAGGAGGTCCCTGGAAATTCACTTCTTTAAAATGACATATGATTATCCATAATGTTACTGCTTTTAGGAACTTCTTTATTATTAACTGATTACTATTATGTATGCTACACATTTACAAGTGTATTTCCTTTGTGTTTTGTATTTTTTTATTGGAATGGTACTTCACCAAACATGCTAGAAATTTGAACTTGAGCTAGAATTTTCAACTTTCTTCTAATTTATTTGGAAGTCACACTTGGGATTTCAGAGAGCTGTGTTTGTCTCACATTGTGAAATCGTTTAGGGCAGCTGTGTGTGGTTTGAGCATGTGTGCGTGTGCGTGTGTGTGTGTGTGTGTGTGTGTGTGTGTGTGTGTGTGTGTGTGTGTGTGCATACGCGTGCCTGTGCATGTGCACGTGTGTGTGTGCGTGCATGTGTAAGTTTATATGTTTGCATGTGAATGTGTGAGCGAGGGAGTTTTTCATCCGTAGTTTGAGTCAGTGCCAATATCTTGAGGGATAAATATTTAGTTTTAAGTGGTGTTAGATAAACACATAAAAGAGGTGTTTTGTCACGGCATGATCTGTGCATGTGAGTGGAAGAGGCAGTTTTTCTGCAAGTGTAACTGAAGAAAACATATGTGCTTTTCATCTTTTTTATTGGACTGATAGTAAAGACTAAATAAAAGAGTTTATTATGGTTTTCTAAAAAACCTTATCCTTTCTATAAGATCATATATTAACTCTGGCAGAACTCCAGAAGAATCGAGGAGATTAGAAATTAGGCTGTCATGCATGTATTTCTGTAAATCCTGAATATTCTTATTACAAGTAGATACAAGGAAAGGCTTGTATTATTTCTGGTCCAAATCAAAACATTTTCTGAGTGGCATAGAAAAAATACATTTCAAAAGTTACATATACACTTATAGCTACATGCGGTGAGGTGTGAACCAAGCACACTTTACCACAATAAATTTAATGCTTTCATTCCCATTAGCCAGAACTTCACCAGAATAATCAAAGTAAAAATAGGCAAAGAGAAAGAAATGGGGGGGGGGGGGGGTCCTAAATGAAAGATCAACACTGGTGTAGACTTTTTAGCAGAATCTAGAACAGAAGCTGCCATTAAAAGAGGAGTACTTAGTACAGCATATAAAATATTGCATGATAACTATAAGAATCAATCAGAGGAGGGTAGAAAGGATTGTGAAGAGAGATTGGAATAGCAATTCACAAAGAAAGAATGGGAGGATAAATGTATGTCTTCTAAATATGCAACAAAATGTAGAAGATTTAGGATTTTTGCTTGGAAATGTTTACACAGATATTTTTATACTCCAAGTAGATTCCAGAGAATTTTTCCTCAGGTAGAAAGCAAATGCTGGAGGTATGATAGGGGAAAAAGAGATAACTGGGAACACATTTGTTGGCAGTCCAGTGGGTTGGCAGACTTTATGGATTCCCTGCAGGATGCACTGTCAGAGATGCTGTGTAGGTAGATTGGTGTGACAAGGGAAATGATTTTTCTGAGCTATGGTACAGAATCTGAATTGCTTAGACACAGTATGGCCTTGCTGTGTCTAATTATTGTGGCCGCCAAAAAAAAAGAAATTTCTAGAAAGTGAAAATCAAAATATAATCCAACTATACTAGAGGTAGTGAATATAGTAACAGAGATAAAACAAATGGAGCTGAGATGTTTATAAAAGGGTAGGAGCAAGCTACATAGGAATAAAATGGGAATTGTTGGAAGAATACATGCAGGGGAGAAATAAGGTTTAAATGAAGGCAGGACTTAAATGAGCTATGTAATCTTTGACTGAAAATGATTGGGTAGATTATAAGTGATGGGTAATGTTTGCAACTGGGAGTGTGTCAGTATATTTTATGATGTAACATGCTTGTAACTAGGATTGTGTCAGTGTGGTTAGTTTTCATTTAATTAATGTATGATTGCCTATGTCATATGTGATGGCTTAATAAGGATGTTTCTTGTTAAAAAATGCAGGAATTGGAATAATTTATGTAATGTTGCCTAGATTATATAATATATTGCAATATTTGTGAAGTATAATGCATACAATCAGGACTCCATATAATAAGAAATCACCATACTGCTACTGTTCTAAGTTTAAATAAATCAAAGAAGAATACACATAAAACTCTAGCGCCTCAGCTGTATAGCCTTCAAGGAGGATAAACTTACAAACACTTAACACTGATTGTAACTGGAGATATCTGATTTAATCATATATTCATTAGTTCTTTTTCTTTCGGCTTTTCCCGATTAGGAGTCGCACAGCGGATCACCTGTTTCTATTTCTTCCTGTCTTCTGCATCTTGCTCTGTCACACCAACCACCTGCATGTCCTCTCTAACCACATCCATAAACCTTGTCTTAGGCCATCCTCTTTTCCTGTTACCTGGTAGCTTCATCCTTAGCATCTTTTTCCCAATATACTCAGCATCCCTCCTCAGCACATGTCCAAACCAATGCAGTCTCGCCTCTCTGGCTTTGTCTCCAAACTGTCCAACCTGGGATGACCCTCTAATATACTTATTCCTAATCCTGTCTACCCTTGTCACACCCAGTGTAAATCTTAACATCTTTAACTCTGCCACATCCAGCTCTGACTCCTGCCTTTTTGTCAATGCCACTGTCTTCAACCCATATAACATAGCTGGTCTCACTACCCTTTTGTAGACTTTCCCTTTCACTCATACTGGTACTCGTCTGTCACAAATCACTCCTGATACTCTTTTCCACCCACTCCATCCTGCCTGTACTCTCTTCTTCACCTCTCTTTCACACTCGTCATTACTCTGAACTGTTGATCCCAAGTATTTAAACTCATCCATCTTCACCAACGATACTCCCTGCATCCTCACCATTCCTCTATCCTTCCTTTCATTCACACACATATTTAATTAGTTAATTGGATAATTATTTTATTCTTGTATAGGTGCTCATATTTGTAAGTTTATATTCCTTGAAGGGTATACAGCCAATGCGTTACAGTTTATTGTGTGTTCTTCTTTGATTTGTATTAAACTTGGAACAGCATCCTTTATGTGAAGTATTTTTGTTGCGTTTATATCATGATATCAAAAGATGAAAATAGTGAATGTTATTTCATGGGCCCCAAAATATCTAAACCTGAAAATATCGAGCATTCAGAACAGCAAATTTTTTCCCATAGAAAAAATTTGCTGCTCCAAAATGCAAACAACACAAGCACATCAAAGAAACAGCAACCACACATACACTTAAAATTCCTACATCTAACGCTACACTAAACTAAACATACACTACTATCTACCCACTTACCTTAACCCAAACCCTAACCCTAAGGTCCGTCACTATTGCACACTCACCTAACCCATGCCCTAACCCTAAGGTACAAACAATCGCACACTTACCTGAACCCAACCCGTAACTTTCCACCACAGCGCTAAGAATAGCGAAGCCACAGAAACGGGCAACTGAATTCTTTCCCGAGGAAAGAATTCGCTGTTCTGCAGCTTCACTATTCTTAGCATTCACTGAATAGTGTTTGATATCAGAACATTCAAAGTTTTAATACTTCGATGTTCTGATATAGACCCTTTTTGTTAACATGAACTTATTAATACAGTTTAATTACTTTTATATAAATGCAAATTTGCCTATGTCACTAGTGATAATTCAATAAAGGTGTTTAAAAAATGCAGAAATTACGTAATATTTAAACAGCTTCAGGGCGATTACATTTTAAAACACCAATTAAAATCCATCAAGTTATGCAAATAACATTAGCACTTCTTCACATTTGTAGTTTGAGTAGCTAGAGCTGGTTGCCAATATCTTTAGGGATAAATATTTAGTTTTAAATGGTGTTAGATAAACACATAAAAAAGGTGTTTTGTCATGCCATAATCCTTTTATGTGAGTGGAAGAGGCAGCTTATCTAAAAGTGTAACTATGGACAAAATATGTGGTTTTCTTCTTTTTACTGGACTAATACTAAACAGTAAATAAAAGAGTTCATTATGGTTTTATAAAAAAACCTCATCCTTTCTATAAGATCATGCATAAACTCTGGCAGAACTCCAGAAGGAATAAGGAGATTAGAAATTAGGCTGTCATGCATGTATTTCTGCAAATCCTGAATATTCTTATTACAAGTAGATACAAGGAAAGGCTTGCATTATTTCTGGTCCAAATCAAAACATTTTCTGAGTGGCATAGAAAAAATACATAAATGTTGCCGAGTTTGATAAATGAATCAGAAATTCATGAACAGACACAGACTTGTTGCCATCACCATTCCCCCAATGCCCAAGTTCAAAGTATAAGTTTCAAAAGTTACATATACACTTATAGTTACACACGGTGAGGTGTGAACCAAGCACACTTTATCACAATAAATGTAATGCTTTCATTCCCATTAGCCAGAACTTCACCAGAATAATCAATGTAAAAACAGGCAAAAAGAAAGAAATAGGGGGTTCCTAAATGAAAGACCAGCACTGGTAGAGTTTTTAGTAGAATGTAGAATAGAAGCTGCCATTAAAAGAGGAGTACTTAGTACAGCATATAAACTATTGCATGATTACTATAAGAATCGATAAGAGGAGGATCGAAAGGATTGGGAAGAGAGATTGGAATAGCAATTCGCAAAGAAAAAATGGGAGAATAAATGTATGTCTTCCAAATATGCAACAGAATCTAGAAGATTTAGGATTTTTGCTTGGAAATGTTTACACAGATATTTTTATACTCCAAGAAGACTCCAAAGAATTTTTCCTCCGGTAGATAGCGAATGTTGGAGGTATGATGGGGAAGAAAGAGATAAATGGGAACATAATTTTTGGCAGTGCCATGGATTGGCAGACTTTATGGGTTCCCTGCAGGATGCACTGTCAGAGATGCTGTGTGGGTAGATTGGTGTGACAAGGGAAATGATTTTTCTGAGCTATGGTACAGAATCGGAATTGCCTAGACATGGTAAGGCCTTGCTGTGTCTAACTATAGTGGCTGCCAAAAAAAAAGCAATTACTAAAAAGTGAAAACCAAAATCTGAACCAACTATACTAGAAGCAGTGATTATAGTAACAGAGATAAAACAACCTGAACTGAGATCTTTACAAAAGGTTAGGAGCAAACTACATAGGAAAAAATGGGAATGGTGGGAACAATACATACAGAGGAAAAATGAGGTTTAAATGAAGGCAAGACTTAAATGAGCTATGTAATCTTTGACTGAAATGATTGGGTAGATTATAAGTGATGTATAATGTTTACAAGTGGGAGTGTGTCAGTATGGTTTGTGATGTAAAATGCTTGCAACTAGGATTGTGTTGGTGTGGTTTGTTTTAATTTATATAAATGCATGATTGCCTATGTCATAAGTGATGATTTAATAAGGCTGTTTCTTGTTAAAAATAGGTCTGGAATTTAATAATGTATGTAATGTTGCTTAGATTATATGATATATAGCAATATATGTGAAGTGTAATGCATAAAACCAAATATTCAAATAATAAGAAACCACCAAAAGGCTACTGTTCCAAGTTAAATAAATCAAAGAAAAACACACATAAAACTCTAGCACCTCAGCTGTATAGCCTTCAAGTGGTATACATTTACAAACACTTAACACTGAATGTAACTAGAGGAATCTGATTTAATTATCTATTAATTAGTTAATTACTTAATTAGATTATTTTATTTGTGTATGTGTGTGTGTGTGTGTGTGTGTGTGTGTGTGTGTGTATATATATATATACACACACACACACACACACACACACACACACACACACACACACACATATAGATGCTCATGTTTGTAAGTTTATACTCATTGAAGGCTATACAGCTGAGGCACTAGAGTTTTATGTGTGTTCTTCTTTGGTTTGTATTAAACTTGGAGCAGCATCCTTTATCTGAAGTATGTTTGTTAACATGAACTTGTTAATGTAGTTTGATTGCTTTTATATAAATGTAAATTTGCATATGTCACAAGTGATAATTCAATAAAGGTGTTTAAAAAATATACAAAATCAAGTAATTTTGAAACAGCTTCCATGCATTCACATAATTTTAAAACAATAAAAATCCATCAAGTTATGCAAATAACATTAACACTTCTTCATATTTGACTCAAAATTGAAAATATAATATAATATAATATAATATATATATATATATATATATGTGTGTGTATATGTGTATATCTATCTATATATATATATATATATGTTTTACTTGTATTAAAACCCCCCAAAATGTAACAAATCTGTGGCAGTAGCAGCCAAAACAGAATCTCCACTGCATTCATCAGACATAAATAGTTCATGACCAATGGTGTGTGCCACAGAAAATAAAAAGGTTTACTATTATAATTTCGAAAATCACATCTTAATTAAAATTCAAAATATATTGCCAAAAATACATATTTCCGACTATCCACAACGTCGAGAAACGTAAATGTGGAAAAAGTCAAATTTGACATTTTACAGCACTTATCGAAAATGCCATCCATTGCATGCTCCAAAGTAAATAATAGTGTTGTGACATCCAAAAGTAAAGTGTACTGCAATCCACCATCAACGTAACACCTATTACAGTTGCAAAAACATAATTTAAATACTATATGGTAACAAATTGTAATAGCCCAATTTCCAGTGAGATAAAGTATTCCCTGAAGTACCGTATTTAAACGGTTAAATAATGTACACACATATAATGATAAATGTGGTAGGCAACATTTTCACTATTAGGAAGTTGATGTTACTGTATTAAAAGGAGCAGTGATGTGCCATTAATTGAACAAATCCTAGTGGTATAAATTCATCACGTTTAGCTAGTAAACATTGTAACATGTCTTTTTTATCAGTGAGTCTACACTTTTTAGGAGAGGAAGGAACACAGCATAATAATTTGTTTTTAAGGTCCTCCAAATGATTCTGTTCCAGTCAAATAACATGTAAAACATCCATAATGTACAATGCCTTTTTACCAAGTAAACTCCTTAACCGGCGATGCCAGCTAGGGTACCCCAGAGTACAAGTATCTGCCTGATTCCAAAAAGACATGTCAAATAGTGGCAGTTGCCTCTCAGAAGTACTACCATGCATACCATACCAATGAGGACAACCTAAAATGTAGTTATTTAAAAAAAAATCATATAATGGTGCATCTCTTTTACCCAAAGCCTCTTCAATTAAACTTAAGGTTTCCATAACATGCTCTGTATGTATGAATGGCAATGTAGGAATCTGCTTGCATAGCAAAGCAAACTGGGTGTCATTACCATATAGTGATGTACGATTAAGCTTTTGAATTTGCCTCCAAAAAATCTGGCAAAAATGGAACCAACAACCCTTAGAAGTACTGTGAGGAAGGTGCTTTACTATACTGTTCACAGCTCCTTTTTTGAAATCACTAAGGACCATGTTAGGTTTTAACTACAGTTCAAACTCATCAAAAACAGTCAACAATGTACCCCAAAACTGATCATAACACTCTTCACACTTTGAAGGAAGAATACCATAAACAGCAGGCACAACTTTACTGTGTCCAATACCTTCCAAACTGCAACGCACTGAGTAAACTTGCTTATATTCTCTTGTACTAATAGGAAAAGTACCATTCACCAATATAAACTCAGATTTACATGGTACATGCAAATTACTCTCAGTAGTCATAATAGCAATGACAGCCGCGGTGGTGCAGCAGTAGCATTGTCGCCTCACAGCAAGAGGTTCTCCTGTTCGATTCTCGGCTGGACCGCCTTCTGTGTGGAGTCTGCATGTCCTCCCCATGGTCGAGTGGCCTTCAAAAGACATGCGTAAATGGGCATGCCATTGTTGAAGGTTGGGCATCGAGCTGGCACCTCAGCACCGTAAAACTCTATTGCCAATCATTAGCAGACCGAAGTTCCGCTGTGGTGACCCCTAACTGGGAAAAGCTGAAAGAAGAAAAAGTAGTCATAATAACAACTTCAGAAGAATGACTCCTTCACGCACTATATTTGATAATAAACTGTCCCTGTTTTAAGGGTAATATATCTGGTGTGAGATCCTTTAATGTGGACAAGTTTACTTTAGGTAGGGTACGATTCTTACTCCTAAGCTTACGTACACATTGTTTCAATGCATCTGTATTGGCCATAGCAGATACAACATCAGTAAAAGTCCTAGCTAGCACTTCAGAAACAATTCTACATGGACCCTCCAGTGTCTGTTCAACTCTCCTTTTTATCTTTTCTCGAACCTTGCTCTGTGCTCCTCATAACATCGGGAGCATGAACGTGTTCAGTACTTCTTATTAACTTCTCAGCGCTATCTGTTGCCTCAGTAATGCAGCGACCCTTAAATTCCTGTTTACCTTTCATTGTACAACACCAATATTTCCTATCTAATGTGCTTCTCTCCAAGTAATACTGGCAGCTATTAACACACAGTATAGAATGTCCCTTCTGTCACATGACAGTTGAATAAGCATTTCCAACCACTCCAGGTGCATTCCCTGTGTGTTGCTCTGTCATAATATTAAATTAAACCTACAACTGAACCATGCGTATTATATTAGAAAACCCCTCTCATAGTGCACACATCGATCAAATGACATACTTATGTACCACTTCTGCCAGCAAACATTATCTGGTGTAATAAAACAACATATGCATAATATACATAGTGCTGCAATATTAATACATTTGTGGACAAATGGTATACAAATTCATAAGCATCTTTAAAATCTATGCTACTTACCTAAATGCATAAATATAAAAACATAAACATTTTCTTAAATATATATTTGCATAACATTTCACAATCATATTTTTTTCATACAAGGTTGTGCATTCAAATAGTTTCAGTCTGTCATGTCAATTATTCTGATTATCTGGACACAGTTTAACAAACATCAAAGGTGTCTTATGTATCTGCATAGAATAATATGTCATATGTATGCATTACTCAGCTCTGTAACACAACTACTATTAAACATTATGGTCTCAGTATTAACACACTTTAATAACAAACCTCAAATCTGTCTTAAGTGCAATATATTGGCAACGGCATTGGATTCTTTTATACTTACTTTTGTCACTGCTTACTAATCCACAAAAATAGTATTGAGTGTAATATGTCACTAATCCACCCTGTTATACCGATACAGCACTTTATTTATTGCTATTGCTTAGGTCTACAGTCATTCCGCATGTTTTTGATGCATTTTCATTATGAATGCATTTGTGCATCATTTAAATGTGTGAAAATGCTGTTCTTTTGGAAAATTTAAATTTAAATGCATGTGTGCATCATTGAAATGCATGAAAATGCTGTCTATTCAAAATTTTTACATTTGAGATTACAACATGTGAAGATTTTCTTACTTTGGAACAATGGTGTTCGAGATTTTAATATACGTTAAGGTGAGCAAAGATATTTTAATAGTAAACTGAAAAAAAAACAAATAACTCCCCATTTTCAGTGTTGGTATATTTTAGATTCCCATAACATAACCACTCACAACACCTATAATTCTTGGGTGTTCATATCACAGAGAACTTATCCTGGTCAGTCAATATATCCAGCACAGTCAAAAAAGCTCAGCAATGCTTGCACTTTCTAAGGAAACTTAGGAAGGCAAAATTACCAACCTCCATACTTTAGACCTTTTATAGGGGCACCATTGAATGTATCTTGATCAACAGCATTACAATCTGGTATGGGAGCTGTAACAATCAGGATTGGAAGGCTGTCAAGAGAGTTGTAAGGTCAGCAGAAAGAATCACTAGCATCTCCCTTACACCTCTGGAAGATCTACACAAATTCAGGTGCATTGACATGGCCAAAAAGATTTTCAGCGATCCAATGCATCCTGTTAATGGTCTGTACAGTCACCTGTCCTCAGGCAGGAGATACAGAAGCCTGCATCGTAAAACCACAAATAACAGTTTCTTTCCGCTGTCCATTAGAGTGTTGAACTCTTGAGAAAAATGAACCATGAGTCTGTTGAAACACTCAACCACTTCTGTTACATAACTAGCCTATTAAGTTTCTTATTTGATGGATGTGCAATAACCAAGTGCAATACTAAGGTAGCTCACCTACACAATGAAAGACTCTAAAGTGCAATATACAAACTGTGCAATAATTCAGTATAATCATAGATATGCTGCTATTGTTTCAATTTTACTATGAAAATATTACCGTCATATTGTTCCTTGTCTTTCTTGTCTCTTGTTCTGGGATGGGTGTGGGTCACTGCTGTCCTACTTTACTTACTAATCGCTACTTATTACATTTCTACTGTGATATTTTATTAATTTTTCTCTGTCTATATGTGCGACTGTTTCCTGCATTGAGAACCAAGCATGGTAATTTCGTTCAGCTACACTGCTGTGTAGTTCTGAATGACAATAAAGTTTTCTTTGACTTTGACTTGACTTGGATAACTATAACCAATTACCTGGAGGTGATTTCCAGCAATGGGAAATTTGACTGTAGCACAAAGGGTGTGGTATACATTGCCCACTGTCTGACATGTTCAACATTTTATGTTAGAAAAAAAGGAAAAGGTGTTAAGAGCAAGAATTTAACAACATTGTTATACTATAAAAAAATGATATGGTAAATGCACTTACCATGCATGTGTAGACTTGCTTTTATTTTAAGGCTCAAACTGAACATAAAAAAGTACGTTATTATTCCCTTTGGAAAAGGGGATGTCTCTGCAAATTACAGTATAAACAGTATCCCCCAGTCTCAAATCCAGTGATGTGAGGTTTGGGAACACAGGTTGATAGCAACCTAAGCTGAGATCACCATGCGCCCACAGTGGTAAGGAAAGCTTTCTACGTTGCACACCTCATAAGTAAGGGAATTGCATCTAGGACTAAGAATGCTATAACTCCACTGTACTCGACCCTTATCAGACCATTAATAGAGTATAATGCACCCTTTTGCATGTACCTCACCAGACACCTGAAGCAGCTGGCGTGACCACAGAGGTTTCCCACCAAGAAAATACAGGGCTCCAAAACATGACCTACATGGAAAGACTGAAAGCCTTGTTACTATACTCTGTATTGTATAGGGTGCTGAGAGGTGATTTGTGCCTGGCCTACAGAGCAGTCTCTGACCCTGCCCTAATGGAAATGATACACATCCGCAAGTCAAATGGGACAAAATTCACTCACTCCAGGGATCTTAACCTAACCTGTGACAGTAACACAACATGCTGGAGAGACAGATATGTCTCCCATAGATTGCTGCTTCTCTGAAATAGACTCCCAATTCACATGAAGGCTCCTCAATGACCCTATTTAAGTGAAACTTGGACAATTGGATGGAAGACAGTAAATTCATCCCGGGACTGGCACCTATGTCCCTCATGAAGAGGGGCAGTTGGTGTTGATCATCAGGTGCTGATCATCGTCTTGCACTGCAAATATAGACCATCTAACATGGTCACTTAGGGAATATGGGTATAATACAGATAGGCTTGTAAAGGCTCTAGGGTCATTAGTCTAGTAACCTACTATGATCCTACGATCTATTTTATGTTGAAGAAAAGGTACATGTCCCATTTAGGAGAGTGAGTGAGAGGCTCTATAAGAAACAAAAACAACCACAAGGCATTCTATAACTATGTCAAGAATCTAAATGGCAATGCTCAGATCTGTTCTGAGCTAAAACAGAATGGCATTAAATATACTGATCCCAAGGATATTGCCAATATCCTGGCGGATCAATTCAGTGCCAACGTCACCCACCCTTTCACCCCCTAAATGGCCCATCTCAATACCGGAAGATTGCCAAATTCCGGTAATAATGGCCACACAGGTATAAAACGCACTCTCCAAAGCTAAGAATACACCATCCATGGGACCAGATGACATCCTGGGCTGTGTACTACATGAACTACAATATGAACTGGCACCTCACCTAAGTGTCATGTTTAATCATAGCCTCACCTCAGGTTTCGTGCCAACTGAGTGGCGCAGAGCTACAGTTATCCCACTCCACAAGGGGGGATCCACCTTGGATCCTGGAAACTACCATCCCATCAGTCTGACAAGCCTTATCTGCAAGGCCATGGAGCGTATTATCATGGAACTTATAAACAAAGACATTGGCAACCTTCAAACACTGGACCCCACCCAGTTTGGGGTCGTGAAGGGCCGATCTTGTCTCCTGAACCTGATTGACGTCTTTGAATCAGTCTCCAGAGCCATGGACAAGGGTAAGGTGGTCCATACAGCCTATTTAGACCTTGCCAAGGCCTTTGACACCATCCCCCACTCTGGAATCATAGATAAACTTACTAAGCTGGGCATTAATCCCTACTTCACCCAATGGGTTGCCAACTGGCTTACTGACAGAACCCACACTGTAAAAGTGGCCGACTCCAAATCCAGCTCCAGACAAGTGACAAGAGGAGTACCTCAGGGTTCAGTCCTGGGATCGCTCTTGTTTGGCATCTACTTCTCTGAAGTACAGGCCAACACTAAGGGACTCTGGCTAACAAAGTTGCAGATGACTGCAAACTGGGAGCCATTATTGAATCCTCAAATTATGTGGATACTCTACAAAAGGGCCTTACAGAAACAGATGCTTGGTGCCAGAGCCATGGGCTCAAGCTCAATGCCAAGAAATGTATAGTTATCCCCTTTGGGAAAAAACATGTACCCATGATTTACCACATAGGTGGCAGTACATTAAACACCGAAAGTGTGATAAGAGACTTAGGGACACAGGTGGACAGTGGTCTCACATTCGATAATCACATCGCCACAACAGTCAGGAAATCCTTCTATGTGACACACCTCATCACTAAAGACTTTTCATCCAGAAAAAAGGAGGTCATTGTCCCACTGTACCCATCCCTCATTAGACCCATTATAGTATACAATGCCCCATTTGGTATGTACATCTCAAGACATCTGCAACAACTAGAAAGGCCACAGAAATACCTCATTAAAAGAATCACAGGCCTAAAGCAGATGCCCTACCCTGACCGCCTTAATAAACTTCAGCTATACTCTGTCACATATTGTCTACTCAGAGGCGATCTCTGCTTAACAAACAAGGCCATGTCAAACCCATAGCTGTTGGACATGCTACACTTAAGGAAATCCCAATCCCTCAGAGCCGCATGCTCCAGGGATCTAAACCTTGTCATCACAATAAACAAAACATGCTGGAGGGATAGGTTCCTGACCCAGAGACTCCCCAGACTCTGGAATAGACTGCCCATACATGTCAAGCAGAGTGCCTCTTTGGCCATCTTCAAAAGGAACCTTGACGATTGGATGAGAGAAAGGAAATTCACCCCGGGGATCACGTCAGTCACCCTGCTAGTCAGTGGTCCAGGGAAGTAAATAGTGTGGGAAGAAATAGCCAGAGAATTGTTATGGCTAGGCTTGTATAGGCCCTAGGGTTGATAGCCTAGTACCAACCTATGAACCTATGAACCTATGAGCCAGAGAATTGCACAGGCAAATTTTGTTGAGTGCCATCCACACCACATTAATTAATGATATAATATCTATCAATAGCTTTCTAACATTGAGAAGACCAGGGATTTGAGTATTGGGCACTTTTATATGTATAAAATATTTTAGCTATTACATTTTATAGTATAATATCAGTAGGAGAGTAATTTATGATATAAATATTTTTTATTTTCATTTTTGAGTCAAATGTGAAAGAGTGTTAATGTTATTAGTACAACTTGATGGATTTTAATAAGTATTTTAAGATCATGTGGTTGACTTGAATTTATTTAAATGTAACTTGATTTTTATGTTGCATATTCAGACAAAGTTCTAGTTAGAATGAAAGAATAATCCGTGCCTGCATTTTAGCATTATGTATCCTTACAAAATTAAAGAGAATTTAGCCAAAGGCCAATTGTTGAGAATTTGTGAGTTAACTGTCAGTGAGGAAGACTTTCTAACAGAAAGCAATAATATTTGTGATAAATTACAAAATAGAAGTTATCCACAGAGTTTGGTTTTAAATACCAAGTCTATGGTTATACAGCAAAGAAGTGCAACTATACCTAAAAAAACAAAAACTAGAACCAATGACCATAAAATTAGAATGCCTGTAGTAAACAGCTTGGACTCCAGTTGTATAAAAAAATATAACTAGCAACTGGAATATTTTTAGAGGTGTTCCTAACATCACAGAGGTCATTGGAAATAAGTCTCTTTTCACACAAAGAAGTGCGAAAAGTTTCAAGAATTTTTTTCAGGGCATACTGAATTTGTCCAAGGTTAGGAGTGAAAAGAAGGGAATAATCAAATATTATAACTGCAATATGTGTAATTTCTTGTTTACTGAAGAAACTCAATTATTAACAATATGAACATTTACATCAATGAAACTTTCTCTTGTAAGTCTAAATTTGTGGTTTACCTAGTGTTCTGTACAGCGTGCAAATATTATTACATTAGAAGAACGACATGTGATTTAAATAACAGAATGTATGAACATATATATGCCATTTTTATAGGTGATGAAACAAGTGCTTTAGCTAAGCATTTGAAATATGGAAATTATAGGGCTAATTTTAAGTTTTTAGTTTTAGAGGCTTTAAAAAAATGTGGAATTATGCTTTAACCCTGAAAAAGAATTAGGATGGCTAGAATATAAGTGGCAGGTAAAATTAAATGCCTGCCATTTTCCAGGCTTGAACAATAGGGAAGAGGTTATTATGTTTTTGAAATGCAAAGGGTTAAAATACTGAGCAAGCCTGTCATGTGACTTATTAATGGCGATTTAAATGCTTTGTAATTGTTTTTACTTCAGTCTGAAGAAGTATTTTTTAAGACAAAAGTGCTTACTGAAGTCCTGCTTTAATTAAAAGTGGATTTTTCTTCACTGGTTTTATTTTCTTTTTAACTAATTGGTTAAACCAAAGCTCTGTTCACTGTCTTTTGGGATAATTAGTGGGGATGCCATTTTGCCCAAAGAAGATAATGATGTATTTCTTGGCAGTCAATTTGAGGCCATGCTTCTGGCATCAGTCATTAGTTTGAGTAAGGCCCTCTTGGAGGATGTTCACAACACTAGGGAAATTTAAGACAGCACCTAGCTTACAGTCATCTGCAAACTTGGTCAGTCACAGATCATTGGTTTTGGTTTGTATATCCCAAACAGTAGAGGTCCCAAGACCGATCCTTCCCTCAGTATTACATGCTGAATTGCATGCTTGATCTTATTTTCAGTATACGGTGAAACTGAGTTTTTTTTACATTAATAAATTGTTACAAATCATGTATATCAACTTCCAGGCTGTCCTCTTCATCCTATTACTCATGTGCAATCATAAGTTATAAATGAATCATATTAATTAAAGAGTCATTGTAAAATGTGTCATTAATTTTCTCTTCTTCTAGGAAAGACACACATAGCTATGTTTATTCCATATTATTTTTATTTGTAGAAGTTAATTTTAAGAAACAAAAATCATCCATAATCTGGAAAACAATCTTTACTGCAGAAAAGCAGCCCAATGGCACAGAGGGATAAAGACCTTCCTGTGCCCCAAATGACCTTTGTGTGATTAGTGGCAGCAATACTGGAGGGGCCTCATGCAGAGGATGAGAGTTCATGGCTAATAGCTGGCTCTCCCATCGTGGGGCAGGAAGGAATGAAGGCAGCCTAGGTTCACTGGTTTTAACCCTGCCCAGCTTATTATTTGAATAGTGGTGAGCCACATAGTTGGGAGGTTGTATATATGATAAAGCTTGCATGAACCTCCCAAGGGCAGAAATTTCTTAACTGGCAAGTCTGCCATGACTGGGCAGATGCTGGGCACACTCCATGGCAGCAGTATGACGCTGCACCAGCATCTGTGACCTCCTCAGTAGCCCTAGACAAGGGTCAGTTTGAGCCTGGGGAGGCTAAGGTATTCTGGTAGACCAAGTAAACAAGAATAAGATCTGGTGGCAGGTGATGGTCAGCTGCAGTTAGAGGAAAAAAATATTTAGTGCAGATTCTCCTGGTGAAGATTTGCAATACTTCCAAACATGGATGCCTAATAATCTTGTGAATCCCAGCATTTCCAGGACAGTGGCCATGGCTAGTCATGCCACTTTGAGGAATTCCAGCTGTCTAGATCTAAAACCCAATGTTTATCTCTGGTGGCGATACACTGGATTTCATGGATAAGGTGAAAATTATGACATAGTTTTGTAAAACAGACTATCAAAGAAAATAAGATATGGCCAAGTCCCCATCTTTTCATTAAAGAAACATTGCTCACATTAAATACCTTTTCCTCCCACAAAAAAATTTGGTGGATGTGCATGTTCTAGTCACTTCATATTTTGATTATTGTAAGTCTCTGTTTCTGCAGCTTCCCAACATTGAATCTGACTGACTGTAGATAAGGCAAAATACTGCAACCTGGCTACTTACAGGTAATCCCAGGTGCCATCTTTCTCTCATTTTGCAGTTTACTCTGCTTGACACTTAGCACTTCATTAGCAAGGCTCTCCCCTTTTTCTGAAAAAGCTACTGGTCTCTTATCGTCATTTTATGTTTTGTGTTCCTCTTCATTGGCACTGCTGAACATGTGCCTGGAGACATCCAGGTATTGTTCTTTTTGTCATCAAGTACACTGTAACCTCCTTCTTTGTGGGTAAAGTAGCTCCCTACCCCAGCATTAGATGATTTCAGGAGGTCCCTGGAAATTCACTTCTTTAAAATGACATATGATTATCCATAATGTTACTGCTTTTAGGAACTTCTTTATTATTAACTGATTACTATTATGTATGCTACACATTTACAAGTGTATTTCCTTTGTGTTTTGTATTTTTTTATTGGAATGGTACTTCACCAAACATGCTAGAAATTTGAACTTGAGCTAGAATTTTCAACTTTCTTCTAATTTATTTGGAAGTCACACTTGGGATTTCAGAGAGCTGTGTTTGTCTCACATTGTGAAATCGTTTAGGGCAGCTGTGTGTGGTTTGAGCATGTGTGCGTGTGCGTGTGTGTGTGTGTGTGTGTGTGTGTGTGTGTGTGTGCATGCGCGTGCCTGTGCATGTGCACGTGTGTGTGTGCGTGCATGTGTAAGTTTATATGTTTGCATGTGAATGTGTGAGCGAGGGAGTTTTTCATCCGTAGTTTGAGTCAGTGCCAATATCTTGAGGGATAAATATTTAGTTTTAAGTGGTGTTAGATAAACACATAAAAGAGGTGTTTTGTCACGGCATGATCTGTGCATGTGAGTGGAAGAGGCAGTTTTTCTACAAGTGTAACTGAAGAAAACATATGTGCTTTTCATCTTTTTTATTGGACTGATAGTAAAGACTAAATAAAAGAGTTTATTATGGTTTTCTAAAAAACCTTATCCTTTCTATAAGATCGTATATTAACTCTGGCAGAACTCCAGAAGAATCGAGGAGATTAGAAATTAGGCTGTCATGCATGTATTTCTGCAAATCCTGAATATTCTTATTACAAGTAGATACAAGGAAAGGCTTGTATTATTTCTGGTCCAAATCAAAACATTTTCTGAGTGGCATAGAAAAAATACATTTCAAAAGTTACATATACACTTATAGTTACATGCGGTGAGGTGTGAACCAAGCACACTTTACCACAATAAATTTAATGCTTTCATTCCCATTAGCCAGAACTTCACCAGAATAATCAAAGTAAAAATAGGCAAAGAGAAAGAAATGGGGGGGGGGGGTCCTAAATGAAAGATCAACACTGGTGTAGACTTTTTAGCAGAATCTAGAACAGAAGCTGCCATTAAAAGAGGAGTACTTAGTACAGCATATAAAATATTGCATGATAACTATAAGAATCAATCAGAGGAGAGTAGAAAGGATTGTGAGGAGAGATTGGAATAGCAATTCACAAAGAAAGAATGGGAGGATAAATGTATGTCTTCTAAATATGCAACAAAATGTAGAAGATTTAGGATTTTTCCTTGGAAATGTTTACACAGATATTTTTATACTCCAAGCAGATTCCAGAGAATTTTTCCTCAGGTAGAAAGCAAACGCTGGAGGTATGATAGGGGAAAAAGAGATAACTGGGAACATATTTTTTGGCAGTCCAGTGGGTTGGCAGACTTTATGGATTCCCTGCAGGATGCACTGTCAAAGATGCTGTGTAGGTAGATTGGTGTGACAAGGGAAATGATTTTTCTGAGCTATGGTACAGAATCTGAATTGCTTAGACACGGTATGGCCTTGCTGTGTCTAATTATTGTGGCTGCCAAAAAAAAAGAAATTTCTAGAAAGTGAAAATCAAAATATAATCCAAGTATACTAGAGGTAGTGAATATAGTAACAGAGATAAAACAAATGGAACTGATATGTTTATAAAAGGGTAGGAGCAAGCTACATAGGAATAAAATGGGAATTGTTGGAAGAATACATGCAGGGGAGAAATGAGGTTTAAATGAAGGCAGGACTTAAATGAGCTATGTAATCTTTGACTGAAAATGATTGGGTAGATTATAAGTGATGGGTAATGTTTGCAACTGGGAGTGTGTCAGTATATTTTATGATGTAACATGCTTGTAACTAGGATTGTGTCAGTGTGGTTAGTTTTCATTTAATTAATGTATGATTGCCTATGTCATAAGTGATGGCTTAATAAGGATGTTTCTTGTTAAAAAGGCAGGAATTGGAATAATTTATGTAATGTTGCTTAGATTATATAATATATTGCAATATTTGTGAAGTATAATGCATACAATCAGGACTCCATATAATAAGAAATCACCATACTGCTACTGTTCTAAGTTTAAATAAATCAAAGAAGAATACACATAAAACTCTAGCACCTCAGCTGTATAGCCTTCAAGGAGGATAAACTTACAAACACTTAACACTGATTGTAACTGGAGATATCTGATTTAATCATATATTCATTAGTTCTTCTTCTTTTTCTTTCGGCTTTTCCCGATTAGGAGTCGCACAGCGGATCACCTGTTTCTATTTCTTCCTGTCTTCTGCATCTTGCTCTGTCACACCAACCACCTGCATGTCCTCTCTAACCACATCCATAAACCTTGTCTTAGGCCTTCCTCTTTTCCTGTTACCTGGTAGCTTCATCCTTAGCATCTTTTTCCCAATATACTCAGCATCCCTCCTCAGCACATGTCCAAACCAATGCAGTCTCGCCTCTCTGGCTTTGTCTCCAAACTGTCCAACCTGGGA
Source organism: Protopterus annectens (assembly GCF_019279795.1). NCBI lineage: Eukaryota > Metazoa > Chordata > Ceratodontiformes > Protopteridae > Protopterus > Protopterus annectens. The sequence goes on along the minus strand of NC_056741.1, from coordinate 436,982,402 downwards.
TGACCCTCTAATATACTTATTCCTAATCCTGTCTACCCTTGTCACACCCAGTGTAAATCTTAACATCTTTAACTCTGCCACATCCAGCTCTGACTCCTGCCTTTTTGTCAATGCCACTGTCTTCAACCCATATAACATAGCTGGTCTCACTACCCTTTTGTAGACTTTCCCTTTCACTCATACTGGTACTCGTCTGTCACAAATCACTCCTGATACTCTTCTCCACCCACTCCATCCTGCCTGTACTCTCTTCTTCACCTCTCTTTCACACTCGTCATTACTCTGAACTGTTGATCCCAAGTATTTAAACTCATCCATCTTCACCAACGATATTCCCTGCATCCTCACCATTCCTCTATCCTTCCTTTCATTCACACACATATTTAATTAGTTAATTGGATAATTATTTTATTCTTGTATAGGTGCTCATATTTGTAAGTTTATATTCCTTGAAGGGTATACAGCCAATGCGTTACAGTTTATTGTGTGTTCTTCTTTGATTTGTATTAAACTTGGAACAGCATCCTTTATGTGAAGTATTTTTGTTGCGTTTATATCATGATATCAAAAGATGAAAATAGTGAATGTTATTTCATGGGCCCCAAAATATCTAAACCTGAAAATATCGAGCATTCAGAACAGCAAATTTTTTCCCATAGAAAAAATTTGCTGCTCCAAAATGCATACAACACAAGCACATCAAACAAACAGCAACCACACATACACTTAAAATTCCTACATCTAACGCTACACTAAACTAAACATACACTACTATCTACCCACTTACCTTAACCCAAACCCGAACCCTAAGGTCCGTCACTATTGCACACTCACCTAACCCATGCCCTAACCCTAAGGTACAAACAATCGCACACTTACCTGAACCCAACCCGTAACTTTCCACCACAGCGCTAAGAATAGCGAAGCCATAGAAACGGGCAACCGAATTCTTTCCCGAGGAAAGAATTCGCTGTTCTGCAGCTTCATTATTCTTAGCATTCACTGAATAGTGTTTGATATCAGAACATTCAAAGTTTTAATACTTCGATGTTCTGATATAGACCCTTTTTGTTAACATGAACTTATTAATACAGTTTAATTACTTTTATATAAATGCAAATTTGCCTATGTCACTAGTGATAATTCAATAAAGGTGTTTAAAAAATGCAGAAATTACGTAATATTTAAACAGCTTCAGGGCGATTACATTTTAAAACACCAATTAAAATCCATCAAGTTATGCAAATAACATTAGCACTTCTTCACATTTGTAGTTTGAGTAGCTAGAGCTGGTTGCCAATATCTTTAGGGATAAATATTTAGTTTTAAATGGTGTTAGATAAACACTTAAAAAAGGTGTTTTGTCATGCCATGATCCTTTTATGTGAGTGGAAGAGGCAGCTTATCTAAAAGTGTAACTATGGACAAAATATGTGGTTTTCTTCTTTTTACTGGACTAATACTAAACAGTAAATAAAAGAGTTCATTATGGTTTTATAAAAACACCTCATCCTTTCTATAAGATCATGCATAAACTCTGGCAGAACTCCAGAAGGAATAAGGAGATTAGAAATTAGGCTGTCATGCATGTATTTCTGCAAATCCTGAATATTCTTATTACAAGTAGATACAAGGAAAGGCTTGCATTATTTCTGGTCCAAATCAAAACATTTTCTGAGTGGCATAGAAAAAATACATAAATGTTGCCGAGTTTGATAAACGAATCAGAAATTCATGAACAGACACAGACTTGTTGCCATCACCATTCCCCCAATGCCCAAGTTCAAAGTATAAGTTTCAAAAGTTACATATACACTTATAGTTACACACGGTGAGGTGTGAACCAAGCACACTTTATAACAATAAATGTAATGCTTTCATTCCCATTAGCCAGAACTTCACCAGAATAATCAATGTAAAAACAGGCAAAAAGAAAGAAATAGGGGGTTCCTAAATGAAAGACCAGCACTGGTAGAGTTTTTAGTAGAATGTAGAATAGAAGCTGCCATTAAAAGAGGAGTACTTAGCACAGCATATAAACTATTGCATGATTACTATAAGAATTGATAAGAGGAGGGTCGAAAGGATTGGGAAGAGAGATTGGAATAGCAATTCGCAAAGAAAAATGGGAGGATAAATGTATGTCTTCCAAATATGCAACAGAATCTAGAAGATTTAGGATTTTTGCTTGGAAATGTTTACACAGATATTTTTATACTCCAAGAAGACTCCAAAGAATTTTTCCTCCGGTAGATAGCGAATGTTGGAGGTATGATGGGGAAGAAAGAGATAAATGGGAACATAATTTTTGGCAGTGCCATGGATTGGCAGACTTTATGGGTTCCCTGCAGGATGCACTGTCAGAGATGCTGTGTGGGTAGATTGGTGTGACAAGGGAAATGATTTTTCTGAGCTATGGTACAGAATCGGAATTGCCTAGACATGGTAAGGCCTTGCTGTGTCTAACTATAGTGGCTGCCAAAAAAAAAGCAATTACTAAAAAGTGAAAACCAAAATCTAAACCAACTATACTATAAGCAGTGATTATAGTAACAGAGATAAAACAACCTGAACTGAGATCTTTACAAAAGGGTAGGAGCAAACTACATAGGAAAAAATGGGAATGGTGGGAACAATACATACAGAGGAAAAATGAGGTTTAAATGAAGGCAAGACTTAAATGAGCTATGTAATCTTTGACTGAAATGATCGGGTAGATTATAAGTGATGTATAATGTTTACAAGTGGGAGTGTGTCAGTATGGTTTGTGATGTAAAATGCTTGCAACTAGGATTGTGTTGGTGTGGTTTGTTTTAATTTATATAAATGCATGATTGCCTATGTCATAAGTGATGATTTAATAAGGCTGTTTCTTGTTAAAAATAGGTCTGGAATTTAATAATGTATGTAATGTTGCTTAGATTATATGATATATAGCAATATATGTGAAGTGTAATGCATAAAACCAAATATTCAAATAATAAGAAACCACCAAAAGGCTACTGTTCCAAGTTAAATAAATCAAAGAAAAACACACATAAAACTGTAGCACCTCAGCTGTATAGCCTTCAAGTGGTATACATTTACAAACACTTAACACTGAATGTAACTAGAGGAATCTGATTTAATTATCTATTAATTAGTTATATATATATATATACACACACACACACACACACACACACACACACACACACACACACACACACACGCACACACACATATATAGATGCTCATGTTTGTAAGTTTATACTCATTGAAAGCTATACAGCTGAGGCACTAGAGTTTTATGTGTGTTCTTCTTTGGTTTGTATTAAACTTGGAGCAGCATCCTTTATCTGAAGTATGTTTGTTAACATGAACTTGTTAATGTAGTTTGATTGCTTTTATATAAATGTAAATTTGCATATGTCACAAGTGATAATTCAATAAAGGAGTTTAAAAAATATACAAAATCAAGTAATTTTGAAACAGCTTCCATGCATTCACATAATTTTAAAACAATAAAAATCCATCAAGTTATGCAAATAACATTAACACTTCTTCATATTTGACTCAAAATTGAAAATATAATATAATATAATATATATATATATATATGTGTGTATATGTGTATATATATATATATATATATATATATATATATATATATATATATATATATATATCGTTGGAAAGTAAAATAGAAATGCTGGTTACTGCCACAGCACGATTGCTTATAAAGAAGATAAATAAATGGATAACTCAGGCAAGCGTTGACCGAGTGAGAGATAACTTTCAATGTGTAAAAAAGTCCAAGCAATCCAGTCTTCTGGAACAGATAAATCAGTTTATTGCACAGATAAACCACGATAAGCGCTTTCACTAACTAGTAGCTTCTTCAGATCACAAACAGGAAGCACAAAAACCATGTGCTTTAAATATCTGCATGTTAATTGATCAACCAACTTTTAAAGCAGAAGCGCCATAAAACAGTGCAAACAAAACAAGAATAAAAACTAGATATATAAACATAATGTCATTGACATCTCAAGATGCAACATAAAATAAACAATGATATATGCATCTTCTTTTAAAAATTTTTTTTTTTTTTTTTTTTTTTTTTTTAAAAGGCTTCATTCCATAAAAAACAAAAGAGATTAGAACAAATATAAAAACATACTGTGAGCAGCATACTGTCAGGTACGAAAGTATATACAGCTTAATATATAACTGCATGTAATGGTCATATTGAATAAAGCCTTAATATATACAGTTAATAATACGAAGCAGCTTAAAAACTATACAAAGTAGGTGCCATCAAGAACTTAAAAATTAGCAATAAAAACCATATACAAATCGAAAGAACTATCATCAGCCAAAGTGATGCTTGATATGATAAAGTCAATGCGTAAACAGAAATGTATATCTGAATGTTTATAAAAATGTATATCTAAATATAAATATTTATAAAAGTGTATATAAATGTAGTGTCTTAATAAATATATATCTAAATGTAAAAGAATGTATGAATAAATGTGTGCAATAATAAATAAATAAATAAATGAATAAATAAATAAGTTATTGTCTAAAAGTACGAGGCTAAAACCATTAACATTAACAATACTACAATAAGGAATAAATAAATGTATGTATATATGTATGTATGGGAACAGATATCAAAATACATTAAAGTCTTGATGGCACCTACTTTGTATAGTTTTTAAGCTGTTTCATATTATTAACTGTATATATTACATCTTAATTAAAATTCAAAATATATTGCCAAAAATACATATTTCCGACTATCCACAACGTCGAGAAACGTAAATGTGGAAAAAGTCGAATTTGACATTTTACAGCACTTATCGAAAATGCCATCCATTGCATGCTCCAAAGTAAATAATAGTGTTGTGACATCCAAAAGTAAAGTGTACTGCAATCCACCATCAAGGTAACACCTATTACAGTTGCAAAAACATAATTTAAATACTATATGGTGACAAATTGTAATAGCCCAATTTCCAGTGAGATAAAGTATTCCCTGAAGTACCGTATTTAAACGGTTAAATAATGTACACACATATAATGATAAATGTGGTAGGCAACCTTTTCACTATTAGGAAGTTGATGTTACTGTATTAAAAGGAGCAGTGATGTGCCATTAATTGAACAAATCCTAGTGGTATAAATTCATCACGTTTAGCTAGTAAACATTGTAACATGTCTTTTTTATCAGTGAGTCTACACTTTTTAGGAGAGGAAGGAACACAGCATAATAATTTATTTTTAAGGTCCTCCAAATGATTCTGTTCCAGTCAAATAACATGTAAAACATCCATAATGTACAATGCCTTTTTACCAAGTAAACTCCTTAACCGGCGATGCCAGCTAGGGTACCCCAGAGTACAAGTATCTGCCTGATTCCAAAAAGACATGTCAAATAGTGGCAGTTGCCTCTCAGAAGTACTACCATGCATACCATACCAATGAGGACAACCTAAAATGTAGTTATTTAAAAAAAAATCATATAATGGTGCACCTCTTTTACCCAAAGCCTCTTCAATTGAACTTAAGGTTTCCATAACATGCCCTGTATGTATGAATGGCAATGTAGGAATCTGCTTGCATAGCAAAGCAAAATGGGTGTAATTAACATATAGTGATGTACGATTAAGCTTTTGAATTTGCCTCCAAAAAATCTGGCAAAAATGGAACCAACAACCCTTAGAAGTACTGTGAGGAAGGTGCTTTACTATACTGTTCACAGCTCCTTTTTTGAAATCACTAAGGACCATGTTAGGTTTTAACTACAGTTCAAACTCATCAAAAACAGTCAGCAATGTACCCCAAAACTGATCATAACACTCTTCACACTTTGAAGGAAGAATACCATAAACAGCAGGCACAACTTTACTGTGTCCAGTACCTTCCAAACTGCAACGCACTGAGTAAACTTGCTTATATTCTCTTGTACTAATAGGAAAAGTACCATTCACCAATATAAACTCAGATTTACATGGTACATGCAAATTACTCTCAGTAGTCATAATAGCAATGACAGCCGCGGTGGTGCAGCAGTAGCATTGTCGCCTCACAGCAAGAGGTTCTCCTGTTCGATTCTCGGCTGGACTGCCTTCTGTGTGGAGTCTGCATGTCTTCCCCATGGTCGAGTGGCCTTCAAAAGACATGCGTAAATGGGCATGCCATTGTTGAAGGTTGGGCATCGAGCTGGCACCTCAGCACCGTAAAACTCTACTGCCAATCATTAGCAGACCAAAGTTCCGCTGTGGTGACCCCTAACTGGGAAAAGCTGAAAGAAGAAAAAGTAGTCATAATAACAACTTCAGAAGAATGACTCCTTAACGCACTATATTTGATAATAAACTGTCCCTGTTTTAAGGGTAATATATCTGGTGTGAGATCCTTTAATGTGGACAAGTTTACTTTAGGTAGGGTACGATTCTTACTCCTAAGCTTACGTACAAATTGTTTCAGTGCATCTGTATTGGCCATAGCAGTTACAACATCAGTAAAAGTCCTAGCTAGCACTTCAGAAACAATTCTACATGGACCCTCCAGTGTCTGTTCAACTCTCCTTTTTATCTTTTCTCGAACCTTGCTCTGTGCTCCTCATACCATCGGGAGCATGAACGTTTCAGTACTCCTTATTAACTTCTCAGCGCTATCTGTTGCCTCAGTAATGCAGCGACCCTTAAATTCCTGTTTACCTTTCATTGTACAACACCAATATTTCCTATCTAATGTGCTTCTCTCCAAGTAATACTGGCAGCTATCAACACACAGTATAGAATGTCCCTTCTGTCACACGACAGTTGAATAAGTATTTCCAACCACTCCAGGTGCATTCCCTGTGTGTTGCTCTGTCATAATATTAAATTAAACCTACAACTGAACCATACATATTATATTAGAAAACCCCTCTCATAGTGCACACATCGATCAAATGACATACTTATGTACCACTTCTGCCAGCAAACATTATCTGGTTTAATAAAACAACATATGCATAATATACATAGTGCTGCAATATTAATACATTTGTGGACAAATGGTATACAAATTCATAAGCATCTTTAAAATCTATGCTACTTACCTAAATGCATAAATATAAAAACATAAACATTTTCTTAAATATATATTTGCATAACATTTCACAATCATATTTTTTTCATACAAGGTTGTGCATTCAAATAGTTTCAGTCTGTCATGTCAATTATTCTGATTATCTGGACACAGTTTAACAAACATCAAAGGTGTCTTATGTATCTGCATAGAATAATATGTCATATGTATGCATTACTCAGCTCTGTAACACAACTACTATTAAACATTATGGTCTCAGTATTAACACACTTTAATAACAAACCTCAAATCTGTCTTAAGTACAATATATTGGCAACGGCATTGCATTCTTTTATACTTACTTTTGTCACTGCTTACTAATCCACAAAAATAGTATTAACTGTAGTATGTCACTAATCCACCCTGTTATACCGATACAGCACTTTATTTATTGCTATTGCTTAGGTCTACAGTCATTCCGCATGTTTTTGATGCATTTTCATTACGAATGCATTTGTGCATCATTTAAATGTGTGAAAATGCTGTTCTTTTGGAAAATTTAAATTTAAATGCATGTGTGCATCATTGAAATGCATGAAAATGCTGTCTATTCAAAATTTTTACATTCGAGATTACAACAAGTGAAGATTTTCTTACTTAGGAACAATGGCGTTCGAGATTTTAATATACGTTAAGGTGAGCAAAGATATTTTAATAGTAAACTGAAAAAAAAACAAATAACTCCCCATTTTCAGTGTTGGTATATTTTAGATTCCCATAACATAACCACTCACAACACCTATAATTCTTGGGTGTTCATATCACAGAGAACTTATCCTGGTCAGTCAATATATCCAGCAAAGTCAAAAAAGCTCAGCAATGCTTGCACTTTCTAAGGAAACTTAGGAAGGCAAAATTACCAACCTCCATACTTTAGACCTTTTATAGGGGCACCATTGAATGTATCCTGATCAACAGCATTACAATCTGGTATGGGAGCTGTAACAATCAGGATTGGAAGGCTGTCAAGAGAGTTGTAAGGTCAGCAGAAAGAATCACTAGCATCTCCCTTACACCTCTGGAAGATCTACACAAATTCAGGTGCATTGACATGGCCAAAAAGATTTTCAGTGATCCAATGCATCCTGTCAATGGTCTGTACAGTCACCTGTCCTCAGGCAGGAGATACAGAAGCCTGCTTCGTAAAACCACAAATAACAGTTTCTTTCCGCTGTCCATTAGAGTGTTGAACTCTTGAGAAAAATGAACCATGAGTCTGTTGAAACACTCAACCACTTCTGTTACATAACTAGCCTATTAAGTTTCTTATTTGATGGATGTGCAATAACCAAGTGCAATACTAAGGTAGCTCACCTACACAATGAAAGACTCTAAAGTGCAATATACAAACTGTGCAATAATTCAGTATAATCATAGATATGCTGCTATTGTTTCAATTTTACTATGAAAATATTACCGTCATATTGTTCCTTGTCTTTCTTGTCTCTTGTTCTGGGATGGGTGTGGGTCACTGCTGTCCTACTTTACTTACTAATCGCTACTTATTACATTTCTACTGTGATATTTTATTAATTTTCTCTGTCTATATGTGCGACTGTTTCCTGCATTGAGAACCAAGCATTGTAATTTCGTTCAGCTACACTGCTGTGTAGTTCTGAATGACAATAAAGTTTTCTTTGACTTTGACTTGACTTGGATAACTATAACCAATTACCTGGAGGTGATTTCCAGCAATGGGAAATTTGACTGTAGCACAAAGGGTGTGGTATACATTGCCCACTGTCTGACATGTTCAACATTTTATGTTAGAAAAAAAGGAAAAGGTGTTAAGAGCAAGAATTTAACAACATTGTTATACTATAAAAAAATGATATGGTAAATGCACTTACCATGCATGTGTAGACTTGCTTTTATTTTAAGGCTCAAACTGAACATAAAAAAGTACATTATTATTCCCTTTGGAAAAGGGGATGTCTCTGCAAATTACAGTATATACAGTATCCCCCAGTCTCAAATCCAGTGATGTGAGGTTTGGGAACACAGGTTGATAGCAACCTAAGCTGAGATCACCATGCGCCCACAGTGGTAAGGAAAGCTTTCTACGTTGCACACCTCATAAGTAAGGGAATTGCATCTAGGACTAAGAATGCTATAACTCCACTGTACTCGACCCTTATCAGACCATTAATAGAGTATAATGCACCCTTTTGCATGTACCTCACCAGACACCTGAAGCAGCTGGCGTGACCACAGAGGTTTCCCACCAAGAAAATACAGGGCTCCAAAACATGACCTACATGGAAAGACTGAAAGCCTTGTTACTATACTCTGTATTGTATAGGGTGCTGAGAGGTGATTTGTGCCTGGCCTACAGAGCAGTCTCTGACCCTGCCCTAATGGAAATGATACACATCCGCAAGTCAAATGGGACAAAATTCACTCACTCCAGGGATCTTAACCTAACCTGTGACAGTAACACAACATGCTGGAGAGACAGATATGTCTCCCATAGATTGCTGCTTCTCTGAAATAGACTCCCAATTCACATGAAGGCTCCTCAATGACCCTATTTAAGTGAAACTTGGACAATTGGATGGAAGACAGTAAATTCATCCCGGGACTGGCACCTATGTCCCTCATGAAGAGGGGCAGTTGGTGTTGATCATCAGGTGCTGATCATCGTCTTGCACTGCAAATATAGACCATCTAACATGGTCACTTAGGGAATATGGGTATAATACAGATAGGCTTGTAAAGGCTCTAGGGTCATTAGTCTAGTAACCTACTATGATCCTACGATCTATTTTATGTTGAAGAAAAGGTACATGTCCCATTTAGGAGAGTGAGTGAGAGGCTCTGTAAGAAACAAAAACAACCACAAGGCATTCTATAACTATGTCAAGAATCTAAATGGCAATGCTCAGATCTGTTCTGAGCTAAAACAGAATGGCATTATATATACTGATCCCAAGGATATTGCCAATATCCTGGCAGATCAATTCAGTGCCAACGTCACCCACCCTCTCACCCCCTAAATGGCCCATCTCAATACCGGAAGATTGCCAAATTCCGGTAATAATGGCCACACAGGTAAAAAACGCACTCTCCAAAGCTAAGAATACACCATCCATGGGACCAGATGACATCCTGGGCTGTGTACTACATGAACTACAATATGAACTGGCACCTCACCTAAGTGTCATGTTTAATCATAGCCTCACCTCAGGTTTCGTGCAACTGAGTGGCGCAGAGCTACAGTTATCCCACTCCACAAGGGGGGATCCACCTTGGATCCTGGAAACTACCATCCCATCAGTCTGACAAGCCTTATCTGCAAGGCCATGGAGTGTATTATCATGGAACTTATAAACAAAGACATTGGCAACCTTCAAACACTGGACCCCACCCAGTTTGGGTTCGTGAAGGGCCGATCTTGTCTCCTGAACCTGATTGATGTCTTTGAATCAGTCTCCAGAGCCATGGACAAGGGTAAGGTGGTCCATACAGCCTATTTAGACCTTGCCAAGGCCTTTGACACCATCACCCACTCTGGAATCATAGATAAACTTACTAAGCTGGGCATTAATCCCTACTTCACCCAATGGGTTGCCAACTGGCTTACTGACAGAGCCCACACTGTAAAAGTGGCCGACTCTAAATGCAGCTCCAGACAAGTGACAAGAGGAGTACCTCAGGGTTCAGTCCTGGGATCGCTCTTGTTTGGCATCTACTTCTCTGAAGTACAGGCCAACACTAAGGGACTCTGGCTAACAAAGTTGCAGATGACTGCAAACTGGGAGCCATTATTGAATCCTCAAATTATGTGGATACTCTACAAAAGGGCCTTACAGAAACAGATGCTTGGTGCCAGAGCCATGGGCTCAAGCTCAATGCCAAGAAATGTATAGTTATCCCCTTTGGGAAAAAACATGTGCCCATGATTTACCACATAGGTGGCAGTACATTAAACACCGGAAGTGTGATAAGAGACTTAGGGACACAGGTGGACAGTGGTCTCACATTCGATAATCACATCACCACAACAGTCAGGAAATCCTTCTATGTGGCACACCTCATCACTAAAGACTTTTCATCCAGAAAAAAAGGAGGTCATTGTCCCACTGTACCCATCCCTCATTAGACCCATTATAGAATACAACGCCCCATTTGGTATGTACCTCTCAAGACATCTGCAACAACTTGAAAGGCCACAGAAATACCTCACTAAAAGAATCACAGGCCTAAAGCAGATGCCCTACCCTGACCGCCTTAATAAACTTCAGCTATACTCTGTCACATATTGTCTACTCAGAGGCGATCTCTGCTTAACAAACAAGGCCATGTCAAACCCATAGCTGTTGGACATGCTACACTTAAGGAAATCCCAATCCCTCAGAGCCACATGCTCCAGGGATCTAAACCTTGTCATCACAATAAACAAAACATGCTGGAGGGATAGGTTCCTGACCCAGAGACTCCCCAGACTCTGGAATAGACTGCCCATACATGTCAAGCAGAGTGCCTCTTTGGCCATCTTCAAAAGAAACCTTGACGATTGGATGAGAGAAAGGAAATTCACCCGGGGATCACGTCAGTCACCCTGCTAGTCAGTGGTCCAGGGAAGTAAATAGTGTGGGAAGAAATAGCCAGAGAATTGTTATGGCTAGGCTTGTATAGGCCCTAGGGCTGATAGCCTAGTACCAAACTATGAACCTATGAACCTATGAGCCAGAGAATTGCACAGGCAAATTTTGTTGAGTGCCATCCACACCACATTAATTAATGATATAATATCTATCAATAGCTTTCTAACATTGAGAAGACCAGGGATTTGAGTATTGGGCACTTTTATATGTATAAAATATTTTAGCTATTACATTTTTATAGTATAATATCAGTAGGAGAGTAATTTATGATATAAATATTTTTTATTTTCATTTTTGAGTCAAATGTGAAAGAGTGTTAATGTTATTAGTACAACTTGATGGATTTTAATAAGTATTTTAAGATCATGTGGTTGACTTGAATTTATTTAAATGTAACTTGATTTTTATGTTGCATATTCAGACAAAGTTCTAGTTAGAATGAAAGTGCTACATTTATTGTAATGAAGTATGTTTCGTTCACACCTCAAAGCTATAAGCTATTTTTTTTTTCATTTTTATTTTTGAGTTTGTTTGTTTTGTTTGTTCAGTTGAACAGGCTATGGATAATATAGATAGATAGATAGATAGATAGATAGATAGATAGATAGATAGATAGATAGATAGATAGATAGATAGATAATATATACCTCTATCTATCTAGCTATCTGTCTATCTATCTATCTATCTATCTATCTATCTATCTATCTATCTATCTATCTGTCTGTCTGTCTATCTATCTATCTATCTATCTATCTATCTATCTATCTATCTATCTATCTATCTATCTATCTATCTATCTATCTATATTTATGGCACTGTTAAAGGTGTTCCTCCTTAGTGGACAAGTTACCCTTTTTCTGCTGAAGATGCTGTCACTAAATTAAAACAATCAACAGTAAGTGCAATTGATACTACATATTTTCAAGAGTAGGGGAATAAAAGGCATACTAGTGTCCCTGGGAATCTTGCACAAACAAAGATATCACAGCCATTTCTAACATTTATATAGGGTTCAAAGCAGTGGCAAGGAAGTAATGTGTGTTGTGCTTCATATGCAGTACATGCTTATGTAACTTCAACATGCAAAAGTGTTCTACATCATGGAGGAAATTCTGCATGCTGCTGTAGTCACATTTATGCTCCAGTATGTGTTTTAGGCAATGTTCCCTAGACATTGGGAAGGGGTAATGGTCCATACACACCATTAATAAAGTTATTGTCCATTATATACTGCATTTCACTACCACCGCCATTGTCACTGGGCATCCTGCTGCCGAAGTCTGCAACATTTTTTTGCTGTCTGTTGGTGCCCTGGGAACCAATGTCATTATCCCACCACCCACCCCATGCACGTCATTATTGAAGCTCTGGGCATGGCAGTGTGTGCTTCTCTGTAACTGCAGTGAAATTTGTGACAGTCATATGTCTCTTCAGCTGAATTTCTCTTCAGCCATGTGTCCCCATCTAAATGTATAGCAGGGAAATATCTTACCACCTAGCAACAAGAACTCATTTACATGAACAACAGAGAAGAATAGGAAAGCAGCAGTGCAGGTTTCACAAAAGCAAGGAATAGCTGTTTAAACAGTAGTAATACCATGCATGAATAGACATGAAAACTGACCCTAGAAAGAGTAGCCAAAGACTGAAGAGAGACGGAGGTAACAACTGTTTAATATAGGACTCATAGCAGATCAGGGGAACCTTTGATAATGTAATAAACATATTTCTGTTAGTAGAAGATGCTAATGACTAGTTTGTCCACTTTTGGTGGCTAGTATGGATGCTGCAATGGCATTCAATAGGTAAACTGAGAGTTTCTATTGAATGTCTTAACATCAAGTGGGATTCCAAAAGCACTTTATGAATTTGGTAACAATATTATGCAGGGGAGCCACAGCCAAAATAAAAGTGGGATTGTGTATCAGTATCCCCTTCCCCTTTATTATTTGTTAATATATTTGGAGTTGATGGTAATTACACTGAGAAGAAGTAAGTTTACCAAATATAAGATAAAGGACAGAACAAAGAAAAAAAATATATATATAGGTTTACCTTCATAATGTCAGCTTCCAGAATGTCGAACCGGCTTCTGCGAACACCGAACTGCGATGTCAAAAAACCTCGAATACCGAATGTCCGAACTGCAAAATCTCACCCCCTTTTTGACCAATGTTAGCACTTGTTTGTAGGTGTGGTGTGGTCGGAAATGTCGAAATATGAGTTTTTTCTATATTCAAAAGTTTTTGCGGTTCCGGTTTTGCAGAAACAGTTCGGTGATGTGGCCGTTCGGTCATCCGTGATCGACAGTATGAAGGCATATAATGTTTACTTACCTTATGGTACTGTGCACACTGCTACTACTGCTGGAAGCACACAAAACATCCACCATATTACTTTAGTTACTTCCCATAAAAATGTAACGAGACATACCCATGTGTACAAACACTACAACACTCCTTTCTATGCTACTATCAGTATTCTGACAGTCGGCACTTTAAGTTACAGTAATGTTTTTTATATCACAAGCAAGTCACAGGTGAAGGGAAACACACATCATATCTATGGCTTAAAATTCAGTATTTTGAAATTTAAGATTGTAAGCTTTCGGTATAATGAGATTCAGTCAAATGAGTTTTCAGTATTTTGAAAATGAGATATTGTGGATGTTCTTCATCTCACATTGCTGCAGTCCTAACACTTGGGTAGTCCGCTGTCCTCGGTCGGCCCGAATAACAAAGTATAAGGCTGACGTCGGTCAAGGCGCATTTGACTGACATCAGGACGTCAGGGTACAAATGCGCATGACCGACGTCTCAGTCAAATGAAATTCAGTATTTTGAGATTCAGTCATGTGAAGTGGACCCATTTGTGCAGGCAAAGGCATACCATAAGGCATGATCTAGGAATGCCATCACTCCTACCCTAATGTAGCAATCCCTCAAACCTTCTTGTACTTCTAATCCAGTTGTTGTCTCTGATCCCCAGTACCCATAAAAATTGCAGAAGTATCACATTGCCTCACTACCCCCCCCCCCCCCTCTCCCAAGAAAGAGGCAAGCAAGTAACCTCCATCATTCCTCTTCCTGCTTTGCCAGGTAGTAAAGCCACTAATCAAACCCTGGTCATCTGAGTCATAGTTGGGACTTTATCCCTCTATGCCAATTTAACCCATTCACACATTTTTATCTCTTTGATCTGTGCTTCAGATAGTCGTTTTTTTTTTTTTGGCCTGATCCTTTAGGAGTGTTATTAAATTATGCACTCAATCTTCATTTTGTGAGTAGTTTAAGTTGTAAAGTCTTGTCTCAATTTTCTAATTCTTTGATTTTTTTTCCTTTTTTTGTAGTAAATCAGATAACTGATATTGTTTTTCTATTGTGATGTTCAGCGATTCCCATGCCCTAAGAAACTTCTGACAGTTTTTAGAGCAGGATGCACATTTCTCCTCAGCTATATAATTTGTAAAAGCTTACAGCAGCTTCTCTAATGTTTAGACTTGTCAAGATGCCATTCTTATGGTTTTACAGAGAAAAAAATGTTTTGTTTGACTCTAGAAAAGGAATGTGAAACCAGGCTGACATTTAAAAGTCTAATACCTACTAATTTACAGTTCTTTTGTGTTTTCTTATTTCCTTAAGAATCTCAGTACCATTGAACTATGTTTAGAAATTGTAATAAAATCTTAGAGAGAGTAAATTGCTACAGTTGAAGCAGACAAGTCCATAGCAGCTATGATATTTATTGCAAATTCTTGAAGGACCTAAACTGAGTATGACATATTTCAATATTTAGTTATAATGTATAAATGAATGATTGTGACTTTAACAATTGGAAATTCATAATCTTCCAACAAATCACAACGTACTGCAAATTTAAACATTGTATTGTCCGTGACTGCTCGACAATTACACAAGATTGTGTAGCAGGACATACATGAAATTAATTGATAAATGGCTAACCAACATGTATCTGACAGCTACATTTCAACTCACATTGAGCTAGCACCTAATAGAATGCATAAATTATTTCTCCTTGGTAAAATCTCAAAATGTATTTAAAAATGAAAGGGTGGATATTACAGGTTATGAAGTCTAATGTAGGGAATAGATTAGATCAATGTGTGTGAAGGAGTGGTATTTTAGTGCACACATGTACATATTGGTGGGTTTAAGTGCATGTAGGTATATGATGGTGTGTGTGTGCGTGTGTGTGTGTGTGTGTGTGTGTATGTGTGTGTGTGTGTGTGTGTGTGTGTGTGTGTGTGTGTGTGTGTGTGTGTGTGTGTGTGTGTATGTGTACAAGAACATACATATCTTGCATGTGAAATCATGGTACAGCAAAGTCTAAAATGTTGCCCCTTCCCTGCTATTGTATGATCTTGGAGTTGGTATATACAATTAGTAGGGAAGTGTGCTGGTGCAGAGGGCTTGCCCACCCCCTGCAATTGTTTTTCTAATCTTTTTAGTTTTTGTCTAAAAAGATTGTTTATTTTGTATTCGCTCTTTAAAGCATTTGATATTTCATGAGACAAATACACACATATACAAAGACACACACACACACGCACACACACGCACACACACACACACACACACACACACACACACACACACACACACACACACACACACACACACACACACACACACACACACACACACACATATATATATATTGATCCAAAGATATATATGTATATATATATATATATATATATATATATATATATATATATATATATATAGATCGATAGCTATAGATATAGATAGATAATACAGATATAGATATAGATATACACTGCAAGAAAAACTCAGTCAAGTTAGAGGCTTCACAGTGTAATACCTTAAACTTCCTCTAGTAAAAGCCCATAGGGGTTTACTATCGAAAGTGCGATCACCCATCGTCGAAACCACTAACACGAACTCTGAACAGCGACTGTCCGAAATGCAAAATCTTGCCCACTGTTGGACCCATGGTAGCACTTATTTTGTGGTGTAGAGGTCGGGAATGTTGACGTTCGGTGTTTTAGTTCGATATCTTGAGGACTCGGCATTACAGCTTTCGCATACAGGAGCCGACAGTGTGTACATTCGACGATGGGCGATCGCAATTTCGATAGTAAACCACCCATAGGATATATGCAAATTACTCCATATGGGCATGCAGTATTTCAGCTATACATATTCTGAATGCTCATGACTTTTTACTTTTTGCATTTTAAGTATTTATGGGTACATTCAGGCTAATAAATCTAAACCCCACCAGCTGTAGATATGTATGTTTCTGCCTTTTTAGTGACCTTGCCAATATGGCATAAATGGATTGTTTGCCTAAACTTTATTTACACAGAGCTTAAAATGAAGCCTGTTGAACGCAGATATTAAGATGCTTGCAAAATATCCCAAATAACAACCAAACCAAAGGTAAAAAGGTTACACAGACAAACCAATCAATAAAAACTGTAAGAAAAACCCAGACAAGTTAGAGTCTTCACTGTGTAATGTCTTAAAACTCCAGTAGTGGAGTCCAATGAGAAATAAGCAAGTGCCCCTAAAGGCTATGACAGCCCCTTGCAGAAACCATGGTAAAGCCAGAAGCACATTCATAGAAAAAAAATATATATATATTATATATATATATATATATATATATATATATATATATATATATATATATATATATATATATATATATATATATATATATATATATATATATATATATACATAATTTTTTTAATATATTCATATATATATATGGGTCTAGGACTACTCACTGAAAGCGCATTTCACTGAAACACATTTGACTGTGCACAATTCACTGAAAGCACAAATCACTGAAAACGCAATTCACTGAAACACATTTCACTGAAAGTTATATATGGCCTTTTCTCCACTGTAGTGTGACCCTGGAGTTAGAATATATAGTAAGGGGGTGGGGGGAACCTCCCCTCTCATTGGGGGTGTGGGGGCCTATTTTAAATATTTTGAACTATACACATAGATACTTGCAATTTCAATAAATTACTCTTTTCTAAACTTAATCTATATATAAACTATGTGGGGGGCAATGCCCCACATCCCCCCCAATTTGGGGGTGGTGCCCCCCACACCCCCCATTACTATATATACTAACTCCAGAGTCACACTATAGTGGGGAAAAGGCCATATATAACTTTTAGTGAAATGTGTTTCAGTGAACTGAGTTTTCAGTGAATTGTGCTTTCAGTGATTTGTGCAGTCATTTGACTTTCAGTGAAATATGCTTTCAGTGAATAGTCCTCGACCCATATATATATATATATATATATATATATATATATATATATATATATATATATATATGTATATATATATATATCCACACACATCTAAATTGTTATTGTGCTTAGGTCAACATCTGTTTAGATGGTCACTACTTGTTGACAAAAGTAGCAGAATGGATAATCCTTAAGTTTGGTGAATTGGATGATCCTCGAGTTTAGGGAATTTGCCCTTTCCCAAGAACTGCGCATCCTCAGAGTTAGAATATATAATTAGCAAGAGGTGTGGAGGTGCAGGTGTATTTTTTTTTTGCATTTTGTTGTAAAATTTGTGTATGTGCCAAGACTGATGTCGACTTTATGCACATCAATATTTGTGCTGTTTGACAAAGATAAGCAAAATGCATTTTATACACACATATTTACAGACATTTACAAATACATATCATGCAATATATATCTATATCTATCTATATATCTATATCTATCTATCTGTATGTGTATATATATATATATATATATATATATATATATATATATATATATATATACACATCCAATGAAAAATACCACGTATCCACCACGCCAAAGAAGTAAATGACATCCAAATTAAAATAATATTAAACAGATGAGTGCTTTACCTTAGTTTATATAGAAAATGCTAATCAATAATGATTGTGCATTTTTGTGCCATAAAATCCCATAAAAATCCATCAAAATGATCTACAGCCAATCTGCAATCAGTTTTTCGTGTCCCTACTACTTCTGACAGGTTTATAGGTATTTCAGCATATTTATATTGGTGCGCAATAGTATGCATAATTATACTATGCATAGTATCACTGCTGTCCCATACTTTCTCCATTTTTTGATGACTGTCTTCACTGTGTTCCATGGTATATCCAATGCTGTGGAAATTTTTTTTTACCCTTCTCCTGACTGATATCTTTCAACAATGAGATCATTTTGATGCTTTGTCAGTTCTCTGCGAACCATGGCTTTTGCTCTAGCAGGCAACTGAGTAAATGTCAGGAAAATCCTACTAAGAGAGCTGAACTTTATTTGGGGTTAATCAGAATCTCTTTAATTGATATCAGGTGTGTACCCAAGAAGTCTGAATATTGTAATTAAATCAAAAGTGGCTTTAACAAAATATTAGTTTAAGGGTGTGCTGTCTTATGCAACCAGCTTATTGTATGTTTTTTATTTTTTATATTTTTAACTCCTAACAGATTTGTTTGTTTTTCACTTGAATTGTACAGGTTATAGGTGACATTAAAGGTGGGAAAAGTTTTGAAATGATTTATTGTGGTCTCATTTTTTTATGTCTCAAAAACCTGGCATTTTAACAGGTATGTATAAACTTTATATATCTACTGTATATATATATATATATATATATATATATATATATATATATATATATATATACATACATATAGATATATATACATATATATATACACACACATATATATATATATATATATATATATATATATATATATATATATATAGCTATATAAAATTAAACAGGTGTGTGTAAACTTTTTATATCCACTGTATATATATATATATATATATATATATATATATATATATATATATATATATATATATATATATAATTAGTAAAGTATATAAGCCTCCCACATGGGTTTGTCCCGCACAAAAACACTTCAGTAATCTTGGTGCATCTGAAGATGGGTGTTGACATTTACGTCAACATAACATTGATTGAACGAATGCCACTAGTGCCATAACATGTCTTTGTCAGAATGTCAGCTTCACAAATAGTCAACATTCAAAACATTGAATGTTCAAAATATGAAAACCAAGCTAAAAACATAAACTCAGAGTACAACAAGGAAAAGACTAATGGCATTTGTTGACTTTCTGAATATTTGACATTTTGTGTTCAATATTCTGAAGGTCGACATTTTCGGCTTTCAGCATTCTAAATGTGTTATAACCATAGATATATGTGTATACATATATATAATATATATATATATATATATATATATATATATATATATATATATATATTTATATAAACAGAGAGAGAGAGATTAAAGCCTTTATACAGCATTTCTAAAAATACAGATTTGTTGCGAGCAGGAAAGAATAAGTTGACCTTTTCAAAGCTTTAATAAAAAGCTTCACATGACAGCATGGAATGAATCAGTACTACTACACTTCACTGTAATATACATTTCAGTTCAGTTGCTGCACCTGCAACAGTGCTAGTTTCAGGCTTTTAACATTTTTCAGACATGATAGTCTATAAAAATGTACCCTCTGGTGAATCAAGTTTAGCAAACCTATGAAGTCAGTTTGAGTACCAAAGTCATTCTCAAAATAAAAGTCTCTCAAAGTAAAAGTCTCTCTCAGAACAAAAGTCTCACTTCTTGGAAACACACAAGTTAAGCAATCCAAAGTCTCTTACTACCCAAGGTTCCTTGAGTGAAACACTCTGATTTTACAAGTACTTCGCCATTCAGGTAATTCCAACTCTCCATTACAAGGAATTTCATTGATGATTACGTTTTTCTGGTAGATTCCAAAGTCATTTCCAGCTACTCTGGCCTTGATCTTTCTCCCCTTTCATGAAACACATCCATAGATCTCTGGACTCCAAATCCAAATTGCTCCTCCCATATTTAGCTTTCTCTGGCTTTAAAAAGGCACAGAAACTCAGCTAGTTCCCATTTTCTGGTCCCCAGGTATTTTGGCTTAAAGGCATCTGTGGTAATCATTTGAAATTCTGAGACTCATTAGTGCAGGTCCCAGAATAACAAGACTGAATAAGTGAAATTGTCAAGTTATATATAACAAGTCTGAGACTGCCATTTCAAAGAATATTCCATTTTCTCTGAGGCATGGCAATCTCATACTTGTAATACAAGACTATCAGGAGTGGGAAGTTTGCCTCCCTCCACATCAGAGCGGGGTTCGTAGGTTCATAACGACTTACTAGGCTAATGATTTATGAGGATCTTCAGAAGCCTGGCCATTCATCCCCAATATATATATTTTTTAGCACTAATGTTTTAAGGTCACTTAACTCAGAACCATTTGTAATATTAGTGCAAATAACTTAGGGACAGGGACAAGGAGGTCATTCCAGAAATGATCTTGTGGAATCCAATCCACTCATCCATATTATACTTGAACAGAGTAAGGAATGTACTTTGCTCACATGGAGAGAAAAATAACTCCAGAGAAGTGGTATTCTTTGCAAGACATATCTATCCCTCCAAAATGTTCTATTTAAGTTGAGGAAGAGATTGAGATTGAGATATCTTGAGCAGATATTTCTGCCACTCTTGGACTTGAAGATGTATGGTAGATCTAAAAAGGGTGAGGCAGGTAGAGGCTCCATATGCTAGGCAAAGATCACCTCTTAATAGTCTGTAAGATACTGAAAAATGGAACATGATGATCAGTATAGCTTTTGTGATTTAGGCACTTGTTTTGCTTAGTGAGAAAGCGTTGTGATCATTCAAGTTGTGCCAGTTGTGACAGGTACATACCAAATGGTGTATTGTACTCTGTCAGCCTAATGAGTGCAATATATAGTAGAATGATAACTTCCCTGGACCTGTACACCATTTCCTTACTAACACGCTGCACAATGAAAAAGGGCTTCCTTACAACAGTGGATATAAGTTGACTAAATGACATCTCATTGTATAGAGGGTTCCCAGGTCCTTCATTACTGAGTCAGTTTTCAGGGGTGCTTTATTGATGTAAATGTTGCAGGGGATATTGTACTTGCCAAAGGATATGATTATAGTTTATTGTTGTTTAGATTTAGGTTGTGTCTTTCTCCAGCTATTTGCTTGAGAAAGGCCTTCAGGAAGGTTATGGTATCTTCTGGAGAGTTTATTATGGCACCAAATTTACAGTCATCTGCAAACTTCCTCAACCATAAGCCCATTGCATTAGCTTTGAACTTTGAAAAGTAGATGCCAAAAAGGAGTGGCCTAGGACTGAACCCTGGGTACACCACTAGTGACAGATCTTTTGGAGAAATTAGGTTCACCCACACTGATTTTCTGGGTTCTCTTTGTGAGCGAGTTTGCTATCCAATGAGTTGCATAGCAATTTACATCTAGCTGGGTGTGTTTTTCAGTTATGCCTGAGAGAAGGATGGTATTGAACACCTTTGCAAGGTCTAGATATGCAGTTTATATAGATTTGCCCACATCCATTGCTTTAGTAATCTTTTCAAATAAGTTGACTAGATTAAGTAGGCAGAGTATGCCCTTGACAAAACTAAACTGCTTCAGGTCAACTCTGTGGGCTGCCTATATCCCTAGTTATCAGTTCCATAATGACTCTTTCCACAGCCTTGAGGCTGGTCATACTTACAGATGTATAGTTGCTTGGGTCAGTATGCCTTTTGTGTTGGTGTGTTTGGCTCCTACAAAAAGTAACTTTAAATGAGAAAGATGATGGTTAACATTTGCTGTTCTCCTATTTTTGGTCTTTTTTCAGAATTTCAGGTCTCATTATTACAAGTCTCAATATTTCAACAGGAATCTAGGGACAGTCTCTAATTCTCTGTATGAGTGTGATTTCTTATGCACTAGCTTCCTTAACCCTTGTCATATACAACACAACAAACCCATTTAAGCTCTTACACATTAAAAATTCCTCTCTAAAACTAAAATCTGTCACCTGTTAGACATTCACCAAATGAAAATACAGTGCTATGTTATAGATGACACAGGTTTAACCCACTCCTGGCAGCAGGCACTCTGGAAGGTTTGTGAAGACTCAATTCTATTTTGTGCTAGTGACTAGTGGAGTGATTTTATGACTTTAAAGTGAAATTGCTACAATGCTAAGGTGCAATGACAGAGTTTCATATTTCCTTCCTTTAGTTAGTGTAATAACTGGAAGAGGTGTGATCTATATACAGTGTGAATTTGTAGACTAACTAATAATATTTGAGAGACAGAAATTCCAATTTAATGTAAAGCATTCCCTTTTCATTGTGGAGTGACTGGCTACTGTTTTCCTTAGTTCTTTGCTGACACAACATACAACATGTTCCTCATGGTCAATTTCCTGGGACAGCACTGCCTCAACCCAAACTCAGAAACCTTTATGCATACAAAGAATGGCTTGAAGAAGTCAATGGACACCACAGCAGACTCAGCACAATGCTTCGTTTTAGCCCTTGGAAACCTCTTCATCTTCTAGTGACCACCTGACCCATTCAGATATCTCCCCTTAGCCAGAGTTGTTAGAAGACAAATGATAAATGTAAATTGTAAAATGCATTTCTGGTAGCATCCAACAAAACCTAAAAAGACCTTTATTTGTGTCTTTGTTTGGGGAAAAGGGCACTCTATTTCTTTTCTTTTTAGAGTCTGATCAATCCTTTTCCAGTTATGTACCCATAGTACTTTACCTTGATCTTCCTTTCCTTACACTTTACGGCATTAAAAGTATGTCAAAGCTGCCATAGTGAGTCTAAAATTGCTCGCACCTTTGGGAGGTGAGAATCCTAGTCTTCTGATTAGATGGCAATGTCATCCAGATACACTGCAGCATAGAACTGATGGTATTTGAGCACATTTACCTGTGGAATGAGGTTGGAATCCCCATGGAGACCAAAAAGGTGCACAACATACTCTTCTGCCATAGAAATGCAGTCTTTTCCTTAACCTTATTGACTAAGGGAATCTATCAATAACTCTTTAAATCCAGGTTAATAAAGGAAGTAATGAATTTCAGCTTTCCCCAACAATTTGAGCAGTTCATCCACCCACAACCTAGGATAGCATTCATACTTGGAAATGGTGTTAAGTTTTCTAAAGCTATTACAAAATCATAGTGTTTCATATGCTTTGGGATTGTTCTAGTCACTGGTGGACTCTTCAGTCATACCCACTGTAGATCAGGGTGTAAAGTGTGTGTTCTTTATCTTTAAGAAGCAGGTGAGGGTGTGCGTGCACATATAAATTCCAGACATGTGCAACCCTATAGTGCCATTTGGTAGAAGCAGCCAGAGAGTAAGCATGCATGTTCATAGTTGTTAGTTTGTATATGAGTTACTTAAGTAATAGTAAGCCTCTACAGTGATGTGTTTGTATGAAATAAAGCTGCTTAAACAGAACCCATGAAGACTCATTTATTCATGTCCTAACATAAAAGTGACATGGTGTCAGAAATGGGATGGAAGAGAGAAGAATATTTCGAGCCATGAGATGTAACGATGACAGCAAAGGTAAAACCAAGGGAAAAGAGGACAAACTTAACCAAAAATAATCAAAGGCAATGAGAAATAACAAGAATTATTTACTCGATGTGAAAGACGAAAAAAGGGCATTGCAAGAGCACAAACTGCATTATCAGGCAAGTGGAAAGTACAAAAAAGTTTAACTATAGAAAATGTTTAAGATAAAAGTTTTTGATGAATCAATTAACTGTAAAGCAAAAAATGAGTATGTTTAAAGCAAAATGAGTGTGTGTTAAGGTAAAGTTGGGCATGTTCAGAGTAAATTGAGCACAAGAGAAATACATTGGGCATAAAAAGGGCTTAAATGATCAAAATGAATATAATAAGAAAACAAAAGGGCACATTACGCAGAAATAAAGCAAGTTGACTGTATATGTCTTGGCAAAGTGCTGTATTTGGCCATATCTACAACTTTGTATTGTAACAAGGGCGTAACTAAAGTTATTTGAAGTATTTCAGAATGTGTAAAAGTGCTTACAGTGTGTGCCTATTACTGTGCATGTATTTCAGAGTTCATTGTGTGCAAAGTGCAACTATTTCGTGTAATCCAGTCAAAGTTTAAACAAACTGGAAGCGAAGTGAAGGATAACCTTCAAAGTTTATTGTAAATCAGTTTGAATCCACAGCAAAACACACTATTGACAAAACCATAAACCATGAACGCCTGCATTACCAGGCTATAATTCATACCACACCTTTTGACCACCTAACCTAGACCAAAACACTAAAGGTGGATGCATGCCCATATTCATTAAGGATATCCACACCTCCAGGCTAGTTGCTCAGCATAATGCATCTGAGATTATCCAAGTGCAACAAACTCTGGGCAAGACCGCAATCCAAATTGTAGCTTGCTACAGATCCCCCACCATGCCCCAGATTCCCACTCCTCATTTCTTGATACACTGGAAAATATTAGGGTACAACCTAACACCCTAATAATGGGCGATTTCAACTACCCCACCATTAACTGGGAAAACTACTCATGTACCAACTCTTTTTCTCAACGTTTTCTGGAATTCATAAATTTCAAAGCCTTGGATCAACTTATCCACACCCCCACCAGGGGCAGCAATATCCTAGTCCTGGTCATTACCAACATGGGCAACCAGTGTTCCACACCAGAGGTCAATTCCTCGTTGGTCAGATCTGAACACAAGCTAATCACCCTAGACATCCATATCCCATCCCCTCCCCCCATTAAGGAAACCACCATAAAAAATTTCTCCAAAGCCAACTTCACGCTTCTTAAGACAGAAGTGGCAAACTTCACAACACCCATGCAGATGGACAATAGAGGTACAACTGCTGAATCCTACACAAATGCACTTTATAAGCACTGGATTGTGCAATCCTTAACCGAACCAAGATGCTATCCTCTAAAAAAAGGAAGCCAATCTACAACAGAAGAAAGAAACTGTTGCAAAAAAGAGTAAAATTCCATGATTGGAGGAACTCCCTGGACAGCCTCAGTAAAAATCTGAGATCCCTCATAAAATTCTCCAAAGCTAGTTATGATAACAAAATCGCCACTGATTCTAAAGACAACCACAAAGCATTCTATAGCTATGTCAAGGATCTCAATGGCAACACTCAGATCTGCTCTGAGTTACAGCACAATGACACTAAATATACAGAACCAACTGATATTGCTAACATCCTCGCAGATAGGTTCAGTGCTAACTTTACCCCCCTCTCACCCCCTAAAGGGCCCATCTCTATACCAGAAGAATGCAAAGTTCCTGTAATCACAGCTGCACAGGTAAAAAAACACACTCTCCAAAGCCAAGAACACGGCATACATGGGACCTGACAACATCCCAGGCTGAATTCTACATGAACTACAGAATGAACTGGCACCCCAACTAAGTACCATGTTCACTCATAGCCTTACCTCAGGCTTTGTGCCCACTGAATGGTGCACAGTAACAGTTAACCCAGTCCACAGAGGGGGAGCCACCATGGACCCCGGGAACTAATGCCCCATTAGCCTGATGAGCCTGGTCTGCAAGGCTATGGAACATATATCATCATGGAACTTATAAACAATGATATTAGTAATCTCCAAACTAAAGGCAGATCATGTCTCTTAAACCTGATAGACTTCTTTGAAGCAGTCACCAAAGCCGTAGATGAGGTTAAGGTGGTTCACACAGCCTATCTAGATCTCGCCAAGGCTTTCAACACCATCCCCCACTCTGGAATTATAGATAAATTCAGTAAACTAGGTATAAATGCCTATAAGATGGGTTGCCAACTGGCTCACTGACAGAACCCACACTGTGAAAGTGGCAGACTCCAAATCTGACTTCAGACCAATGACAAGTGGAGTACCACAGGGTTCAGTCCTGGGTCTTCTCCTGTTTGGTATCTACTTCTCAGAAGTACAGGCTAACACAGAAGGTCTTTGGCCAATGAAGTTCGCAGATGACTGCAAACTAGGAGCCATAATCTAAACTCCTAATGATGTGGACATCCTACAAAAGGGCCTCACTGAGACAGACACCTAGTGTCAATGCCATGGTTTCAAGCTCAATGCCAAAAAGTGCATTGTCATTCCTTTTGGTAAAAACTATGTACCCATGAACTACCACATAGGCAGTAGTCTACTTAACACTGAAAGTCTGATAAGAGATCTTGGGACACAGGTGGACAGTAGTCTCTCCTTTGATAATCACATCG
Organism: Protopterus annectens; assembly: GCF_019279795.1. Classification (NCBI taxonomy): domain Eukaryota; kingdom Metazoa; phylum Chordata; order Ceratodontiformes; family Protopteridae; genus Protopterus; species Protopterus annectens. The sequence goes on along the minus strand of NC_056741.1, from coordinate 436,955,467 downwards.
CCACAGTGACACACCTCATCACAAAAGGTTTCTCATTGAGGAAAAAAGAGGTCATTGTTCCCTCTGGTTGTCACTCATTAGACCCATTATAGAGTGCAATGTCCGTTTTGGTATGTACCTCACAAGACATCTATAACAACTAGAAAGGCCACAGAAATACCTCACAAAGAGGATTACCAGCCTCAAACAGATGCCCTATGCAGACCGTCTAAAAAAACTCCAACTTTACTCCATCGCATATCGCCTACTCAGAGGTGATCTCTGCTTAACATACAAAGCTATGTCAAACCCAGAGCTGCTGGACATGCTCCACTTAAAGAAATCCCTCCGAGATACACGCTCCAGGGACCTAAATCTTGTCACCACAATAAACAGAACATGCTGGAGGGATAGATTCCTGTCACAGAGACTTCCCATACTCTGGAACAAGCTACCTATCTATATCAAACAAAGCTCCTCATTAGCACTCTTCAAAAAAAATCTTGATGATTCAATGGGAGATAGGAAATTCACCCAGAGGATCACTTCTGTGGCTCTGCTCAACGGGGGCACAGGAAAATAATTTTCTTGGGTGGTGAAAGCCAGGGTACCTTTTTGGCTAGGCTTATATAGGCCCTAGGAACAATAGCCTAGTACTTACCTATGAACATATGAAAGTATAACAAGTGATGGGGTGTTACTTTAGCATTTCTACCTTTACCAATAAGATTCCGAAAGTATAACAAGTGATGGTGTATTACTTTAGCATTTCTGTCTTTACCAATAAGGTTCCAAATGTATAAGTGATGGTGTATTACTTTAGCAGTTCTGCCTTTACCAATAGAATTCTGAAAGTCTCAAAAAGCCCGAGAAGTTTATTTTGCAAAGTTCAGCAAAGGTTTGAAAAGCCCAAGAAGTTTATTTCGCAAAGCCCAGTTATTCGAAAGTACTACAAATTTGTTAATTTGCATAATTCTGATAAGCCCAACAAGAGTAAACGTTCAGATCATGAAGTCATTGGATAAGTACTGTTTATGCCAGAAACTTATGCATATGTGTGTATATTCATGCTTATTCACAAGCCCCTTTGCTAGTATGTGTTAATATGGCAGATGGATTTTGAAAACCCATACCACTTTTGTTGGATCAGAATATTGAAGAGAATTGGAGAATGTTTGAGCAAGAATATGATATTTTCATACAAGCAGCTCATGCAGGTAGAGATGCACGCACCAGGGCATTCATTTTGCTAAACCTAGCAAGGTCTGAGGCTATAGAAAGAGAGCATTCATTTGCGTATGCACCAGCAGTATATGAAGGAGAAGGTGCAGACTACCATATTGTCGTGCAAGCTGAATCAAGGGAACACCCTGAGTGTTTAAAGAGTAAATTCAGTGAAATGTGCAACCCCCAGACAAAATTACATTAGAGAGGCATTTGTTTTACACAAGAAATCAGACATTAGGGGAAACATTTGCAGCTTATATAACTGACTTGAAAAACAGAGCTAAAATGTGTCAGTTTGCTGATCTAAAAGATGAGCTGATAAAGGAAAGGCTTATATGTGGTATTAATAGTGCTGCTGTGAGAAAGATGTTACTTTGTGACAGTGATTTAACATTGAGTAAAGCAATAGAGGAGTGTCAAATCCATGAGGTGACAGAAAGACATACAAATATGCTTGCAAGTGACAAAGGCATTGTTTCAGTTGGTTCCAGAGCAAAGGTCAATAGTATGCAACACATGACAAACAAGAACAGGCATATGCATGTGGCAGCTACAGCATTTCCAAAGATGCTACAAGGTTTTCTAGAAAGTTACAGGAAGAGTGCAAGCTCCAATGCCAGCTCAGTGCAACACAAACATGAATCAGCAAAACCCAAATCAAACTTTATTGTTAACTGTTGCAAATGTGGTGCAAATCATGAGTCTGAAGGAGAGAAGTGCTTAGCATTTGGTCAGCAATGTCACAAGTGTAAAAAATTGAATAATTTTGAACATTTTTGCAAATCAAGTAAGGCTCACACAGTTGCAAAGAAAGGTTGCAGAAAAAAGCAAGTTGATCAAGTAGAACTGAAATAGTCAGATTTCTATGTAGATGGTGTATCACTGATTGGTGAAAGAGTTGATGCAGTAAACCTATTGACAAGAAGTGAAGTGTTTTGTACTATCAAGATCAAAGGAAAATTCACAGAGCTCAAAGTAGAACTGGGTCAAAGTGTAATGTTATATCAGCAGACGCATTTGCAAGAGTGAGAACTAACAAACAACTCAATGTAACCAGCAGTATGAGACTTGTTGCTGATGGAGGTGAAGAAATTCAAACTGAAGGTTCAGTGATTCTCACATGTTATGCAATAGAGAACTGTTTTAACTTGTTATTCTATGTAGTCCAAAGACCAGTGCAATCTTTAATGGGTGTCAAAGATAGTTTAAGAATGAATCTGCTTTCTTTTGCCAAAGGAGTTCATCATGTGAGTGCAGTTCCAAGTTCCAGTTTCTCCGAAGCCATTTTCCCAGAGTATGCTGATGTTTTCTATGACAAATTGGGCAAGCTTCCAGTTGTATACTCCATGAAGTTAGACCCAGAGTTCACTCGAGTAGTCAGACAAGCAAGAAGGATTCTGATAGTTATGCAAGATAAAGTTAAAGCTCAGTTGGATAAAATGGTGCAGCAAGGTGTGATTTGTCCAGTCACAGAACCTACTGAATGGGTGTCGTCACGGTAGCCTCTCACAAAAAAGGCTCAGATGAAATCAGAATATGTATTGACCCAAGAGAGTTGAACAAAGCATTAAAGAGACCATATCATCCAATGCGCACAGTTGAAGAAGTTGGAGCTCTAATACTGAATGCCACTTTATTTTCTGTTTTGGATGCAAAGAGTTCATTTTGGCAAGTGTTGCTTCATCACAAATCCTCATTTCTAACTACTTTTGGTACTCCGTTTGGCAGATATAGATTCCTAAGGATGCCATTTGGAATACATTCTGCAAGTGACGTTTTTCAGCATGCAGTGGAACAAATTTTCTCAGGTTATCCTTGTGCCATAATAGTAGATGATCTATTAGTTGGAGGTAATTGTGAAGCAAAGCATGACTGAAACCTCAAGAAAGTACTAGACAGAGCACGTGAAGTGAACTTAGAGCTCAATCCTCTGAAGTGCAAATTCAGACTTCCAGAAGTTGCTTGAGACCTGACCTGACCAAGCAAGCAGCTGTTCTAGAGATGTCAGCACCAGACAATGTACACACTTACAGCATTTTCTGGGCATGGTCAACTATTTAGGCAAATTTATACCAGACTTCAGTGACTTGACACCACCTTTAAGACAGCTGACATGCAAAATGTTGCATGGTCATGGTTGGAACATCATCAGAAGGCATTGGAAGACCTTAAACAGAAAATTGCTACCCCACCTACAAGAAGATGCTATGATGTCAACAAACCAGTTATTCTTTCCTGTGATGCTTCAAATTTCAGCCTAGGCACAGTTATACTTCAAGAGGGCAGACCAGTAGCCTATGCATCTAGAACACTAACCCAAACTGAAATGCAGTATGCGCAAACTGAGAAAGAGCTTTTGGCTATAGTATTTGCATGCTCCAAGTTTCATGATTATATTTTATGGTTGAGCTACTCAGATTGAAACTGATCATCAACCTCTAGTTACTATTCTGAAGAAACCTATGCATTCTGCTCCAGTAAGATTACAAAGAATGATGCTCATATTGCAAAAGTACAATTTCAAATTGGTCTACACTAATGGCAAATTGCTTTATCTGAGTGATAGCTTATCCTGATCACCTAGAAATACAACAGAACAGCTTGATGCAGAGACTTTTGACTTTGATGTGATGTCAGTGCATAATTTTTCCACCACTAGCCTATGTGAGTTAAGAGATCACACTCAGACTGATCCAGTTTCACAGAACTCAATCACTATATTAATATTGGATGGTCATCAAAGCAATCTAGTGTATCACCTGAGGTGCAGGTGTATTTTCCTTACAGAGATGAATTGCTGATAGAAGATGGTATTATTTTCAAAGGTCCTAAAATTGTTGTTCCTGCTTCCTTACAGCATAAATATATTCAGATTTTGCATTGTAGTCACCCAGGATCCACATCCACTAAGAGAAGAGTAAGAGAACTGGTATGTTGGCCTTCATTATCAAAAGACATTGATAGAGTTCTTGCTTCTTGTTCAGTATGCAATAGTACTAGACCACATTTCCAAAGAGAACCATTTCAGCCCATTCCAATTCCTGAACTACCTTGGTCTACTGTAGCATCTCATATCCTTGAGTGGAACAATCAACACTAATTAGTTTTGGTAGACTCTTATTTGAATTGGCTTGAGATTGATCTACTACCAAACCTAACCTCAACTACTGTTATTACTAAGTTGAAATGTCATTTCTCAGTTCATGGTAGTCTACACAAACGTTTTTCTGACAACGGTACTTAATTCACTATCCAGTTGTTTCTGAAATTTGCAAAAGAATGGGACTTTGTACATATCACTAGCAGTCTTGAATATCCTCAATCCAATGGTCTAGCTGAATGAGTAGTACAGAGTGCAAAGCAATTACTTGAAAAGTCAAAGTGTGACAATATTGATGTATTCGTGAATTTGCTTAATCTCAGAAACATACCCCATGATGATATTCTTGGCTTATCTACTCAAAGACTACGTTCCAGGCAAGCTAGAACTACGCTACCTATTTCTTCAAGTTTGTTGCAGCCTAAACCTAAGAACAATAAAACCATCAAGGCTCACTTGTTTAAGAAGCATACTATCCAGAAATTTAGTTATGACAGATCGAGCAGATCACTTCATCCATTGAGGGAAGGAGAGATGGTACGAATGCAGAAAACAAAAGGTATTGATTGAATAGGACAGATTACACATATTTGTGCCAAGCCAAGATCCTATTTGGTAGATTCCAAAAGTGTGGAGTATAGGAGGAATTGCAGACATTTTCTTCCTGTACCAGAATCATCATCATTGCAGTCACAAGATTGTATCTGTGATGCAAAGTCTAAGTCAAAGAATGAGTCAGACACTATTTCTAGACCAGAATGTGTTCAAACATTCCACAGGTCAACCATTTTGTGGAAACTGTCCCAGTTTTTAAATCTAATTTCCAGATTTATGTCACACAATATGGATGTTTCTAAGCCTAGTGTGAAATACACAGAAACATGGACTTGATTATATATATATGTATATTTATTACTGTATAATGCATGTTTATAGATTACCTGTGATTTCTGCATGCCAAATAATCTCATGACAAATTGGATGATCTATTTCTCAAAGAGGGAGGATGTAGATTAGAGTGTAAAGTGTGTGTGCTTTATCTTTAAGAAGCATGCAAGGCTGTGTGTGCATGTATAAATTCCAGACACATGCAACCCCTAGTGCCATTTTGTAGACACAGCCAGAGTGAGAGCATGCATGATTGCAGTTGTTAGTTTGTATATAAGTTACTTAAGTTATAGTCAATAAGCCTCTACAGTGATGTGTTTGCGTGAAATAAAGCTCCTTAAAGAGAACCCATGAAGACTCATTTATTCATCTCCTGACATGAACGTGACACCCACTTTCAACATTTTTCTTTATCTCCTCTTGGGGTGTCAGCCTTTGGGCCTAGACTATCCTTTTGGGTCACACGTTAATGTTCCTTCTCAAAATGTTTAGTTTCATAGTTTCATAGTTTAGTACTAGGCTATCTGCCCTGGGGCATTTATAAGCCTAGCCATAGTGATGTGGCTTTCGCCACCCCATGTAATGGTACAAAAGTGTACAGAATAGATTTAGAATACTGTGCCTCTGTCTAGTAGTGACACAGTGAAGACCCCCCTTACATAATAGAATTAGTTTACTGTGCTCCATATTATGTGGAATAATAGTTGTATACCCAGTTAATTCTGAAAAAAATCTTTAATCCTTAGAAAGATCTCCTGAATTTCCATTTTCTGAAGCCTTAAAGGAGTCTTACAAGTTCATGAGTAGTTATTAGGTATGCTGTCCAGCAGACCATTAATAAGCATAGCCCAAATTCCTCATTGCCTCAGAGCACTGTTTGTTTAAGTGACTAGCTCAAGTTCACATAGTAAGCAAATAAAGGCTGCACCACATAACATAGATTGGTGACAGCTCATAGCCTTAATGATTTGAACCAACTTTCTAGACTATGCTGTAAGCAGGTAGCACTCTCTTTTCTAGCACAGGGTCGCACACCTCAGATTCTATGTTCAATGAACTTATATGAGTCTGTGTTTAGGGTTGCAAGACAATTACTTGGTATAGTTGATCAGTATACCTCAGTTCTGTTTCTCTCATCTTGTAGTTTACCTCATTCCTCTGTTCAGTTATCTCTCAGGGGCCTTGCCATTTTACATGGAAGCTGTTTCCAGTTGTGGATACCAACACAGAAACCTGATCTCCTACTTCAACATTCCTATCCTAAACATTTATGTTCTAAATTCACTCTCCATATGTTCCCACACAAAATGCTTCACCATCTTCAGCCATTCTTGTAAATCATTGTAATAGCCTATTACCCTCTGACTAGTACCTTCTCTTCTTCCCATGTCATGCTCACTGTATCCACCAGCCCTTTGTGCCACATACCACATAACAATTCCAAGGAGTTGAATCCTGTAGAGGCTTAGAGTACTTTTCAAACCAAGAACATTATACAGGGTAGCAACTGATACCAGTCCATCCCATCTTTTTCAAGAATCATCCTTAACACAGATTTCATGCACCTATATAAGTTTGTAAGTACAATATTTAAAATTTGTCCTTGATTTTGTCCCTCAGTCCCACCATTATTTTTAGCCTTGTTCAGATTTCTTGCACTTAGATATTGAGAGGTATGGGCCCTTATGATATCCCTAGTGATTCTTTTAAACAGAAACATAGTTATTGGCAATAGAATTAAACATTTGATAAGGTTAGGGTTATAGCTGTCTATTGGCAGTCAGGACATCTTGCACAGTAGTTTTCAATTTTACTTACAGAACCCAGCCATTAAAACCCGGCAAGTACCATTGCTTTAATTTTTAACATGGCAATATGACCTTGAAATACATGACTATGGGCTATTTTCCAGACTGTCTGTCTGAATGGCTTGAGAGGAATACGCTCACGTAAGCTTCCTTTTTCTTTTCAGCCATCCTATAGGCCAGATCATTCTGCACTTTGAAAGAAGGGTAAGCTGATGAGAATCTAACAGGGGGCTCCTCCTCCACTACCCTGGAAATGTTTTTCTTAGGAAGACTCAGTGCCCTTCTCTCCCTGAGCGCTCTCTTGTAGCTTAGCCCACCTCCATATCTCATTCTTGTTTGTGCCATATGAATCTGGGTAAATGGGGGGTGTTGTGCCTGCAAATAAGTATGTTTTCACTCTTCAACTGGGTTTATGCTGGTCTCCTTAGTGATTTAACCCTTCCACTGTTGCCACAGGTTCTTGAAGAAATTAGAAATATTTCCTGATTATTATATCATGTATTACTTAAGGGACCACACATACTGCATGCAGGACTTTCCCAAACTGGGCTTATACCTAAAAATGAGTAAGTTAATAACATTTTTTTCTCTCATTGGACTCATACCAGTGGACTTCAGTGAGCCAGCCTTCCTTTTGCCAATACACTGTCATTTTACTAGAGTAATCACACTGTCTGAGCCAAATAGGCCTTGTGATTCCTGTCTATCTACCCTATTAAACTTTCCATCAGCTTTACCATAGCACTTTAGCAGAATATGGTCTTGACCAACTGGGTTATTGCTAGGTTGTATACCGTAACTATTTCACACTCCCAGTGCTTTAGATTTTTAAACAGGAGCTTTTACTTTCACCTTCTCAGTAAACTATTTGGGAAGATGACTTTACTTTCCACAGTTAAAACAAAGAATAGAAAATGTGACCCCTTTTATTGTATTTATTATTTTCTCAACTGATTTATCAGGCATTTCCTTAAATACATTTTCATAGCACCTTGAGGGTTGACCTTACACTTTCTAATAACTGCTGGAAGAACCCATTTAAACCTATCCAATACTAGAAATTTGATCATTGTTTCCTTGCCCAGAATTTTACAAAATGCTTAAATTCAATAATGACATCCTTTCAATTAAACTCCTTGAGAAAGCCCACACATGGAACTTAAAGGCTTCAGTCTCTGAAGTGACTCCAGCCCTGGCCAACATTTTTTTCTTTTCTAAATCACCTGGGCTGTGTATACCCATATAGACATGAAGGGGATCCTCCATGAGATTCATCCAGGCTATATACCCAGCTGGAGTAGTCTGAAAACATCCAGGCTGGCACTCCATTCAAATATTACTAAATAGGCTTCAAAGTCTTTAGGTCTATTGATAGGCATGAGCGAGGCATTGGCTATACCACTAAGTGGGTTACCACTACCCTCCCTTCATTAGTGGCAGTCAGAGCTGGCTCAAGCACTAGGCAACCAGGCAGTTTCCTGGGGCCCACTGGCTGGGAGGGGGCCTGCTTATCAAGGGACTGTCACATTTACTTTTTTTAATTAAAAAATTACATGTTTTTCTTATGGCATTCTTCTTTAAGAAAGCCTTCTGCATCTGGTCACACACACCTGTTGTACCTGTAAGTGCGTCATTGTCACACAGACTGACTGTTCTTCCTTTCCACACATGTAGAATTTAAATACAGAAAGACATTCCATTCCTGTGCTGCTTCTATGGAATGTAGGGACACTCCTGGATGGATTGGGATTAGATTAAATTTTTCTACAGCATGGACAAGTAGCAGTGTCTGTGTGTGCATGTGTGTGTGTGTGTGTGTGTGCATGTGTGTGTATGTGTGTGTGTGTGTGTGTGTGTGTGTGTGTGTGTGTGTGTGTGTGTGTGTGTGTGTGTGTAATGCTCCATTTAGGGATAGCATGTGGTTCTTTCATTTGCTCAGGCTCAAAACCTATACCTTAGTTACAGGAAATGAGCGTCAATCCTCTACCTCAACTACTGAGCTGTTAAAAAATGAGATTCAAGGAGTTGAGTTTCAGGTGCGTTTTCAAGGAGCTGAGTATCAGGTGCATTTTCCATAATTGAGTGTCAAGTGCATTTTCAAGGAATTGTGAGCTTCAAGGGAAAAGAAGTTTATTGCTGTTTATGCTGTCTGTTTAAAATGTGCATCAGTTTTGTTTAACAAATGGTATCACTATTGTGCAAAACCATTTAAAAGCATTGTTAGTAGCACTAGAGATAGCATGCCTGCTTTTGATGCAGAAGGCTGTGGATTCTACTCCCACAGCATGTAGGTAGATTGTTGAATCTGTGTTGTACTTTAAAGGGGGGTACTGCAGTCCTGAGTATGTCCTCCTTTGGACGAGATGCCTAGTCACCACAATAGATGAGAGAGAAAAACCTAGGATACTTAAAGACATAGCACCAAACACTACCAAGGTTCCACACAAACACATAACACAGTTGAAATCAAACTAGGAAACACTGCACTTTCAGTACAGATGTTCAAACTGTTTATTAAAATAATAATAAAATTGGTTTATTAGTACTTTAATAAAAAGTTTCAATGTTTGTGCTAGAGGTGGGGTTTTCTCTAGTTTGATTTCAGCTGAGCTATGGATCTATGTGGGACCTCGGTAGTGTTTGGTTCTATTACATACCTAGTAACTATGAACCTGTTGTTAGTTTGCCATCCATTCCCTATTACAATATTACCAGCTTACCATTTTATAATGTAATATAGGTAATTTATTCTTTAAGGGCAGCAGGCACTGAATTTGTAGCTGAAACACTGAAATATAAAGTTGTTTGCTAACAGCAACCTCTTTATTAGTTACAGATCTGTAATGTGGAATTTTTCTCATGACTTTTATATCTACAGATATTGTGTATAGTGACTGATATTGCTGTATTGTAATAACAGAAGTTTGAGTAGACATTTATGGTTGAAATCTTCTGAACTGGGAAGTTATGTCATTATTGGTTCATACATTTTGTTTCATTGCTTACTGGAAAAAATGTTCAAAGCTGCAAATTTAAAACACATTCTAACACATGGTGCTATAATATACAAGGAATATACAATCAGGAAGGTGAATGAAAGAACACATGCATGCCTGCATGGTCCTCAAAATGTCTGCAAGTGGGCTATGACCAAAAACAGTCCAAAGGTAAACTTTATCCACCACTGGCCAGATGCATTTTCTTTGAATGTGGGTTTCAATACTGTTCCATGAATGCTAGTTTCAAGGTTAGAGACGTTTTAATGCTAAGTCAGTTTTCATTGGGGGACTGTATTGCTTTATTTAGCAAATGTCTATCAGTATTTGTACTATAAACTTTGAAATAAAAATGTTAAATTACATCCAAATAATCATTGTAGAAGTAAACCAGAAAACACTATGCACACTGAGAGTTTTGAAAAGTGTTTATGGTAACTGGGGAGAAATAGCCAAGTAATAGGACACTGGAATGGCTGCGGGGGGAGGGGATGCTGTATGAGGGGCATGGGGGTCCCCCATTTGACCATGATCTGGCTCTGGTGGTAGTTATGATTTGTAGCAATTCTTCCATGCTGATCATCATTTATCTTTTTCCTAAGGACACAGATTTCTGCACTGAACTTCTCAATGCCAGGACCACATGGTTACCATAAAATACAAACCCTTCTCACTGGCTACATGGGATTTAGCACCCTGTTTGGTTGAAACAGGTACAATCAGAGTTAATAATTCTAATGAAAAGTTACAGTTGCTTACTGCATCACATCAACCAGATGTAAAATTTACAAGCAGCAGACATACAGCATTTCTGAAAAGTTATTTTTTTATTGAGTGCCTTTACCAAAGCTTTAATAAAAGTGTGTAATGACAGGTGAAATTAAACCAACACAGCACTTCACAACAGACGTGTACCAAATGTCTGTTAATCATCTCCATACTGGCACCCTGCCTCCCCAACTCTTCACCTGAAGACCCCCCCAAAAAAAGAAGGAATGGCACCAAGTAGAAAGAGAAAAAAAAAGATCTATGATCTATACTATAATGCAGGGACCAACCAGTCAACCAGATGCTGCTTCTATGTTCTACCTCCACCTGTCATCATCTGAGGGGCAATTAAAAAAAAATCATGATCAGGTACCTGGAGTTCCTGAAATGCAGGAGACAGGAAAAAAAGAAACATATTTTTATTATATTTTAAACTGTAGCAAATAACTTGCAGCAGTTGCTGCAGTTTATATACTACAGAAAAGACAAAGTGTTCAGGTTTTGATAAAACAAGCAAGCAAAAAAAAAAAAAAAAAAATAGAGACATATTTTTTTTCTTTTAAACTGTAGCAAACTGCTTGATACAAACATGGTAAGCAGTTGCTATAGTTTATACCCCACATGGAGTGCTACAATGCTTATTGTTTTATACTGCAATAAACTACTTGACAAAGGAGGCAGCAAGCAGTTGCCACAGTTTAGACAACAGAGAGCACTACAGCACTTGGATTTGATAGCAAATGTAATAGTGGCTTGTTGAAGCCAGTATGCACTAAAGAACTATTGGGATCGGCCAACCACACCCCCTACCATTTTGCACCCAGGGAAGTTGCCCCCTTCACCCTACCATAGCTGTGCTACTGTTTCAAAGTAATATGCAGTTCGGTAGCAGTACCTGTAGCACTGCTTAATTCTGTAAACACTTTTCAGCAATAACATTCTTTAATAATGTACCATCTGGTGAAACAAGGTGTGCAAAACCAAGAAATCTCTTTGTAGATTTGTGGTTGTGAAACATATATATGAATACAGGTGATGCAGGGGTCATGCTTTTTCTTCTGTTTTTGATTTTTTGTTAAGAAAAATGGATGAAATATAACTCCTACTACATTGAATCAAATTAACACTGGTAAGTCCTAGTGATACTGTGTAAACTACACACACCCATATTTAACTGAATTCATTGAACTTGAAAGTTTAAAGGAGAGTATTATAAGAAACATCTTGCAGTTTAAAAATGTAGTTGCAGGTAGTAGAAAACTTATTTTAAAATATTCCTTTTATAGGTTCATAAGATGATACTAGGCTATTGGCCCAGAGGCCCTTATAAGCCTAGCCAAGAATTTTGCCCATGTTCCCACAAAGTCAGCACCTGTTTCCCCTGCCCAGCAGAGACACTGGTGAGATCCTAGGGATGTATTTTCTGTTTCCCATCTAGTTGTACAGGTTCCTCTTAAGGAGGGCTAGATAGGTACTCTGCTGGACATGGTGAGGGAGTCCGTTCCACAGATGAGGGGTTGTCTTTGGCACACAAATCTATCCCACCAACAAGTTCTATTAATGTCACAGACCAGGTTGGGCCTTATAACATGTTCTTACTTAGAAATGTAATTGCAGATATTCAAAGATTTATTTAAGACTCACTTATATAGTATTTATCAAGGTTTGAATCTTTCCTATACAAATAAAATATATTTTCCTAAGCTGTGAATGACTATTCATACATACACCATGTTAGTTCATTACTGAAAAAGATAAAAGAAAACTTATGACTCTCTAAGCAAAGGAGATATTTTGGCAGATTAAGTTGTATTAAAATGAAAAACAGTTTGAAATCTTAGAAGTTTAGTTTAAAAAACACATCTATATATCATTTTACAAAATATATGTTTTTTAACCAATACAATTTATCTTTTGAAGATGAGCCTATATTTCACTCATTTACCAGGACATACTGCACTATTTATAAATACAATTTTACAAAATGTAATGCTTTTTTGTGTGGGGGCTGAGCCCTCCATGCCCCACTTGTAAGGGTCCCATTCCTACAACACTGAATACTAAATACACTGCCTCCTAAGCTACACTAAGCTACATTACCTTAGAATAAATCTAATTCCTTATTTTGCAGGAAAACCAAGCATTAGCTGTCTCACAGACAGGATCAAGAAAGTCAGGATTAGTGAAACCACCTCCACTAAGTCATCAGTCATCAGCAGGGTACCTCAGGTTTCATGATGGGACAATCTTATTTAGCATCTACTTCTTGGAAATAAAGGTTAATGTCAAGGGCCTATGGCTGACCAAGTTCACAGATTACTGCAGCTTGGGAGCTATCATAGAATCCCCCTCTCTATCACTCAAGCATCTTACAACAGGGTCTAAAACAGACAAATGACAAGTCTCAGAGTCATAAATTAAAACTCAATGCCAAGAAATGCATTATAATGTCTTTTGAGAAAATGACCACCCAAGCTATTAACTCCATTGATAGGACACCCCTAAGAGTTGCTCTGGTAGTCAGGGATCTGGGAACATATGTAGGCAGTATTCTGAACTTTGACAAACATGTGGCTATGGTAGTGAGAAAAGCATTTTGTGTTGCCCGACTTAAAAGTAAGGGCGTGGCACCTAGGTTCAGGGAAGTCATAGTACCACTTTACTCTGCCCTTATCAGACCCATCACAGAGTATAATGCCACCTTTGGTAAGTACCTGACCAGATATATGAAACAGTTGGAATACCCAGAAGGGTTTCTTGAAACCAATAAATTACTATTGATTGATAATGTGGTTCTAGTTTGTCTCAACATAAGTCTCAGGGCAAGTGAACCAAGATGTCTATCATGAGGAATGTTTCTGAGATTTAACAAGTTTAGAAAAACATTGGTATTATCACATCTGGATTTCTATAACAGCTGTTTTGCACTTTGAACTGCACGTTCAGCAAACCCGTTTGATTGAGTGTATTCAGGACTACTTATAATATGAAAAAAGTCCACTCCTCTGCAAATCTCTTGAACTGCTGACTTGTAAACTGTGCACCATTGTCATAAATAATGCAGACTACTATGGACAGACAAATGTCGCTTCAACTTAGTAATGACAGTACTGGAAGTTAGGTTGGCAAGTAGGTCAATCTCGAACCAATTTGAATAAGAGTCTACTAAAACCAAGTAGTGTTGACCATTCCACCCAAAGATATCTGTGGCTACTGTCAACCAAGGTAGTTCAGGAATCTGGTTTAACTGAAGTGGTTCTTTCTGTTGATGCAGCTTTGTAATATTACATACTGAACAAGACAAAGCTACTTTCTCAATATCTCTTGACACAGAAGGCCAAAATACTAGACCTCTCACCCTTCTTTTGGTAGAATCAATTCCAGGTTGGCTATGATGCAAGATCTTAATATACTCTTGTTGCCAAGACTTTGGAGCAATCACTTTAGGACCTTTCATGATGATACCATTGCTTGTCAAAATGTCATCCCTGTATGGAAAATGAGGTTGCACTTCTACTGGTAAACAAGATTGTTTTGAAAGCCATCCTTGACTGATAAAGTGGTTGAGCTTCTGCAGAATTGGATCTGAAACTGTGTTAGTTCTAAGCTCATCAAGACATGTGGAAGAAAAATGCCTCATTTCCATGACCTCAAAATCAAGTTGCTCATTGTTATGTTGTTCTGTAGTACTTTTGGGCGATCTGGATAAAGTATCAAAATCGAGCCCGATGGCTTAAAGCCAAATGAGTATATTCAATGTTAGCACTTATTATTATTTATTAATATTTAATAGTTAATACACCTACTCTTTAACATCATAGAGCTAATATTTATACTATTATATCACTCTAGTGTTATATGTTAGAGTTACTATAACAAGTTAGTCATTAGCGATTTTTGATAAGTAAGCCATTTTTAAAAAGGCTGGGATACCTTAAAAGTACATTCTAACATTTCTTCAATTTTATAGATCCAGTCCTATGTGATGACAAGTATTTATTATAATTAATATAATTATGATAGTTATATACTTGTCAGCTAATGTAGTAAGCACTAATATCTGATAGCCTATTCAAAAGAATTAATGCCACTTTATTGAGAGTTGACAGTACATGAAGGGGGTGCTTATATCAATATTCTTAAAATTTTATATGATAGTTTTGCCGTGTACATATTATATGTTCTGACGCTTTAAATATGATATGAATGAATGAGGTATTTTAGATGTTCTAACGAACGAAAATAGTCCTAGATATTTATGCACTTCTTTACTTCAATATAATTTGTTGTTGTGTGTGAGAAATGATGATAATGGTTATTACTGAATGTAATTTACACCGTCAGACATCAAAGTTATTTATCATACATGCCTTTTGTGTAAGTAGATATGTGTATTTATGAGATAGCATAGCTAATAGCAAATGTCACAAATTCATATGCTTTATAATGAATATTATGCAACGCATATGTAAAGTATGATGTTCCTTTAAAAGTCTTAATTATTTATTTCTGCTATTAAATGAAGTTTATATGAATATGTTCATATTAACATGCTTGAAATTTTATACGATAGTTTTGTCGAGTACATATTATATGCTCTGCTACATCATAATATGACACGAATGAGTGAGGTATTTTAGATGTTCTAACGAACGCAGATAGTTTTAGATATTTATGAATTTTATTATTCAATATAATTTATTGCTGAGCATGTAAGATGATGATAATGGTTATTAATGAAATGTAATTTACATTGTTGGACATCAAAGTTATTTATTTTACACACTTTTTGAGTAAGTAGATATATGTATTTATTAGATAGCATAGTTAGCAGCAAATGTTACAAATCCATATATTTTACAATGAACACTATGTAACGCAAATGCAATGTATGATGTTCTTTTAAATGTCTTAATTATTTGTTTGCGTCACCAAATGAAGTTTATAAATCTGTGAGACTTGTGATTTGAATTTTAACGGTCTGACGAAGCTACGGTGAAAGCGCTTACCAGTTTGTTATAATAATAAATAGACTTTATTTTACTATATGCTTTTTATTGTCATTCAGTTTTAACTGACTTCACCAGTTACACTGGAGTTGAATTTGTGCTTTGGTTACCTCTCCGCTTTTTTTTTTTTTTTTTTGGACTTTTTATCACATATTTATTTGTAAGCAGAGAAGTATTTACACCGCAAGGTACCTTTTTATACGTGTTTGGATTAACAATAGAAAATAAAACTGAGGAGAACTCGAAGCAGATACAGGATTTACAAGCTAAGGTAAATGCAAATGAAAAAATAATAAATGACTTACAACAAAAAGTAACTGACTTAGAAGCTCAAAGTAGGAGAAATAATATCTTAATACGTGGCATTCCGGAAAAGTTTGATCAACCCGAACTACCTGTGATATTAACAGAGATCTTTGAACTAGTAACTGAAGATAAATCTCTTGCAAAAGAAATTACTGTGGAAAGAGTTCATAGAACACTACGGAAAACTCAAAATGAAGCTAAACCCAGACAGATCTATGCAAAACTACTTAATGCTGCACATGTTAATTTACTGCTTATGGCTGCAAAGAAGAAAAGAAACATCTCATGGAGAGGTTACAGGATCTCATTATCATGAGACTTACCTCAGCCGATTAAAGTACAGAGACAAGCTCTAGGGGCTAATAAAATAAAATATTTGTTTCCAAATGAAATACCCAGCCACTCTTTCCTTTAACTATAAAGACCAAAAGCACTCTATACAGTCTGTGGAGGAGGCAAAGAAAACATTCATGCAAGTTTTCAAGGAAGTACCAGTTATATTTAAAACTTATGGCACAGCTTTTTAAAATAAAATAAAGAAAAATGTACTGTTTAAAAAGAAAATGCAGCTTCTCTCTGAAGATATGTCTGGAAACACTAACAGAAGTTGGAAACACTATCAGAAGAAATTACTTCCTACAGAAATGGCACTTTTTACTTTCTCAGATCTGTAAACAAAGAAAGGAAGCTAACTGAGCTAAATGTACCTGATTTAATGTCCTGTTGGTTTTTCTGTCACTCTCTAGACATTATGGAAATATTCCTGTCGTTTTTTATGGTTTTATCATTTTTTTTTTCCGAATTTATTTTTTTCTGCTTTAGATGACTTCATTTTCTGGAACTTGCGTTGCTTCCTGAGACCTGAGGAGGCCTACATAACAGCTCTATGAGGGTTTCTTTAGTCTGATGGGCCATTTCTACACTCCATAACCCAGAATTCAACGTAAATGTCGGCTGATGATGTCACGAGGTTAAAGAGCGTGGGTAAAGAAGAAAAGAAGCAAAGCATTACTGGGAACTCTAAAATTGTGAAATGCATCATATTTATGAAGAAATGGACTGTATTTTTACAGTTTGAGTTCTGTGTGATGCTGAAAATGTAAGAATATTGAAGGATTTCATTCAGGGTAATGTTAGTAACATTATTATTTAATTTAAAAAGCATTATGTCAGTGTGTGCTATATTTAGTTAAATAATGTTTTATATATATATATATATATATATATATATATATATATATATATATATATATGTGTGTGTGTGTGTGTGTGTCTCTAGTTTATTCTAATGCCTGCCAAATATTAATTGATTAGTATTTAGTTTAATATTGTAGTATTAGTTAAATTGCTAATATGGTAACTAAGTATTAATTTAATTGTGTCTAAAATCTAATGCTGCAGCTAAATAAGTGATCTGTATCTTATAGGGTTGAAGTCCTTAGTTATGTGTCTATAAGCTTTATAAGTCTCAGGTATCTGCAAATGATATCCAAAGCTCAGATGATTACTTTGTTTGGGTCTATAAATGGTCTTTCTGTTAATTGTAGATGTGTGTTTATTTTAGATGCGTGATTTGGATTTTCAATAATATATTTTAAAATAATATTTATAGACATGCCATTACCCTCGGAATGCCAGATATAGTTACACTTGTCTGCTTATTGTCTGTGATAAGATATAGTATTATTGATTTATAGGGAGTTAGTTCTAAAATAATGTGTACAATCATAATAATATATACCAATCCAACCTTATGCACCTGTAAGCAGAACTAATTCCATGTTATGATCTGCTAAAATGATATATATATTAAGTCTTTTAGAAATTATGATTCTTATGTTCTTTTATTAACTATTCTAAGCATATTTTGCCTTTAAATGTACATTTTAGATTTATATGTTAATATTAAATAGTTTTTGGAGTGGCATGAGGGTGTTGTTGTGAATGCTGTGTGAAACTTGGACTATCGAGGTTAGTATTTATGTCTCCCTGTTGCATACCAATAGCAGTTATTTTATACAAAAATGTTTAACAACAGTATATTTGTATCTTTTGCATTTGCAAATAAAATCATATCAGGGAGATGGGTGGTTAGGCATGGGTTGTAAGGTTAGGAGCATGGAAGTCAGAACTCCAGTTTTGAGTACATTTTATTTTTTGTGTGTTAGAAAAGGATCTATCATTATATGGACCGTTGCTAGTGAAACTAGTATCTCTGTTGACCTTATTTTGTTTTTATTGTTATTTTTTGAAATTATAGTTAGATGATTAGGGTGAATTCTTGGAATGTAAATGGTCTTCAGGACATTAAAAAAGCTGGTTATGCACCTGATTTATCAAGACAAATCAAACATTATTTTTTTACAAGAGACTCATATGACAAATGACCAATGGGACAATATTAAAAAAATAAATTGGATTAGTCAGATTATATCAGTAGGGAGCAGCCTTGCATCTATTTTAATTGAAAAGTCCTTCCCTGGAGGAGTGCTTGATACTAAATTTGATTTGAATGGAAGATGGTGTTTATTCACTTGCTCATACCCACAAGTTAAGTCCCCGATTTTGTTTTTGAATGTGTATAGTCCATGTTCAAACCAACATTTGTTCATCCCGGAAATACATAATCTGCTACTTCCATACCATGATCATTTCTTCATTATTGGTTGTGAATGGAACACCCTTATTGATCCATCAAATGATTGCTCGAACAAGAACAGAAAACAGCCCACCCAAATAACTGCTTTTATTCAAGATTTGATGAATAGTTTTAGCTTAGTTGACCCTTTTTTAATATCTGAGATTGACAGGGAGTCTAATAAATTCACTTTCTATTCGGCCTCACATAAGGTTTGGTCTAGGATTGATTACTACCTGATCTCGGATGCTTTCTTGACTAAAATTGCTAATTTTGCCCATGAGGTCAGTTCTATATCTGATCATTCGAGTATATCACTTGGCATTAACCCTAAACAAAAATGGAATTATGACAGTAAGATTTTCACTTGGTCACTAAATAGTAACATTCTCAAAGAAAATGACATTTTGCAGGAGGTCCATGAATATATAAAACACTTAGAAGCTGAATCATTGCGTTCCAATATCCCTTTAGATATACAATGGGTAGCGGCTAAAGCTGTCATTAGAGGAATACATATTCAAAAAGCATCTTATTATAAAAAGAAAGAAAGTCTATACATTAATAACCTCACAAAAGAGTTTAAAAAAATTGACGCAGAACTGCAAAAAGATTTTTCCCCTGATTTGGAAATTAAACTACATGGAATTCAGAAGGAAATATATTCCTTCCACCAACAAAACTACTCTTTGACTGAATTAAAGCTTCTACATAGATACTCGGAATGGTCTCAAACTCCATCCAAAACTCTAGCAAGACTAATAAATATCAAAGAAGGACCAAGCTATATACAGGACATAAAGTATAAAGGGAAAATCCTGTATAGAAATAGTGACATTGTAAATTCATTTGTAGATATTTACATGGAAATCTACAATCCTAAAACTCAATTCCAAAAAGAACAGTACATAGACTTTCTCAATAAGCTTAAGGTCCCAAAACTATCTTCCACACAAATTACCCAGTTAAACGCCCCTTTAACACTAAATGAAATAACTGCAGCTATTAAAAAACTTAAACCTAATAAGATGCCAGGCCCTGATGGATTTACAGGTGAATTTTACAAAACTTTCTGCAGTAATCTTACAAAAATCCTACTTAACATGTATAATCATATCATATCAGAAGGGATTACGGATAAGTATATGAATAATTCCAAAACTATTTTCATCCCGAAACCGAACTCTGACAAATCAAACCCTCTTAACTATAGGCCTATTGCCCTTATAAATGTAGACATGAACATTTTAGCTACCATTTTTGCAAATAGAATTCAAAAAGTGATGGCGTCAATTATTTCTTCAGAGCAATTGGGTTTTATAAAGCAAAGACAACTTTGTGATAATACTCTCACTTTGCATACATTATTAATGTTCCTTGAAAAGGATAATCATCCAAGATATGCTTTAACGTTAGATGCAAATAAGGCCTTTCATAATGCGGATCTCAACTTCTTATATGCAACAATGGAATACTTTAATTTCCCGAATATGGTCATTAATACTAATAGGACGATGTATAAAAATGCCTCTACTTCTCTTTATATAAATAAAACATTATCAAATCCTATTAAAATTACAAATGGCACCAGGCAGAGGTGCCCGCTATCACCCTATCTTTTTAACTTGTATCTTGAACTTTTTCTTATCTGGTTCAAACAGATGACCTATCATCATATGCCAATAATCTATAACATCGAAATAAAGTACTAGACGTTTGCAGATGACCTTAACATTTACTTTGAGCTTCCTAACACAGACCTCCAGAAAATTCAAAACTCTATTGATCTCTTTTCTAAAGTTGCTAACTATAAACTTAACCCCACCAAATCAGCCTTTATTCCTTTGAATCCTAAGAAGCATTTAGAATACTACTTCCCCCTTTCTGACATACCTCTTAAACATTCAATAAAGTATCTGGGTATAAACTTCATGCACTCTCGTCAAGAACTTATGAAAAGTAATCTTTATAAAGTTTGGGATCAAATAAACAATGATCTAACCAGATGGAAAAATATTAACCTTTCACTGTTATCAAAATCTGCTATTATAAAGATGAATATTTTACCTAGAATTCTTTTCCATCTAAACTCTGTTTTTCTTAATATTCCAAAAAACTTCTTTAGTAAAATGGAGACCACAATTTCTAAATTCTTATGGTTCCCTAAATCAACCAGAATATCATATAGGAAATTAACTATCCAAAAAAACTAAGGGTAGATTAAGTCTTCCAGATTTCAGTCTGTATTATCAAATAATTACTGCAAGTCGTTTAATAAAAATAGCCAGTTATGATCCATAGGACGAATCTTGGTCTCCAATATGGGTCAAGATCTGGTATAACTATGTACGTTCATTCAAAATCAATCCACAATCTATCCCCTTTCTCACACCTGTTGTTGAATTTAACATTAAGTTTTTGCCTCTTCTAAAAAACAAAATTCTTATTTTTCATGATCTGATGAAATCCCTTAATTTGCAAAATACAACCCCCATTCTTCAACCCATACATTTGAATCCAAATTTAAAAATCAATAATAAAATGATTGACCTATCTAACTTTCCTATTATCAAGAAGGCTACAGTCAGGCATTTTTATAGTTCAAAAAATGCAGCAGAGGTTAAAACTTTATTTGGGGCGCCTAATAAATATGACCCTATTTTAAGACAACTCAGCTCACTTATAAAACAAAAATTCTCTAAATACAGAGTTATGGAACAAGATATTCAGTTAACACAATTAATCATTAATTCGCTCTCCCTAAAAAAACAAAATGATCTCACATACTTATAAACTTGTGTCGTCCATGATACATAGTCATTCACTTTTATTTTTCCAAATACTGGGATTCAATACAGGATGAAATCTCTAGTGAAGCTAAGTATGCAGCAATCAGAAATACATTAAACTTGACCCCTTTCAAAAATCTAATTTATACACAGCTAATGATAAATAATAACTATTACTACACCCCAGCTGTTTTACAAAATTTTGGATGTGATAAAAACGTAACGTCCTTTCTGCACTCTCCCTCATCTTGACATAATACACATGTTCTGGAGTTGTAAGACCATCTATAAACTGTGGTGCTCCCTCAGAATTCAATTAGAAAAAATAGGGTATGAGAAAACTACATTTTCTTGGCAAACTATGATCCTTAATATTGTTCCTATTCAAATCAAAGGTATTCACCATCATGTTCTTGTCTCAGTTTGTGCTCACCTTAAATATTTCATTACTACAAATTGGATAAACCCCTCAGCAATTTCATGGGAAAACTTTAAGGATATGGCAATAAAATATATATCAGTGCATAAAATGTGCATGAATAGCAAAAATAAAAAGAATTATTTTATAAAATATTGGGAAAATCTCTTTGATCTAATCCAGAATAAGTAAAATCCAGCAATTTTTTTTTGTACATTTGCATTCCAAGCTGGATCCTTTTTGTACTAGGTACGGTCCATAATCATTTGATAATGTAAACATTACACTTTACTAATGGTCATAAGACATTTTATTTGGAGAGGTCCTCTGACATCCATGTTGTAAAATAGTTAACATTTTATACTTTATATAATAGTATATTACTTGATTAAAGTTATCCTCCTCTTGGGAGGCCTGATTCATATTTGTATTATGTTTTACTGGGGCACCCTAGTGAATGTTTTACCCAATCAGGAGTAAGGTACTTGTTACAATAACTGCTTGTCTATAAATCAAAACTTGTTGTTAACTGTTTGTATTAATTTAGAATGTACTTTACTTTCTTTTTCTTGGATTGACGTACCTTACAAGTTCCTTATCTTGTATTTATTTTCATTTGTTGTAAACGTTTTAAAACTAATAAAAATATTAAAAAAGGGGGGGGCAGTTTGACCAAGAGCAAGGCTATTAGGAGTGGCCCACAGCGTCACCAAATAAATATGCAGATACTCTCAGAACTTGAATATCTCTAGACAGATCAGCCACAATGAAAGATTTAGATATATTTAATAATAATTAATAAAAGAACAAGAAAATACTCAGTATATATTCACAGTTACGTCAGAGCTCAAAATCACAGGAAATATATAAAAACAGCATTGCAGAACAGTCTCAAATAAGTAAAGAATAATGACTAATCTATGCTTTGCTATATTCCTGATTATATCTAAGAGAATTACTATACCCTAGTTAACTTACTTAAGAGCAAGGCAGATGTGTGGTGAATGGATCTTCTCTAGTTGTTGTCAGGTCAGAGACAGAATACAGAATGCTCTGTCTCTCTCAGAGACTTCTTATATTAATATCTCAAATATTACAGCTGGGATAACTTACAGAATGACATAATTTCTTGTCATCTAACTCTATCCCAGGTGAAGCCCTCACTGCTGAAAGCTAGCAGCATTTAGCATCTACCTGTGAAAATACATAAACCTTGGATCTTTGGCAAATGGTGGAAGTCATAAAACAACAAAACACATCCAATACAATACAGAAATTCTTCCTAGTTTTAGATATTGGGTCTCTTGCTGCCTGAAACTGAAAGATAATATCTTTTTATGGCCTGGTCAGAAAGTAATTTAATTTCAGATTTTTTTTTTAAGTTAACCTTCTATATTCCAGTTTCCACTGTTAAAATATATACATATAAACAGTTACAATAGTGCTGGTGCATTTCTGTCCTTTTCTAGTAGGGCATGCTGTGGTTACATTTCAAGAACTTTGCAAATACCATCAAGCAGTTTGATATACACATGACATACAGTTCTAATACATTTTTATCACAAGCATCTTGTATACATCATGTTGATATTCACAAATGACATAATTATTTACAAAATTACAGAAAGCTGGGTTTGCAGTATCTCCTTTTGTGGAACTCAGAAAAAATAGTTTGGGTGGAATTTGAGCTATCGTCATGCAGGCTTACATGGTGACATTCTTTATTAAATGAAAGCAGGCCCATTTTCAAATTGTCTCTGAGGCCTAATAATGACTGTACATGTCTCTTTACTACAAAAAATTGCAAGTCATAGCTGTACCCAACAGAGTAACATGAAAGCACTATTGAGCCTTCGGATTGAATCTCTTCACCACCACCATAAGCAGCAAGCTTTGCACACTTTGTTAAGTCAAGTTGTTTTGCAGCTTTTACTCTAGTGAATGCTTCTTCTGACATAACATCACATGTTGAGCCAGTATCTACTTTGAACTCTTCGGGAGTCCCATTAATCCAAGAAGTACAAAAGACCTCATACTTTGGCCACAAATATACTGCATTGAGTGTTTTACCAAGCACAGACACACCATCAACATAAAACGTAGGGTCGCAGCTTTCTAATCGATCAACTCACCTCTTGGAATGCCCTCTTTTAATAAAATAATGTACATTATTTGATTTATAAAATCTTTTGAAATGTTTCCACTTATTGCAAGAATCACACTGCTAACCAAAAGCTAAGCACTTTTCCCTTTTGGGTTCATGATTAACACCACAATTATAACAGTTGACTATGAAGCTGGGTGGGGACACATATTTTGACTTTGCTGACTCACCCTTATGCTTCAGTGAGCATGCCATGGAATTTGCTGGAAAGACTCAGGGTTTCCCAGAGACTGTTATAGGACCTGCGGTAGCTGCCATGTGCTTGGGCCTGTTTCTTCTAATCACATGCTACATACTATCAACATTTGCTTTGTCACTGTGCCTTCTCCAACTATTCTCATTTGTAAAAATACTTGTGTGCTTTTCTGTAAGCTAGTATATCTGACAAATCTCAATGGCCTTATTTAACATTAAATCATTGTCTCAAAGCAAAATCTTTCTCACTTTGTCATTATTAATACCACGCATTAGCCTGTCTTTTATCAAATCATCTCTCAAATCACCAAATCTGCACGTTTTATCCTTATTTCTCAAGTCACTTATATATGCTGCAAAAGTTTTTCCAGGCTTTTGATCCCTTGTGTAAAATAAGTGCCTTTCCATTGTAATATTCTTTTGGGCATTACACATTTCTCTAAATTTACATTTTAAGCATTCAAGGTTCTCACTTGTTTCAGCCTGAACCACTATATGGCGGTCCCCCCCCTGCAAAAATAGCAGATGCATAGACAAATGAACGCTCTCTTTCAATTGCCTCTAAACCAGGAATTTAGGCAGAATAAATGTTTTTGTAAGTGCACCTCTATCAGATAAAGCAGCTTGTATGAAAATATAGCCATGCTCAAACACTGTCTAGTTATCTGCAATATTGTTATCAAACACAAATGACACAGGTCTGCAAAAACTTTCTGCCATGCCCACAGATTATAATAAAACACAATGCAAAATGGTCCTTGTAATTATGTATGAACATTCGCACACCAGGTACTTGTAATAATATTTAAATGCACAATAAACTCTTTGAAATACTGAACTCTTTGAAATATGCCTTGAAATAATTGTACTTTGCAAAATATGCTTTCAAATGACTTACTTTGTAAAATACTGTAACTGCACTGTAACACTGCACACATTTCCAAACACTTCGCACACTTCAGATATTTTGAATAGCTTTAGTTAATACAAAAAAGCAGCATAAAATATGGTCATTTTCCATTTTTTGTACATTTTATGCAATTCAGATATTGTTTCAAACATTTTTGTAATTATTTTGAATATTTTTATCAATATGTCACAGTTTCAGCAATTTCATTTAATAAGAAATTAATTTTGAGCATTCCAAGTGCTTTATTATATATTTATAGCAAAATAAATCATTTAAGCAAGTTTTAGTATCTGAAATTCACTTCCGACCTGATTTGCAAGTCGTTTGAGCAGTAGGGATGATCCACTCTCGTATATTTCTCCAACTTTAACTGGTTGCCTCATGGCTGTAATGCTGGATCCCATTCTGACACCATGTCACTCATTAAGAAGATGTTGAGGCTTGGGCATTCATTTAAGTAGTTTACTGTATACAAATACATTAGGATGGATGGCAGGAACATTAAACTTAAATGAACTGTTTAACTAACTGACTACATAGTTGCATACTCACACTCTGGCTGCTCACTCAAAATGACATTCTTGCTTGCATGTGCTAAGTACTTACATGCACTGCTGACTCACTGGAAAGCTTCTTAAAGGTATATCACACACACACTGATCTACAGCTTGTACAGTGTTTCTTGAACTCTTCACAACCTATGCAATACTAAAATCTCCCATCCTGCAAAACTTTATAACTTATCTTATAAAACTTTCTGTACTGAAATGTAACAATATTTTCCCTTCTACTGTATAAATTAATTTACTTCCTGTAAGGTTTTGAGCTACCAGAACTGTATAGACATATAATTGTTCATGTAAATACTTTACTATAAATACTTGTCTTCTAATTGTTTGTTTTTTTCTGAGAAATGTAACTGTTGTTTTTCTGAGAAATGTCTGAAATTCAATATAAATGCACTGTGAAGGAACTTTTCTCCCCAGGCCTCTGATGAAAATTGTTTCTGACCAGTCGGATATTCCCAGTCAACAAAGACATATAAATAAATATGTAACCTCGTATACATTTTTATTCCTATTTTAATCAGCATTGAATAGCCTTGGACATGACTTATTTTTTCTTAAGAGAAAATAAGACTGAATTTATTTTGTTAGTCAAGATTTTTGTTTAGGCCACCTCTGGATCAAAAGATTGTCAAACTGTCTAAAATGCACCCCCAGATTCTTTGATTATGTCAATTATTTTAGTGCATTATTGGTAAGCTGCAGTGTGTTGTGAGGCTGAGGAAAACTGGAAAAGAAAGAGAAGGTATCAAAACAGAAGAAGGAAGTAATTCAAATGGTTTAGGGAGCCTGAAGAAGAGGCAGGCAACATAAATATGAATTATTTCTTTTTACTAAACTTAATATTTAGTATTTTAGATTCCATTTCTGCCTTTAATATCTCAATGGAATTTGCTTGATTTCTTCAGTTCAGTGCTCCTTCAGCTTAAATTACACATTTTTAAATATGCAGAACATATAAAGAAATGTGGGGGTGAGTGCACCAATAAATGATACTATATATAGTACTGAATGACTATTGACACTTGTGTTTGGTCAGCTGTAGCCCCCCATCCATATATCTTCTGAATCCTTCACTGCTAATGGGAGTACCTTATAGTTTGAGCTATCAGTGCAGAAATAGCACTGGAAGGGGCTTGCAGATTCTGATTTACAGTAGAGACAGGCAACTAAAAAGGCACCCAGTTTAAAAGCACAATAAGAATTGAGCAGGTGGGAAATAAAATCCAAAACATCAATGTAATCAAATAATAATTTTAAACTCGGAGCTCTTGTAGTTGAAGAAGAATGCAAGTGAATGCTTTAAATAAGAAAACTGTTTCTCAGTTCCTTTCACTAGTTAGCTAGATCTAATTTCTATTCGGTTAAATAATGCAAAAAATAAGTTTCCCAACTGACCTTAGCCAACAGCTTTTAAGACTTCAAGAAAATAAACACAGTAAAATAAAATTTAAAATATAACAAACTGTAATAAAATATTACCAAAATCAAACCATAATAGAAATATCCGAACATTAAATGTAGAAAATCCAAAAATCAATGTAGTCAAACAGCACTTTTAAACTCAGAGCTCTTGTAGCTGAAGAAGAATGGCAATAGAATTCACATGGGTTTAGACTTAGGACAGTTTTTAATAAGACCATAGTACTGGAAGTGAAGTGTACCAAGGATTGTATTTATTTATTTATTGTTGAAGTACTGGCACATAGTACAAGAATATTTAACAACATTCCTTGATAAAGAATTGAAGATGTTTTTTTTTTTTTTTTAATTTTGGTTTTATATTTCAAATGTATAGTCTCTCTTAAATATAAGATTTGCCATCTCTGTCTATTTGTCTGTCTATATGTCTATCTGTCTACCTACCTATACATATGGATTACCTTCAATTTTCTGATCAGTCACTTCACTGAGTACTTGAAGTGTGGAGCAGATGTTGAATCAAGTCTGATTGGATGTGTTTTCATAAGGTAATTGTGAGTTTAGGATATTAATGTCAAAATATTTTTGATATTCCAAAAGATAAGTATTATGTGTGGGAGTTTATGTGTGAGCATTTGTGGATTAGGGTTAGAGAAAGGATTAGGTAAGAGGATAGACTGGATACTGTGCATGTTTGCTGATGTATGTGATGTGTGTCTGAGTGTCTTATACAGTGGTATTGTTAAGGGAAGAGTTTTTCTAATATAAGATTTAGAGCAGGGGTTAAGAGCAAAGTCAAGGATAGGGATAATGCTAATTAGTAAGGTGTCCCACACTGCCTGTCCTACTAATGCATGCTAACCTTAACCCACCCCATGCCTGTCCCCTAACCTCAATCTTAACTCTACACCCTACCTTTTAAAAAATTGACTTACTTGCACATGCACACAGACACGCAGACACACACACACACACACACACACACACACACACACACACACACACACACACACACACACACACACACACACACACACACACACACACACACACATGCGTACACACATATACTCCTATGTAAATGCATAATCTGGCATTAGGATAAATAGCATTATGTTATTATATAGCAGGAGCAGTTGAGAAGCAGTTTACATGGCAGATGTGATGGATGCCATATCTAAGACAGGCTAGCAACCATGAGTCAATGCCAGCTGGAATTTTCTAAATAATTATATGTAATTTTGAATATCAAACTAATTTATATAAGATGCTTGTGTTACAAATGTATTAGAACTGTATGTCATGTGTATATCAAACTGCTCTGCACAGGTGTTTGTGTTGAAAAGGTATTTGTAAAATGCTTGTGCTTAAAATGTATCCACAGTCTGCCCTACTGGAAGAGAATAGAAATGTACATATACTATTGTAACTGTTTAAATGTATATGTTAACAGAGGTAATCGGAGGGTTAACCTCTGTCCAGCAAGCTTTCAAAAAATATTTGAAATTAAATTACTTTATAGGCTATACCAGAAAGAGGCTATCTTTCAGGTTTCAGCTGGATACACAAAGTTTGTACTAGGAAGGTTCCTGCATTGTCTTTGGAGTGAAATAATTGCTACTCTGAAAGCACAAATGAATGCAATTGTTTTATGACTTCCAGCATCTGCCAAAGATCTGAGCAAAAGCCCTTGTATGAGTATTTTACAGGTAGATGCTAAATACTGCCAGCTTCAGCAATGGGGATTTTACCTGGGAACTAGAAGGCAGATGACCAGTAACAATGTCATTCTGCAAGTTATCCCAAAAGTAATATTTTAAATATTATTTTGAGAAGTGTCTCTTAGTGAGACAGTGCATTCTGTATTCTGTCTTGGACCTGACAACAACAATAAGAACAATTCACCACATCTGCCTTGCTCTAAGTAAGTTATTAGGGTATAGTAACTGTCTTAGATACAATCAGGAATATAGCGAAGCTTAGTTTAAATTCTGTTTTTTTTTATTTGTGTGAGTTGGTACTGTTGTGCTCAACTATACTGTTAAATATTTCCTGTGGTTTTGAACTCTGATTTTTCTAATGACACAATATTTAGTATTGTCTTGTTCTTTTATTATTTATTATTAAATATACTAAAACCTTTCAATGAGGCTGATCTGTGTGGAGATATTTAAGTTTTGAGAGTACTTGCATATTGATTTGGTGACACTGTGTGGGCCACTCCTAAAAGCCGTGCTCCTGGTCAAACTACAATTTCTATTAGATTGATTACTCTTTGTTAAGGGCCTTAAGGTAGCTGGCAGGAATGACTGGTGGCAGTGGTAACTGCCTTATACTCTGGGCAGAAGGGGGCATAGCTAGTAATCCTGTGCCTGCCTTTCCAAGGTGTGTGAGTGTAAATAAAACCTCAAAGAGTGTGTGAGTCAGCTACTTGGGCAGGGACATGAAGGACTTGTTGGACAGAGAGGGTGCTGGAGGTCTTGGCTTGGTCACTCAGCTGAGATCTCAACTCTATATCTGTGCCAGTGGGGAGTCTTATTGGGGATCTGGAGGAAGAGAGAGAAACCAGCACCAGACTGACTGTATATGCTCTTAAAGGATATTGCACTTGATGCAGACAGCTGCATCAGGAAATAGTGTATGTATTCGTGTTATTCTCCCAGTGAATGTCACCCCACACATGCCAGTAGTGATGATTGAGGATCCTTGATTGCTGGTCCAGTGGTGGGTCATCTCACAAGCCCATACATGAAATACAGCCATATAGAGCTGCAGCTAGTGCCCAACCAACAAAAACAGGAAAGTATATCTGAGCACCATGGCCAACAGAAAAAAGCAAAATGGAGTATGTGCAGTATACTGACAGTCCTGATGAGTATCTGAATGATGAGGAAATAGGAAAGGAGAGACTAGCAACACAGCTGCACACACAAGGGTAACCCTAAGATGTGAAAGTTGTGGAGGGTGGAATTGCTGAAAGATAGCTGTAGATGGGGAAGAAGGAGAAGGTAAGTATGAATGGTAGGTAAACAAACAGAGAACGCAAGCATGGCCAGAGATAGTATACATGTAAAAGGTAGAGAACACAGTGCATGGAGATATACATTCATGGAGTGGACAAATGAGGATGGGGAGAGCTGCATAATGAGCAAGGAATAGTGAAGGACATTTAAAGGTGGAAACACACTGGGATGGGAGCAGAGTAGTCTCTTGTAATGGTTTGTTGGCAGACTAGCCCAGAGGGCAGTGAACACAGGCGTTATTCACTGGGTAGCTGATGGTATGGGCCATTTGCTTCACCAGAAACTCAGTGATCAAGACCTGCCAGGCTTGAAACTATATCAGCCATGCCAGATGCCACTCCATGTTCCTAATGCTGGTGTCCAGCTGCTGATGCACTGTGGCAATGATTACTGTAAACCCACATTCACCAAACAAGGGAAACTTCTCCCATCCTGAGAGGCAGATGTGGAGGGAAACGATGACTCCTCCAGGTCACTTCTAGCAGAAGAACCTTCACCTCAGTCTTGAGAATAGGACCTGGTGGCTCTGGTTACCCAGTGACAGCTGCAGCAGTTTGGTAGACCCTGAGGTTGTTTGACTTATTCCTTCTCTTCTTTATCCTCAAGTAGACCAGCAAAAGATGACACAATGGGAAAAAATCCCATCAAAAATGCATATGATAAAAACTCTGGTGCAGATGTGAACTGGACTGCCATACAACACACACACATTCTGCTACCTGGCATGATGTTCTTGCCTCCTGTGGCAGTTAACCATTCTCAGTTAATGTTCTTCTGTTGCTGAAAAACAAACCCTGTCCTGTTAAATATACATGTATTACAGATAAGATAATAGAAGAAAATTGTACTGAAAAAACATGCTTACAGAAGATTTCTGCCTCACTGTCCTGAGCCTTTCTCTCACTCTGGTTTAGTAGGTCTGGGTAGCCCCTCTTCAGGTTACTGCATTGACATCTACATTGTCCTCCAGAATAGACAATGCCAGTGGCATCACCCTGTATGTGTGCCAAGTGATGCTAGGCATCTACTTTCTTCAAAGGATCATCATACTGGCCCTAGAGGTGCTCCCTGAAGTTCCTGTACAAGAAAACAGGAACATCTATCTCACCATGGCATTTCATACCAGACCCTTTCATTCTTCAGTTCCTGAATAAGCTACAGACAAAGAAATTGGTCATAACTAAGATAGCCAAAAGGGGTAGCTATACCAGGTGCAGAGTATCAGGGCACTCAATTGCCTATAATGCAAGAGTGTAGCATCAACAGTCATGTAAGAAGCTGTGAATGTTATCACACTTAAATTAATGTATTTAGTAGGTTAGTGTGTTAGTAACTGTAACAATGAACTTGCAGAAGCTCTTTGCTACAGTTCCAAATCTATTTTTTTCCCCTCTGGAAGATCTTTTTCAACAAGTTTGGAGGACTCTGGATGTTAAGAGAAGTTGTTGTACTACTGTAGAAGGTTTTATCTACATTGGATTATATCTTGGCATGCTATTAGCTTAACGTGGCCACAAAGGGCAGCCTACTCATATTTCTACACTGATGATGGTGTGTCATCTTGGTCATCTGCGCCTGCATATTCCTTGTGACTCATTTGCACTGGATTTCTCATTTACATGCCACACTAAACTCATTTGTTTTTACTGCATATTGTACAACTTTTACCATTGTGTAGTTAATAACCTGTTTGACCGAAACACTCATGCTCATGTCTGGTCCTTGATGCACATTGTGCTATCTGTGACTTACCGGGAATATCTTATAGTAATAAAATAGGATTAGAAGAGACTTTCTTAAAATGTGTTGCATTCTCATAGAATGTATTACAGCTCACTGAAAAGGTTCTGAACTTCTTTTTAAGACAGGACATTTCTTTAAGTAATGCTCAAAAAAGACTATAGTAACAAAATATAGTAAGGCTTTTGTAGTCATCATTTTATTATCTAGTAAAAAATGGTGAAGTATCTATTTCATAGCCAGATTTTTGCACTGTTTTATCAGACACCAGTTTGTGAATATGATCTGTGGCATTATACAGACTACAAAGGCAAGGCAGCATGGTGACACAGTGATTAGTGCTACTGTCTTACAGTGATTGGCTCCTGAGCTTTACCTAGAGTGGGCAAAGCAGGCCAGATACAAGCTTTCTACGGGGTTCAATGGCAGTTGCTGATGGGGCATGAGTACAGTTCCAGGATTCGTTTAAGAAGCCACGGGTGATACGGCAGATGTTTAAATGAATGCATTTATTAGCTTTGTATATCAGTAACTGCAGCAAGTTGTATAGTGTTGTAAATACTAGAATAATGAATTAACATTTATTATTGAAATATGTAACAATGACACAACTCTGTACTTACACATGCATATGCTTAAGATAGATTTATATGACTTGCTTGGGACAGTCCATTGAAAGTACAATTAAATTAGAACTCAAGAAAAATATATATTTTTTAAAAGAATAGAATTTGTTTTCAAAGAAAAGAGTGATAGAAGATTAATTGTGCAAAAGAAACATTCAAATATCAAGAACAAAATAAATTATCTCCCTCCACAGTTTTCTTAGTGAGTGGTATTTTGTAATTATGTCTATTCTAAGAAGAATCTAGGGCACAAAATGCAGAAGTAGACAGACAAATCTCATTTAAACAGGTTGCATTTTTAAACTCATGGGCAGAGAACATGGAAGGAAATAAAGATACAGTTGCACTGCCTTAAAAAGTTAATTATTGATTGTCCCGGTCCCCTTCAATAACACACATCACACCAAATGACATTTGATGACCTTTACTAGATTTCCATAACATAGCTTTGATCACCAATTTTATTAATTACAACTATTCATGATATAATTGATACTAGAATACAGCATAACATCCTTGTAATGCTAATCAGGGCAGCATACCTACTCACCCTGCCCCAGTAAGCAGCGTCCATACTTCTACTCACTTTACTTATGAAGCAGCGTCCCACCTCACTTCATACACCTATCATTATAATGTTAATCAGGGCAGCGTACCTACTCGCCCTGCCCCAGTAAGCAGCGTCCATACTTCTACTCACTTTACTTATGAAGCAGTGTCCCATCTCACTTCATACACCATCCATTGAATTACCATCCACCAAATAAGCACCATTCTTACCTCAGCTTGCTTATCTATTCAGAAGGCTTCCTCCAACTACACATTTCCTTTCCCCAAATCCTTGAAATGAACATCCAGACATCAAAGGGGGAACAGAAGAGGGCAAGCCTATCCCCTCTTCCCTGCCCTGCACCCACTGATAAAATAACCCTACACCCCACCAATAAAAAGAGGGTGGTTGGGTGGGTAGCAAGTTCCGCCAAAATGCGACTGCTTAACCCAACTACACTAGACTAAACCTCTTAAGCCCCTCCCCATCATTATCTCACTTCCTCCCAACCATCCCTGCCTCCACTTAACCCTTTCACTTCCCCAACCCACTTAATTCCCCTTAATATTAACCTAACCCCCCCCCATGAAGATGTCCCGGGACAACTTTGTTTGTGCCAAACTTCATTTGTCCCGGTCCCCTTCAATAACAGACATCACACCAAATGACATTTGATGACCTTCATTAGATTTCCATAACATAGCTTTGATCACCAACTTTATTAATTACAGCTATTTATGATATAATTGATACTAGAATACAGCATAGCATCCTTGTAATGTTAATCAGGGCAGCGTATCTACTCACCCTGCCCCAGTAAGCAGTGTCCATACTTCTATTCACTTTACTTATGAAGCAGCATCCCATCTCACTTCATACACCATTCACTGTAATGTTAATCAGGGCAGAGTACCTACTCACCCTGCCCAACAAGCAGGGTCCATACCTCTGCTCCCTTATTTTACCTATGAAGCAGCGTCCCAACTCACTTCATACACCATCCATTGAATTACCATCCACCAAATAAACACCATCCTTACCTCAGCTTGCTTATCTATTCAGCAGACTTCCTCCAACTACTCATTTCCTTTGCCCAGATCCTTGAAATGAACATCCAGACATCAGAGGGGGAACAGAAGAGGGCAAGCCTATCCCTCTTCTCTGCCAACCAGCCTGACCAGGCTGTTCCCCCTCCTTTCTACCCAAAATTGTTCAACCCCCTACTTCCCATAAAGGGAAAGGGTCAAGCCAAACATCTTTCGGTGTACCCATCATCTGTAAAGCACCTTAGAATCCCTACATAAACCCGCCTTGCCATACCATCAGTGAAACACCCCAAATGAAACTAAAGTAGAATTACCGTGACCGCACTGTACCACCGGAACATCCATACCAACAGAAAACATACCCTTTTAACCCGCTTCCTTCAAAGCTGAAATCATGGCTCAACCTGAACAGACTGACAACCTATAACCACAACAAAACCACAGACTATAACCTCTTGAACTCAATTCGACACCCAGTCAAAACAACTAGTATCAAGTCTCACACCCAGGACCCTGACAACTGTAGTATATTACCCTAGCCCACCAATTACCGAGTTCTGGATGTGCAACAACTTAATTACCGTAGAGAATAGTCTAACTCTAAAACTTTAAATGTCTTAACTTTAGACGATAGAAAACCATCACCCCTTGACCTGGTTCCTGAAAACTCGCCTATGCTCCGCAATGAAGTACTCGTTCCCATGCTCTTGAATGTTGTGACTAAATTTCTCCTATGAAATCCCCACACTCTCCATAAACCGTCCCCAAAAGTTTTACCCTAGCCCCCCACCTACCGTTCTTTACTTGCCACCCCATACCCATGCAATGCTCAGCTCCCAAACTACTTGAACACCATGCTCTAACATGCCTTAATATGACCACTCAGACCCTCATTGTGCCCCATGCCTGTGGCAAGAACATCCTTCCTATCAAAATACATCACCTTTCAGATCCACTTTCCAGGCCACTGTATAAGGCCTTCTGCACTTCAGAAATTTCAGCCAGTAACTGTTGCCCAATTAATTGAGCTCCCAATGTGTCACCTCCTTGCTCGCCACTGCTTCCCTCATCTGTGAACTCACTGTGTGGCACCAACTGGTACCCATGAAACCACCATCCAATGACCCCACAGCTTATTTGACACCAAAGCATGATCATCTGCAAACTCACTGCATCTCTCCACTAGTACTCGGCACACCATCATCTAAAACAATACCAGGAGGTCTTGGGCTCCCCTTCCATCATCTGTGAATTTGCTGTATCGCCACCACTGATACTCAGCACACCACCATCTACAAAGAAAAGGACAGAATTAAACCCTCTAATAGTAACAAGAAAGCTACATCTTATACCCACCTATTCCAAATTACAGCCACAGTGTTCCAACATCCTATCTGTAGGAAAGAAAAGGACATGTAAAACATTGGAAATACATAACACATTCCAAATAACACATTCCAAGACCTCTTCAAGGGCAACTGTGCTTCACATGAATGGGGATCCTGTTCCACAGATGGGGTAGTCTCTCTGGAATATATACCTATCTCTCCAGCAGGACCTATTTATATCACAGGCAAGCTCTAAGTCTTTAAAATGGGAAATTCCAGTGTGGTTTGTTTTGTGGATATGCAGGAGGACCATCAGAGTGGGTTTTGACAAAGCCCTGTATGCCAGGCATAGGAGTGGCATTATCCTTGCCCTAGTATACATAATATGATTTGGACTCCTGAGACCAATAGAGGAACCAAACTGACAATTAACTTTGTTATAAGAGACCCACAGACAACTCTCTAACTCAGACAAAGCACCTGCATTACAAATTTATTTTGTGACCCGAACAGCAGTCTGCTTTAATTGCTAAGCATTATGTGTCTATCTATTTATTTAACTTTTGACAAATAGTATACTTAACTACCCAGCGACCTTCCCCGTCATGATTGTTCTTAGGGTGATATATAAACCAGTTGCCTGTGGCACACTGGATAGACTGATTCACCCCAACCTACTTCCTGCAGTCCTCTAGGAAGAATGTATATGGCTGTTAGTGAACACAGACAGCTCTCAACTGTAAACCACTCCAGAGATAATAGGCACTTAGTATTAAGCTGACATCTACAGCATAAGGGAATGTGGATTAATAAATGTCTCCAGATGCAACGTCTGCAACTATAATCACCGCACTTATGTATTAAGTGTAAGTCACCACCTGTATCCCAAGCAAAAGTCACGATTCTGTTAAACCTTAAGAACCACACTGCTACTTAGTTTTAGTCACCTGCAAATAGCGAACATTGAAGCTTGAAAATGCCTCCAGGCCTGACCACACCACTGAATGTAACTCAGCCTGCTGTCATAACCTCACTGACCAGAGCCATGAGAGAGGCTAAAACTACATCTCACTTCTCAGGCTAGATATGTTTGCCTCCACTGTCAGCAATGTCAGGTTCCAGCATTCTCAAAATATTCACCTTTCAATTTACACCTACCAAATCTGCTATGCTTAGTTTGATAACATTATCAGCATATTATCCGCCTGTGCCAAAATGGTCAATTTAGTCAAGTTATTTTGCAGACATACCTTACCTGTAACCCCAATAATCAGTTTACCAGATTTCAGACCTTCAAGGATTTAGGCACACTGGTATAGTCAATGAAATATACTCACTAAAACTGCCAACCCCCCACCACCCAATTACTGCCTGCCCCTCCTACTTCCGACTCAAGAAACCCCAACTTCGACAGCAGTGTTAGAGAGAAAGGCTACTGTGCCCTCCAATATTTTCCTAAGTTCATACCAGGCTAACTGCCTTTGTGGGCTACTTTAAGCCTAACTCATAGGACTAACCCACTATGATTCCCTATTCAAACCGCTTTAATGCCATACCAAAGGGGGCAAGAACCATTATCACCCAAGGGTTATACCCGTACCTCCCAACCTATTAAGCACATATGCCATAAATGACAGATGTCAACTGCTGACATTTAGCAGGTGACTGTCCCTTTCTCCTAACCCAGTTGTCCAAACCTCCCAACCTGCAGTATCACATCTCCCACATGCATGGAGGCAGCTGCATGAACTAAGCAAACCAATGCAGGATGATTTGAAATGTACTGCTTTACAAACTTTAGAAAGTGGACCAAATAACTGGTTTTGCCTTATGAATTTTCTGAAGGTTAAGAAACCTGAAACTTAATTGCCTATCATTTTCCAACTTCATCCTTTAATGACTTGCCACTATATTGCTGAAGAAACAACTATGTCTGACGAGCCCCTCTTGCCACTTTTATAATAAGCAATCCACAAGTTGACACCCCGTTTACTACAAGTGCTCAAGTAAATTACCAAGATGGAGCTGTCCAGGCATTTTCACACACAAACGTACCACCTTTAAACATTGCTGTTACCAGCTGGAGCAGTTGCGTGAATAAGCCTTTCAAAGAGCGAGGGCAGCCTGTCAATCAGTCCACCAAAACACTGGATTCGGTAATCATTCTTAAGTCTGTTAGATGCCTGTGAAATAAAATGCAGCATCGCAGTAAAACTAATATTGTTTTAGGCATTTTAATATGTCAGTCACAATTCTTAATAAATTACCACGTTCCTTAAACAAGCTACATTGCAGGGGACTACATGAAACAAACTAATTTATCACATAAAAGGGAATCTGAAAATGTACTTCCAGATTATGGGAGTGCCTTACAAAGTACATCATCTGTACAGTTAAACATAAAGTGTCTGATCAATAGCCAGCTGAATAAAATCCACGGCAAACTCTTTGGCCTCTAAAGCACCCTAACGGAGTCATTCGCACTTCAGCTACACAAACCGGGTACTTTTTAAAAGCACTATCACTCTAAGCTTGCAGTTTTCTGCTCCCCCATAGTTTCAACCCCATTCTGGATCTGACAAATAGAAACCTCCCCATTTACTTTCTGAGTCACTCCACATCTGCATCGAGCAGCCATTACTCGGAGGCCCAACCACGTGTCATGACAGCAACAGTCAAAGTTAGCAAATTATTTCCATGTACACTCCGGACCCCAACATCAGTCAGAAAGGCAGGTAAACTAAGCGGAAATCAGTAGGACTGCTCACACAGTGCAACTTGTTGACTACAAACAACTCCAGACCCCAACCCCAGTCACCAAAACACATACTCAGCATCTCTTTTACAGAATGGTAATCCAATCTCAGCCTCGCTTGAGAATGGACATTCACCGATCATTATCCTTTATGAATTATTTATCTAAATGATCGGGTTTTTTTTTTCCAAGTTCTAAATTGACAGCACATGCGCGCTGCCCCTACTTTAACCAGAGTACCTCTAGCCGTGAAAACACTCACCCTGCACACAGAATGGCCAATACAGTAGGCAGAAAGAAGGAAAGACAGAAACTTAACCCAACCTCTGACACTACCCCACAGGCCTAAA
Source organism: Protopterus annectens (assembly GCF_019279795.1). Taxonomy (NCBI): domain Eukaryota; kingdom Metazoa; phylum Chordata; order Ceratodontiformes; family Protopteridae; genus Protopterus; species Protopterus annectens. Next base: position 436,916,866 of record NC_056741.1, on the reverse strand, counting down.
CTGACAGCTAAAGCTCCACTGACAACAACCATATTGGTGAAATAGCAACCAAGAACTATCCTGAGACCACACTCCTGCCATGGAGCCTAAAATATAAACAAGTTATAGCTCTGACAGACTTAATAAGCCAGACTTAACTCAGCAACAAATGCTTTTGCCAGTAAAGGTAGCAAGTCAATAAATCAACAGATGTGCAGTACCATGACTCTTCTGAAGGATGTCCTTTTGGAACGCTACCTTACTTAAACCCCCAACTACCGCCTACAGCTTAAGGCTATATGCCAAAACTGCTCTTCCTCCCAACTTTAATGACAATGCTTTTGCCAGTCAAAGTAGCACTCCTGAAGGATGTCATTACAGGAATTCCAAGGCCTACCTGACCACACCAGCACCCAAAGGCACGCCAAAATGTGACTGCTAAACCCAACTACACTAGACTAAACCTCTTAAGCCCCTCCCCATCATTATCTCACTTCCTCCCAACCATCCCTGCCTCCACTTAACCCTTTCACCTCCCCAACCCACTTAATTCCCCTTAATATTAACCTAACCCCCCCCCATAAAGATGTCCCAGGACAACTTAGTTTGTGCCAAACTTCATTTATATGTAAATGTATCTATCATTGTATCATTACTGGTAGTGAGAATAAGAGGAATACAAACACAATATTATAGTTTCTGACCTTAACACTGTATTCCTCAGCTTCTGCTTTCAAAATATAAAATCGTAAAACTTTCATGGCCATCTATTTTGTGAGATGACAGCTGCTTGGATTAATTTTATGTTCTGACAATGTAGTGCAAATTGAGGTGGGTGGGGTGCCGCAATGCTGAGAATCTTGTTTTTCAGGAATTTTGTAAATTGAAGGCCTGTTTTTGAGCTGTTAGACCTCAGGTGAATGTAAAAAGACACCATGACATTTATCAAAAAAAAAAAAAAAGGAATGATTCCCTAGGTGTCATGGCCAGATTACCTCTTGCCACTACAAATATGATCTTGGGGCTACCTTCAAAGTAGGCCCTGCCTAGTGGGACTACAGGAATCAATAAAAGTAAATAATAAATGCATACATTGTACTGGCAAGCCCTATTTGTGAATCATACTATCCAATCACACCTCGTAGTGTCTGCCTACTTTCTATTTCAGAGTAATAAATGGATCATAGTCAGTGTTTATTGTTGTGCTTCTTGGTACTACTTTATGCACAGTCTATAAACTTTTATGGAATCATTGCTTCTCAGATGTGTTTGTTTTGTGGGTCTTGGTATTAAATCTACACTTCCATTCTAGCCCTTCATCTTGCACTGTTAATTGTCTTTAATCATTATGATACAATCTTAAGCAATCACTGGCTGTAAATGTGTTCCATAATCAGTAAAGAAACATTTTGTGACTCTCTGCACTCTCCTTTGCAAGTGCACTTAAAAAATAATCCCCAGTGCTGGTTTCTAGGGTTCCCCTTAGTGTATCACTCTTCGTACAGGGGTACCACATAGTTCATATTGTGAACCAAGGTCTCTAAAAATGACACTATGAAAGGATGAAAAGAAGAATGCATTTCATGTAAGTTTACAGTGACTTTATAATACATGCTGAGTGGTTTTGTTGTTACAGGGTAAATAAAATTAAAACCCCTTGCAGCTTAATCTCTCAAATATTGTTAGAAGTTTGTAAGAAATATCAATATCTTTTATTTAGTTGATAAATAACCAGGGTAGGTAGTTGATTGATCACAATGAACTCATTTTAACTGGTGCCTAAGTGAAGGAAATTTTATATATATCTATATCTATCTATCTATCTATCTATATATATATATATATATATATATATATTGAGGTCAAAGTGTGAGTTTAAATGACTGCAAAAGAGTGATAATATACAGACTGACAATAGGCGCATAATGTTTAGAGACCATGCAAGAGACATGGCAACAAATGTTAGTGCGCCTAGTATGATATTTCAACAGATTTCAGTAAATACACATTAGACTCTAGCTTGACAACTATTATGCAATGTTTAAAAACTGCATCATAGGTTCATAGGTTCATAGGCTGGTACTAGGCTATTGGCCCTAGGGCCTATACAAGCCTAGCCATAACAATTTCCTGGCTATTTCTTTCCACAGTATTTATTTCCCTGGACCCCTGTCTAGCAGGGCGACTGACATGATCCCCGGGGTGAATTTCCTATCTCCCATCCAATCATCAAGGTTTCTTTTGAAGAGGGCCAAAGAGGTGCTCTGCTTGAGATGTATGGGCAGTCTATTCCAGAGTATGGGGAGTCTCTGGGTCAGGAACCTATCCTTCCAGCATGTTTTGTTCATTGTGATGACAAGGTTTAGATCCCTGGAGCGTGTATCTCTGAGGGATTGGTATTTTTTTAAGTGTAGCATGTCCAGCAGTTCTGGGTTTGATATGGCCTTGTATGTTAAGCAGAGATCACCTCTGAGTAGACGATATGCCACAGAGTACAGGTGGAGATTTTTTTGATGGTCAGCATAGGGCATCTGCTTTAGGCGTGTGATTCTTTTAGTGAGGTATTTCTGCGGCCTTTCCAGTAGTTGCAGATGTCTTGAGAGGTACATACCAAATGGGGCGTTGTATTCTATAATGGGTCTAATGAGGGATGAGTACAGTGGGACAATGACCTCCTTTTTTCTGGATAAAAAGCCCTTAGTGATGAGATGTGCCACATAGAAGAATTTCCTGACTGTTGTGGTGATGTGGTTATCAAAGGTGAGACCACTGTCCGCCTGTGTCCCTAAGTCTCTTATCACACTTTTGGTGTTTAGTGTACTGCCACCTATGTGGTAATTCATGGGTACATGTTTTTTCCCAAAGGGGGTAGCTATACATTTCTTGGCATTGAGCTTGAGCCCATGGCTCTGGCACCAAGCATCTGTTTCAGTAAGGCCCTTTTGTAGAACATCCACATAATTTGGGGATACAGTAATAGCTCCTAGTTTGCAGTCATCGGCGAACTTTGTTAGACAGAGTCTCTTAGTGTTGGCCTGTACTTCAGAGAAGTAGATGCCAAAAAAGACCAGTCCCAGGACTGAACCCTGAGGTACTCCACTTGTCACTTGTTTGGAACTGGATTTGGAGTTGACTACTTTTACAGTGTGGGTTCTGTCAGTAAGCCAGTTGGCAACCCATCGAGTGACGTAGGGATTAATGCCCAGCTTATTAAGTTCATCTATGATTCCAGAGTGGGGGATGGTGTCGAAGGCCTTGGCGAGGTCCAGATAGGCTGTGTGGACCACCTTACCCTTGTCCATGGCTCTGGAGACTGATCATAAACAAAACAAAAGTGGTAAGAATCTTAAATTAGTTTAAAGTGACTCATCTTGTAAATTAAAATTTCATAACCCGTGAATCTGTATAACACTTGCATTATTTCTGCTCAACATCTGAGCTGTTGGCTGGCTCTGATCTACCTGCAATCAACTAGACGTACAAGCTGATTTAAGTACACTTTTCTCTGCACTTGCATTGTTTCAGATAGTACTGCATTTTTTTTTGTTTCATTGAATATTTATTGAATATTGTGGTCTCTGTCTCTCTGCAGTTAGGCTGCTAGAAGTGTGAAAAGTGTAGCCATCTGGGTTCATTGGGGTCTGTTTCTTTTCATTTGAAGTTCTGTGTTAACCCTTAGCCTACAGGGTTTCTCTTTGCCTAATAATCAGTGTTGGCTGGCTGTGATCTACCTGCAATCATCTGGACATACAAGCTGATTTAAGTACAATTTTCTCTGCACTTGCATTGTTTCAGATAGTACTGCATTTTATTTATTTGTTTCATTCAATATTTATTGAATATTGTGGTCCCTATCTCCTTGCAGTTAGTTCCCCCCTTCCTGTTGTTGTTGTGGTGTTAATCTTGGTGGCTTTGGAATTGCCCTCTCTTGCTGTACATTTGTGTTTAGACACTTCTCCTGGGCCCATCTCATTTGCTAACTCAACTGAGTACAGTGAGATCATATTTTGATTTCAGACACTCCTTCTAGCCCCATCTCTTCTACTGTGTAGTGTGTACAGAGAGAGCACTTGGGATGGACAACCCCTATAGTCTTTTAATCTGCTTTGTTCCCTCCAACTCCACTAAAAAAAAAAAAAAAATGTATACTTTATTCAGCTGCTCTTACTTAACTGTCTTCTACCATATTAACTTAGTTTGCCATTCTGTGTGCTCTTAAGTGTTCTTATTCTGCACTTATTACTGCTTGTTAGTAGCCTGATTAAATTTATCTGCTGAATAAACATAAAAAAGCAACAGATGTAAGAACACCACAAACTCTATTTATTAAGCGCTTTTTGTCCAGCACAGTGGCACAATTTACCTAAATCAAGTGATGAGTTTAAGGGTTAGTCCCACACCTAAAGCATTTATTTATTTATTTATTTACAATGGTTATATATTAACCATGGTTTTATTTTAACGTGCTTTATATATTTTTTATTTTTAATACACCAGGTATAAATAAATTTACTGTTGATTGAGCAGTGAAGGATGAAGGTTTTTTATTTAGGTGGAGAATGTATTATATTGTTCTTTAGTCAGGGCTTTTAACCCTGCATTTTTAACTATGGTAGAACTTTTATCAAGTGATGTCTTAATTGAACATTGTTAAGAGGTTTAATTGAGACATTGGTCTCATGACTGGATTGTTGAAACATTTAAGAGTGTCTATGAAGTTGATTCTTTTATCTGAAGAAGTCCAGCCACTGTGCTGGATGAAAAGCGCTTAATAAATAGAATCTGTGGTGTTCTTACATCGGTTGCTTTTTTATGTTTATTCAGTTTGTGAAGTATTTTTTGTTTCTAAATTTATTTGCTATTCAAAGCATCTTAGTTTTGGTTTTAGCACTTGTGCTTCAGGCCAGTTATTTTACATTTAGGGTTTTTGCAGATAAACTCTTATCGAACCCTGTTCTTCATAAGTCCAACAAGTATTCAGAGCATTATGTCTGGACAGTTCCCATCAGTTTCCCCTGCCAGCCTGGTTGACATGGGCATGCTGAGACAGTGTAGCAACTGCCTCGTGTTCACAAAAGTCTCCTACTCCTACACATAATTCTTCTACTTGTGAGAGATGCATCTACATCAGTAAGCTGGAATCCATGCTCTCTCACACCACAGTAAGTACTCATGACAAAGAGGAGATTGCCAGCAGAAATACCACACCACCCACATCACAGAGCCACACACCCACCTATGCAGGGGTCATAAACAAAAACTTACCTAAACAACAGAGACACCCAAAACACACTCAAAAACATTCCACACGCAACACCAATCACATCACACACAATAGTGAACACACCAGTGTCTCACAAACACAGCCCATTAGGCATAAAATAGACCAACACAGCCCATAAGGCATAACAATAAACCAAACATACTAGTCATTGGTAACTCAATACTGAGACACACCGATGTCCCCCTCATCAGGCTCAACAAGGAGAAGGTCATGGTCAGCTGTTTGTCAGGTGCTAGAATCCGCCACATCACGCATACACTTAAGTCTCTCCACAGCAGGTACAAGTATGACTCTGTCATTGTCTGTGTTGGTGTGAATGACTTGAGACGTACCTCCCTGGACTATATGAAGAGAGGCATGATTGAGCTCTCAGAGTATGTGCTCCAGGCAGGTATGACCCTACCCCTAAGCAGTATCCTAGATTCACCAAGAATTATACCACAATACCAACAAAAAATGTTTGACTTCAACAATTGGCTTAGTTTCTGGTGTCTTTCTAAGGGGATCCACTATCTTTAATGCTTTGCCAGAGATGGCCTCCACCTGTCACCCCTGGGGTTCTGGATCTTGGCCAAGGCTCTTGCCTCCCCCGTTGTGCCTTTTTTAGGCTATGTCCCAAAGACAAATCTTCCAACATAAAAGATCTGTCAAAAAGCAAACTGAAGGTCATGCTGCTCAATGCTAGGGGCCTTAATCTGAAAATGCATACACTGGAGGCTCTCCTCACACTGGAAGATGCTGATGTCTGTGCAGTCATGGAAACTTGGTTCAGGGCTATGGAGAGCAACCTTGCCTTACCAGGCTATACCTCATTCCACACTTTCCGACCCCAAAATGAGGTTGGAAAGACTAAGGGTGGTGGAGTCTCTATCTTCATTAAAGACAGGCACACCTCCAGACTGGTTTACCAGCATGATGTACTGGAATTACTCCAGGTGCAACTGACAGTTGGCAAGACACCCATCCAAGTTGTGGCCAGCTATAGACCCCCCTCCATGTCTCAGAACACCCACTGCTCCTATCTGGACCTACTTGACTCCATCAAGGTACCCCCTAACACCCTGATCTTTGGTAACTTCAACTACCCCACCATAGACTGGGTGAACCATTCCTGCACTAATACACTTTCCCAACGATTCCTTGACTTCATCAGTTCTAACGCACTAGATCAGCATGTCTTATCCTCCACAAGGGGAGATAACATACTTGACTTGGTTTTCACCAACATGGGCAACCGTTGCACCACTCACATAGTATGTTCTTCCCTGGTGAGATCAGATCATCGGACTGTCTCATTCGAAGTTTCTATCCCACCCAACCCCTCCCCAGCCATAACCAGGCTAAAAAACTTCTCAAAAGCTGACTACAACTGCCTAAGGGAGTGTGTCAGCAGCTTCACACCACAGCTCCCCTCAGATGATGCAGATAACTATGCTGAACAGTACACCAGTGCAGTATACAAGCGCCTGTAAACCTGCATGGACTCAGCCATACTCAATAGAACTAAAACCCACTCCTCAAGGAAACACAAACCTGTCTGGTGGATATCCTCTATCAATAGGATTTACAACAAAAGGAAGAAATTGTTGTTCAAGAGTAAAAAGGAATAAATTCCAAATCGGAAAAACTCCCTCCTTCACCTCAATAAGCAAATTAGATCATTAGTGAAAACCTGCAAAGCCAGTTATGAGTTGAAACTAGCCTCCAAAACAAAGGGAAACCACAAGTCCTTCTTCAGCTACTTTAGGAACATTCATGGCAAAGCCCAAGTTTGTTCCGAACTAATACTTAATCGTACCACTTACACTGATCCTGCTGACTTAGCCAACCTGCTAGCTGATAGGTTCAGTGCAAACTTCATCCTCTTATCGTCCCCCAAAGGCCCAGTTGACATCCCCAATATTTGTCCCACACCTCATATATCTGTAGATCAAGTGTTGCAGGCCTTATCCAAAGCAAAGAACACAGTCTCCATGGGACTTGATAGTATGCTAGGCTGTATTCTGCACCATATCCAGCAAGAACTAGCTTTGTCATTGAGCACCCTATTCAACCACAGCCTAATTACAGACTTCATTCCAGCAGAATGGAGAACCACCATTGTCATCCCCTTGCAGAAAGGTGGTGCCACTACTGACCTGGGAAACTATTGCCCCATTAGCTTGACAAGTCTGATCTGTAAATTCATGGAGTGTAGTATTATGGATCTCATAAACAAGGACATGGGCAATTTCCAAGCACTCAACCCCACCCAATTTCGATTCATCAGGGGCACATCTTGACCATTGAACCTAGCTGACATCCTTGAGACTGTCACCAAGGCTTTGGATGAGGCAAAGTCAGTGCATACAGCTTACCTTGACCAGGCCAAGGCCTTTGACACAATCCCCCACTCAGGCATCATTGAAAAGCTAACACAACTTGAAGTTAATCCCTATCTAGTCAGATGGGTGGTCAACTGGCTCACAGATAGGACCTACAAGGTCAAAATAGTTGCTGCTACTTCCAACAACAGACCTGTCAGTAGTGGTTTTCCCCAGTGATCTGTCCTGGAATCCCTACTGTTTGGCATCTACTTCTCAGAGGTCCAGGCTAAGACAAAGGGCCTGTGGCTGACCAAGTTTGTGGATGACTGTACGTTGGGTGCTCTCACTGACTCCCCAAATGATGTTAACATACTGCAAGAGGACTCACTCTGCAAATAACTGGTGCCAAAATCGTGGCCTTAAGTTAAAACAAAAACATGTATTATCATACCATTCAGCAAAAACACAGCTCCTGCTGATTACCACATCAGCAGCAACCCCCTTAGCAAACAACCTGTGGTGAGAGACCTGGGTACTCAAGTAGACAACAATCTCACATTCAACCATCATGTGGCGGTGATGGTCAGAAATGCCTTTTACATGGTTCATCTCATAAGTAAAGGGATTGCATCCAGAAAAAAGGAGGTTATTACCTCTCGGTACTCCTCCCTTATTAGAGCTATAATTGAGTATAATGCCCCGTTTGGTATGTACTTCTCCAAACACCTGCACCAACTGGAAAGGCCACAGAAATATCTCACAAAGAGAATCCATGGCCTCCAACACCTGTCCTATATGGACAGCCTTAAATCACTATCACTCTATCGGTATCATTCAGATTGCGCAGAGGTAATCTGTATCTCCCCTACAAGGCAATATTGGACTCTACCCTATTAGAGATGCTCCATATCTGTAAGTCTAACTCCTTGCACATTACCCGTTCAATAGGTCTAAATCTAATATGCATCATCAACAAAACCTGCAGGAGAGACAGGTTTGTCTCCCAGAGGCTCCCCCATCTCTTGAATAGACTTCCCATACATGTCAAACAGAGTACACTGCTGACCCTCTTCAAGCACAAACATGATGAGTGGATGGGAAACCACAAATGTGTTCCAGGGGTTCCACCTTTGTCCCTCATTGACAGGGGTGACATGTGCTGACTGAAGTTTCTTTTTTGGGGATAAATTCTTGGCTAGGCTTGTAAGGGCCCCAGAGCCATTAGCCTAGTATCCTCCTATGATCCTATGACAAATATTTCTATTATAAAATAAAATAAAAAAGTGACTTTATATTCCCATATGCTAAATCCCAGTGTTCAAGTACACTTAAGGCTACATCACTTCTAGTGTTTGTGTATTTTCTATGAAGATGAAAAAGCATTTATTGAAATGTCATTTTATATTGAATTTTATACAAAAAATTGAATTACCATCAAGGCTATATGCAGAGGCAGCTCGTGCTATAGGACTGCAGGACTGCAGCGCTCCCACTTCTGTAGAAAAATAAAAAAGTAAAAATAAAAATAAACATATTAAAAAATATATATAAAACTTAAAATTACAAGTCCCAGACACTCCACACACATACACTGGACTCACAAACAACTCCAGACTGTTTTGAAAGCAGTCTGGATATGGGGAAAGGCAGAGATGCCCCGCAGATACCTAGAAGTCTGTGTGGTGATGACCGCACAGAACAGAGGAATGTCAGACTGCATCATCTGCAGTCTGAACCACTGAGGAGGTGAGTTTTCTGCAGCTGGGCCAACCAAGCTCTTGCAGGCGGGACTTTACTGTGTGTGCACGGTACTTTTGGTTCGTGGAGCTAATGGGAGCTTTTGCGGTATTTACTTTTGCATGGAGATTGTACGTTGGGGTTCGTGGAGCTTTTGGCATGGCACTGATGGGACATACGTTTGAATGGATTCATGGAGCTTTAGAGTGTGCACATATATCTATATAGGTAAGTGTGTTGACTGGGATTCACAGAGCTTTGGAGTGGTGTGTGTGTGTGTGTGTGTGTGTGTGTGTGTGTGTGTGTGTGTGTGTGTGTGTGTGTGTGTGTGTGTGTGTGTGTGATGCCCCAATTGCTACATGGTGGCGGGTAAAGAATAAGGCTTGAATCCAGTACCTTGGGCCCAAGTGGCAAGAGCCTGAATTCCCTACCCACCACCATTTGTAAATCAAATGCAGATTTTTGCCTCATTTTTGTTCTGTTCCTCATAAAAGCTGTGGTTTCTGTATTTTTGTTTCGTAACACAGCCAGTGGTGCAGTGGTAGCATTGTTGCCTAACAGCTACAGGTTGTCTAGCTTGATTCTTGGCTGGGGTGCCTTCTATGTGGAGTCTGCATGTCCTCCCTGTGTTTGCGTGAGTTTCCTCTGGTGTCCTCCCATCTTACAAAGACATGTGTCTAGAGTGTTTCTTGCTGTGCCTCTGCCAAAAATTGGCTTTTGCTCCAAGTCAGACTTTCCTGGTTAACAGATGTTAAATAAATAAAAATGACAAGCACTGGAATTTCAGACTTCATATTCTTCAAAAAGTACATGGTAACACAAAACCTATTATTATAGCAAGTTTCTAAGTTTATAAGATGGCTATTTGAAATTTGTCCCTATTTTTGGGACTGTTATACCCTCATTATTGGCAACATCCAGGTTTTTTGTGCCAAGGTTGAGAGCTATGGTGATAACTGAACTCACTGAATATGTTTGGGGTCTGTATTTCCCCATTACTGGCTTTGTCTATGTGTTTTTTCTAAGAGGTTGAGAGCTATGATGAGAACTGAATTCACTGAATATGTTTGAGGGCTGTATTCCCCCATTATTGGCTTTGTTCAGGTGTTTTGTGCTAAGATGTTGACAGCTATGGTGAGAACTGAATTCACTAAATGGTAGCCATTTAAGTTTCAGTCTTCCTTTCTTTCATCAAACAGATGATTTGGCATAGTGGTGTGTTTCTCTGACTGTTTTTCACAAGGTCCTGGGTTCAATACTTGGCAGTGAAATATATGGTAGTAACACAGCATTTTATTCTAGCAACTTTCCAACATTATACAAACAATTTTTAAAATGTGTCCCTGTTTTTTGGTTCCCCCCCCCCCTAAATTTTGGCTTTTTCCAGATTTCTTGTGCTGCAAAGTTCAGAGATACAGCTGAGTGTCAAGTAGATTTTGCAAGAAGCTGAGAGCTGCAGGGGAACAAAAGTTTAGTGATGCTTATACTGAGCCTGCTTGCATTGTTAATAGCACAACCAGTTATGTACTTGCTTTTGATGCAGAAGGCTGTGGGTTATACTCCCACAGTAAGTAGATGCATTGCTGATACTGTACTGTATTGTAAAGGGGGTGGTTGCTGCAGTCGTTTTTGGTGAAGATACCTAGTAACTATGAACCTGTTATCAGTTTGCCATCCATTCCCTATTGCAATATTACTAGCTTATCATTTTTTAATGCAACATAAGCAATTTATTCCTCAAGGGCAACAGGCACTTTATTTGTAGTAGATGAAACAATGAAATATAAAGCTGTTTGTTAGCAGCAACCTCTTCATTAGTTACAGATTTCTTTAATGTGGAATTATTTAGATTACTTTTACTTCTTCAAAGATTGTGCATATTTACCGATACTGGTGGATTGTAAAAGTTTGAGTAGACTTTTATGATAGAAATGTTATGAATTGGGCAATTTTGTCATTATTGGTGCATGCATTTTGTTTCATTGTTTACTGGAAAAATGTTCAAAACAAATTTAAAATGCTCTCTACAACTATACTATATTGTACAAGGAATATAATTTAATACAATCAGAAAGGTGTATTAAAGACCATGTGTATGTTTCATGTGCAAGGGGCCTATGATTTGAAAACAGTCCAAAGTTAATCTTTATCTGCCACTGGCAAAATGCATTTTCTTTGAATGTGGGTTTCAATGCTGTTTCAATGAATGTGAGCTTCAAAGGCAGAGAAGTTTTAATGCTAAGTCTGTTTTTATTGTGAGATTGCATTGCTTTGCTTAGCAGATGTCTTAGAGTTTGTGCTGTAAAATGCAAAATAAAACTTTTAAATGAAGTCCAAATCATCGTAGAAGTAAAGCAGTATGCACATTAGTGTTTATGGTAAATGAGGTGAAATAGCCAAGTAATGGTTTATTGGAATGGCTGCAGGGGGGAGGCTCCATTCGACCATGATTTTGTGATGGGGAACGGCGGCAAACTCAAAGACAGCCCCAGCTGAACTATACCTCTCAACTGTCCAGATTTTCACAGAATTAATAGATTTTTACTTCTTATTTTTGGTTTGTTCCCTATAAAATGTGTGGTTTTCTGGCAAATAATTTAGGAAATAAGTCACTAAATAATGACAGACACTGAGTTTCAGACTTCATAACCTTCAGAAAAATGCATGCTAAAGCAATACCTATTATTTTATTAACTGTCTCAGTTTATACAACACTTTTTAGTACTGTTTATATGTTCCCCCAGTATATTTGGCCTTGTCCAGATTTCCTGCATTAACAGGTTGAGAGGCACGTGCAAATAAATTGCTTTAAAGAATTAGGCATATCCAAACCTCTCAACTGTCCCCAATTTTGGCTCAAAATGTTGCTCTTCCCCTAATAATCCCGCCACAAAATGGCAATTTTGGAAGAAAAAGTGAAGGGTTTACAATTAAGAAATAACTGTAATAATCAGTTATAGATTACTTTTATTTCAGCAATGCATGTAGATTCTTTTATTTTGTCAGCTGTTCAAGTTAGCAGTACTAATATTAAAAAAGTGTCCTTTCTTTGACAGGTTCCCAGCTGTATTGTGTGTCTATTTTATATTTTTGCATTACATTTTGGTCCATTTTCATAAAATTGTGGGTTTTTTTGGCAAATAAGTAGCAAATCATTAAAGACTGAAGTTAAAAAATAATGACAGACATTTGAGTTTCAGATTTCATACGCTCCAGAAAATTCATACTAATGCAAGACATACTATTCTATTATCTTTCACAGTCAGTCATTTCAAATTGTGACATACTTGTTGCATCCCACAACCCCATGTAGTGTGACTCTAGATGTGTCCAAGCAAGGCAAGGAGCAGTTACGCAGTATAAATGTGCAGAGTATCCCCCCATCCAAGGTAGACACAAGTATTACTTTTATTCTGTCCTTGATTTTGCAGAATGTTCTGGTTTCTGTCATATTTTTATACTGTTGATTTATGCTTATTATTACTCAGAAAGTGCCTGTTGCTCTGTGTTTAAGTAGCAATGCTTTAATGACCATCAGGTAAGCTTGTCTGAGATTGTAAGATTCAAGTAAGCTTTAATAAGCATACTGTTAAAGAATTGCCAACATTGAAAGCCTTTCTGTTGTTGCCATGCAGAGAATACTTGCATAACTAGATAATGTATACGCCTTGGGTATTGAAATGCATACGCCAGTACTTGTAATTAAGGACAGGATTACATTATTTTAAGAAGCTCATTACATTTGTTGGAGACTTGCAGTCATCTTTGCAGGCTTTACCTGTAAACCAAACAGAATGCCAATCAATCATGTGTGGTGCATTACCTGTACAGTAATCCTTTAAGCAATGTATCTTGAGCTTGTTTCTTGTTTGCTTTTCATTTCTTACTTTGATCATGTTTTCCCCATGAAACAAGAAGATAGTTGTTGTCAGGCAGCAGGTCTATTTTTGGATAAGAAACATTTTTACAAGTGGGGGTATCACAGAGATTGCTACTTTCAGCATGTTACTTGGTACTTTAATAAAGCTGAATATAAATTATAATTAGAACTGCAGTGCAAGGAGAAGTGGTTTGAGTTGAGTGCTGCTTGTTTTTCTTATACTTGACTTTGACTGGCATTCCAGTAATGTATTTAAAAAGTAATTTATTTTTTCATGCCTCACAACCGTTTTGTTTCCATCTAGATATTAAGTAAGCTGTCATGCAACCAATGCATTGAATTTTTTTTTCTTCTACACTTCATTTTGTCTTGATTGGACTCGCATAATGACAGTTGGGCACCCAGGGCAGCGTATTTAATTAAAGTTAAAATTTTTGTGGTTTTTGACCATAGCTCCTCCACTTTCTAGTTGGCCGCACCCCTTCCCATTGATTTGAAGTCACCAGCCGCCACTGGCTATATGGTAATATTTTTCAGCTGTCATTGTCTTGCAATACATTTTTTTCATTACTAACTTTTATAACATAGTCAAAACTCTTTCACAGAATGTTCTGCAAATTATGTGATATATGAATCTTTACAATTAGTAGTCCCAAACAACAGATGGGAATGAACACAGGAAAGGCAAAACAAACAGACCAAACATGATATGAGGGACTGCAAGACAATGGAGAAAGCATTTTCATACCAGGATGTGAGATAATTCATTCACTATAGTAAAACATTAACTACAATATGTACAGAGAGTGATTGTTATTGTATTTACTTTTCATCTTGCAAATGCAGTGAAATATCTAGTTTGTTTGTTTTTCATGATAAGGAAGTCCAGATGTTTCTAAGTTGTCTTTGAGTTCAGAACAAGAGCAGAAGGAATAAATGCATTTCATTAAACTACTGTATGGTGAATTACGAAATTCGTAGTGCTGATCAATCCTTACAGTATTTTTGAGTGTGTGTGTGTGTGTGTGTGTGTGTGCGTGTGTGTGTGTGTGTGTGTGTGTGTGTGTGTGTGTGTGTGTGTGTGTGTGTGTGTGTGTATGTTTGTGTATCTGAGCGTGTGTGTGTGTGTGTGTGTGTGTGTATGTGTGTGCGTGCGTGTATGTGTGTGTGTGTATGTGTGTGTGTGTGTGTGTGTGTGTGTGTGTGTGTGTGTGTGTGTCTATGCGGGAGAGGGTGACTATTATCCCCTATTCTGTTCCTGTCTGAAAACAGCTATTGTGTGCGACTCATAAATTTATATTTACTTTCAGTCATTCTTTCTCTGATTTTACCCACTTATGTTAATTCAGGGTTGTGGAACTCAAAAGGCACAAAGCAGAGGAACTAAAGCAGTATGTGGTGGCAGCCGATCAGAAGATGCACACTGTCACACACAGTCTCACAATGTACACAGTTGTGGGCAATTTGAGGCATATTTTTAGCATGTGGGAAAAAACCACAAGCCACAAGTAGCTGGCAAAAACCTACACAGAGGGAGTGCATGCAGCAGACTCTACATAGGTGGCACCCCAGCCTATAACCAAATGTGAGAACATTGCACTGGGGAGCAGCAACACTACCCACTTTGCCACTGAAACATCCCCTGTTTATTTTCAGTCAATGTAAGTTACCCATCTGCAATTGCTACTTACAAGGTAGAATTATACTGCGAGTTCCAAATACTTAAAAGTATATTGCCATTATTTTACAGATGCTGTCTTTCTTAAAATTTCATAACAAATTTATTTTTACTTCTATTGAAAATGAAGTTGATATGAAAAGCAAAGCTTTAGCTGGAAGATCTTATACATTTGGATTTGCATTGCCTGCTCAACTAGTAAAATGAACTGTTCATTTACTGTTAGTCAGTTTTAGTCAGGGTCCTTTCTACATGCAAAATTTGCTACTAGTGTAGGATACCTTTAAGAGTAGTGCTATAACAAAGCGTAAGTCATACAACTTTGAGGGTGATTTCAGTCTTCAGTAAACTGTTGAACTGCAAGACTGCGTGTGTGTGTGTGTGTGTGTGTGTGTGTGTGTGTGTGTGTGTGTGTGTGTGTGTGTGTTGTGTGTGTGTGTGTGTGTGTCTGTGTGAGTCTGTATGCGTATGTGAGTGTTTGTTTGTATGCATGCATGCTAATGAACAAAGGCTCTTCCTTGTAAGTATGTATTGTATATTATTCTATTATTCCATTTTATTATTCTATTTTGCCGTTATACTTTGCTTAGTTTTACTATATAATATTACAATTTGCTTAATTGGTACTATTTTTACTATGTAATATGGAGCTTTTCTCCCCGGGCCTCCATTGAAAATGTGCTCCTTGTGCCCAGTGGACCTCCCCAGTCATCAAACTGGAAATAAATAAAAAGCTTTCATATACGATTTACATGAATACGTGCTCATGTAATTATTGAAGTTTTTGTCTATTATGAGTGAACACGGCTGTGTGCAAACATGTTTTAAGTACTTAAGGCAAGCAGTGCACAGTACAGATATTATTAACTTTTTTAAAAGATATAATGGTTTTGTATATTTTATATAGGGTCATCCCATTAGGACACCCTGTTGGCTTTACTATATATGTTTTAATAGTCAGGTCTTTGATTTATTTGTGATGAATGTAGGTATGCTTTCATTGCTGTGCTCTTTGGTTGATGAGTGGATCAGTTTACAGTATATTTTTATATTTAGTATTTAGTATATTTTATATTTTTAGTGTATTTTTTTGCTTGTATAATTACCACTGCATATATTGTTTAATGTGGAGCTTTTCTCCCCAGGCCTCCACTGTAAATCGACCTCATTCCAGTCAGACTTTCCTGGTCAACAAATGTAAAATAAAATAAAATAAATAAATAAATAAATAAATAAATAAATAAATAAATAAATATTATTTTGCATGTTATTTTAAATAAATGAATGATATAGCAGCAGGGATCCAGACAGAAAAACAGACAATTTTAGCCATGAGGAGAACCGCATCATTAAGGCAGCCCTTAGGACAAATGGCAAATGCCTTTATGGAAAAGGGGACCCAAACAAGCTAAGAAGACAAAGGCCTGGAACCAAGTGGTTTTGGATATGAATGCTGTTCATGGAAGAAACTGAGCATTAACACAGTGCATGAGTGCATGGAGGGGACCAATTTTATGGTAGGACATGCAAGAGCAAATGGAAGGCAGAATGCAATTGTCCATGGCACCACTATGGTACCTCAAACACGTATTCCTTTAACACCTGATAAGGAATACTTCCTCTTCATTCAGGGTGATGACTATGAAACAGATTATGAGTGCACTTGTATAATCAGAAGTGGTGTGGACACTGGCTATTACCCACATCTGCAGCATCAATAGACATCAGCAAGGTTGGTTTGATCACTATAACATTTTTACATAGAGACATGAATGCTGAAGAGAAATGATTACATGTAACACATGACAATTACTGTTAAGAGACGAATCCTTCACTTCTGCACATAATGACATTGAACAGAGTGTGTATTTCTTCCACATCTCATTACACAGCATACAGTAGTGTATGCCAAAATCTGAGTAGTAATGTATTTGACTAATTCTGGTCAGCAGCAGAAATGAGCAGTCCCACTATACCAGTACGTTTAGAGGATATCAGCAGCAGAATGGCTGGTGATGATGATGATGATGTTGATACCATAGTTATATTTCTGAGACAGCCTGCAGAAAGAGGCACACAGTCACCAAGTTTAATGGCAGGATCTCATACCCTGCAACGTTAGCAACTCTGCAGGAAAAGACAGTGCATCACAAAGTCAAGTGCATGATGACATTATAAAAGAGGTTGCACAAGGAGAAAAGCCATGCACTTTTACATCAATATCTCCATACCCAGATCAACACTTTCAGGATGATATCAGAAATTCAGAGGAAACCATGCCCATAGTGACACGTTACAAAGAGATATGGCCCACCTACCCCATGAAACATGTAAAGCATTGATTTCCCAGCAGCAAATATGCCATGATTTTATTAAGACTCAGTGCACTGCCATAGAGCGTAATGGTCAGAGTCCTCTAGGATGTATGTGAGGATTCCCAGCACAACAAGGAAATGACAGTGACTAGGGATGATGCCATGATCGCATTGATCCTTAGTGTAGTGGTGCAACAAGTATTCATGTCCAGTTCCATCCACACACCAGTGAGGACATACCAGACTTAAATAGAAGCCATTTAGAAGGGGAAAGGACAGAGTAGTGCCCAGACGTATGGGGGCATATTAGCATTGTACTACAAGTGCTTCTCAAGAAGGCAGTGGAAACAGTAGGGAGGAGCAAACACAATAAAATGCATGTAGGCCACATCAGCATTCATCTACATGTAGTAGAACCTATCATTTGAGAACTCAGGCCCACAGCATTGTGAGATCCGTGTCTGCAGTATCACTGCATCATGTAGGTCATGACATTGCAGCAAGTCGAGCTCACGTGATAGCCCTTACTCAATATCACATGCACCTTCACATACCCTAGCTTTATGTGATGTAGTGTAAGACACATTTGATGTGGACCTACTGTGATTGAAGCTAGAAATTTCAGGTACCTATAGTTTCACTTTTACTTATATAATTCTTTATCTATCTATCTATCTAGCTAGCTATCTTATCTTTGTTTACTACAAAATAAAGACTGGGGTTGATCCCATTTTCAGCAAATACCTGGGGAGAAAAGCTTCACAGTAATTACAGATACAAAATGCAGAGAACATTACATATACATACATAAAGTAAGACAGTAGGAGTTTTGCACTGTACAGGGACAAAAAAGCTGTACGGTTTTTACACATACAAACTAGAGAAAATATTCATTTTTCATGCATAAGTTAATACATTGCAGCATTTTACAGTGTGAATCAAGTATGTATATTAAAACTGTATGAATAGTTTAGGATATACAGCTGAAATGTCAAACACTGTATGCACAGAAAATGAATGTGTACAGTTACTAGAAAGATTGATTTATGTTTAGAGATACATTATAAATTGTTATGATATGTCATTTAACTATTGTAAAATAGGAGTGTAAGTAGGTTAAGTTTTTAGAGGCAGTTCTACTTTTGGATGTCAGTATATTTGTTTTATAAAGAATATTAGTATACAGAGGAACACAAGACAGATACAGAGACAGAGATGTTAGACGAGATAAGGGTGGAGGGAAAAGATGGATGCAATACAGAGACAGAGATGTTAGACGAAATATGGATGGAGGGAAAAGATGAATGTAATATGGAGCTAGAGATGTTAGATGAGATACGGATGGAAGGAAAAGATTGATGTAATACAGAGATAGAGATGTTACATGAGATAGGGATGGAGGGAAAAGAAGTATGCACATAAGTTAGAAGAAAGAGGTTAGCTATATATGAGAAAGGGAAAGTGTTTAGTATCCTGGAGTAGTGCAGGAGTGCAGCCAGTTGTCTAATAATTGCTTTTTAGTGATGCTTCACATAAATTTAGTTTGTCTGTTTGTCTTAGTTCAAAGGAGGTGAAGTTATAGATTTTTTAGCACAGTAAGAATAAAGTGAGTCGCCATCGGAATTATTTGATTTTGTGAAAGAACAGTGTTTAACTGCTGGATCTGAGGGTTCTGGTAGTACTGTAAGGTTGCTTTGCACCTTGTAGAGATGGACATTTTTCAGGACAGTATATTAGTCTGTGGGCTATAGTGATTTGTGAGTCTCGAGTAGTTAAGTTAGCGCAGAAGTTCAAGTCAGTTCTACACAGAAATGTCAATGTTTAACTTGAAAGGCGATATGTTATTAAGAAAAAACAACTGCAGAATATGTGAGTATAGAATGTAATCCCTTATTAAGCAAGTTTACATCTGCAAAGTTAATGGAAATATCTAGAAAGAAAGCTGTATGTCATAACATTCACATTGCACCAATTTACACCATTAATAGCCTTTCCATTATCAAGAGTTTCAGGTCAGCAATGTTACAGCTGACAATTATTCAAAACATAAAACAGCTATTATATAGTATTATGAAAAACACTCCTTAAAACATTCCCCAGACTATCATATCTACCACAGACCCATCTCACTTTAAAAAGTTCCTCAGTTGTAACTGGCTTTGCCCATATACTGATCCTGGCTAAATTCCATTCCCTTGGCTACCACACCATACATCTACTTTCTCTATCCTTCCACCTTCATATCGCCTACATTCTTATCCTACTATCCCCTCTCCCTCCCTTCTTTCACTACTAGTTTAACCATCAACTGCCCTTTTCTTAACTGCTTCACATACCAACATAATTTCCTCCTTTTCGCACATGCCAACTTACATGTCCTCTCACCCAATCACCCTCATTCCCACACTTCTTCCCACTCCCATTAAATTCTTTCCTTTCCTCTACCCTTCTCTTGTCTTATCCAGTCTTAATCCCCTTTTCTTCATTTTTGTCCCACTTGACCCTCCTTCATCTCACACCATCCTTATTTAAAGTATTTTATTCCATTCTTTTACTAACTAGGGCACTTATTTGTCTAGTGTCAAACTCAGTTCTCCTACCTGTTTAAAATTCTGATTATACACTTTCATTTACTTCATGTAACTAATTGTATAAACTTTGCCAAATTCTTGTCTTTGTAATTTAATGTATCTTCTAAGATGTTTGTAAGTTGTGAAACACATGTAATTTGTTAATGCTTTGCAGCGCTTCTCCACAGGCCTCTGCTGAAAATGGGCTCTGCCCAGTCAGACTATCCTGGTAAACAAATGCTAAATAAATAAATAAATAAAAAATGCATGAGTATCCTGCCACATAAACCAGCACTGTTGCTAATTTACACAACTGATAACTATTTCTGGGGACAAAACATTTTGTGCATTACAAAATGAAATAATCTGATGTATAGTACCTTAAGAGAGAACAGTACATAATTCCAAATGTGTCATAGATAAAATTGAGGAAACATAGCATAACACAAAAAAGCTTGTGGTATATTTTCCATTCAAGTGCAAGGTGTGAAGCCATGTTAAATGCATGTTAAATTTAATTCAAATACTGAAATAACAGTTTTTATTATTAAATGTACCACTTCAGAAAATTCAGTACGTACGCACTTAAGTACAACCACCTAAGCAGAATTTCTTGTGCAAAATAGATAAAAATTTAATTATTCCTTATATATTGTCATTTGATATCAATGAACGGGAGTCAGTGAGCACTCACACATGACTTTTATAAACAATAATATGATTACCTGCTTTGAAATAAAAAAAAGAATATTTAAAGATAAGAGGGAATGTCTGATGAACAATTACAATAGACCACGTATCACACAACATTGCCCACACATATCACTGCATGCATCAGTTATATTCTGTGTGTTCTTTTACAAGAAAGGAAACACTAGCCTGAATGTCATGGTCCATAGTTTTAGACTAGACACCCATCTGTTTCCCTGCACAGCTGCATGCCATGCATGAGCCTCCCACAAGGGATCCCTTAGTACTTGCCAGCTAGTCATCATTAATTATATTAGGACTGGAACTGGGAGCTGCAGTGTTAATATGGGTGACTTCACCACCAGACTAGCATATGATCATGTTGTGCAGAATGCAATGTGGAGTTAATATAATGCATGCAGCAGTGCAGTCATACTGAAGGGCATTCCCAAACTCATCCAGGCATCTGAATCTCTTTTCAACATACCAAGCACTCCCTCAATGACAATACGAGTCTGTGACCAGGCTGTATTAAAAATATCTGCAGCAACTCCACTTGTATTCCTCACTGGTGTCATGAGCCATGGCTTCAGTGAATATCTAGCAGCACCTGAGAAAAAAAAGAGAAACGGGGGCAGAACAAAAAAAAGTGGTTTATGGTTTAGTATTAAGGAATACATTTTACTATGAATAACTATTTAAGTGATAAAAATAAAAAAAAAATGACACTTACCAATAACATGACCATTAGGCATCCTACCTTCTAGGAAGAGGCAGTAGAGTGAACTAATGTGCCAGATATGGGGAATGTGCACTAACAGTTTGCTGGGCAAAGACATTGGTGATGCACCTCCATGCATCACACAGTACCTGGCAGTTGATGAAATGGTAGTCTTCTTATTATCATACTGCTCCCCCCAGTAGACAAGCTGGGCACCTAATTGCAACATGGGTGCAATCTACCACATTAACCACTTGAGGGAAAAGTGTCACCGTATAAAAGGCCCTCATAGTCCTGATGATGAAATTACACTGGGGAATAGATGTACTGATCCACATGTGCCAAAAGTATGTCGAGGAACTGCTGAATTATCTTTGAGGCAGAAGAGGGCTATGCATACCTTAATATCCACAGGGATAGGAAGTCCACACACACCTCCGCCCAGTAACTACATGGGAGCATACATGCCCATTAAGACCCTTACAATATCCCAGTCCAATTTAAATCTGTCAAGTATTTCCTGATTATCAAAATTATGATGAGTTATTATCTTTCTATATCTCCACTGTCTTGGTCAGCAAGCACCACTAGGTATAAGCAGTTTTGGCTCGGCCAAGACAAGCAGCTCACACCAGAAAATAGCACTGATAGCAGCAAAAAACAGCTTTGCCAATAGTAAAGTAGATAGAAAAGGCAGGATTCTGCTTTATAATAAGTCTGGCCACAGCGTGGAAATGTGAATATAAGACTATAAATCAGAAATAGGTTGAAGAAAGTCCATACAAGAATTTACAACATTTTTCATTTGCGTTTCATTACCTGTTCATTTGCTTAAGTTTATTTGTGGCCATAGCACATTAGCGTAAATGACCCTTAATGAATTGCACCTTTGCAGTGCAAATGTGCAAACAGTGCAGATTGACTTTCCATGTTCATGTAATGACTATGAGTACCACCATATGTCTTCAATTTTTTGATTAATATGACAAGCCTCTTAACAGTCAATATTTCTTAAACAACAATAAACATTTCCAGAAAAGTTAAAAGTCATAGAATCAACGTTTTCATTTTTACATCACTGTGAATAGGTTGGTGTGCTAACCTGAAAAACATCTGAGGGCTTAAAAGAAGCAAAGGTGCTTAACACTTTTAAATTTATGTTGATTGAGAAAGGCAAAATTAAAGTTTTAAATAGAGCATTCCATTTATATTGTGAGTGAAGGAAGACTGTACCTTATATGAATCATGTATTTTTTGCTGTAAAAAATGCCGGAGGATACATCAGATGCTTATATCAATAAATATAGTCAACATGTTGTGCTTTTGGCTTTTCCCTGTTAGGGGTCGCCACAGCGGAACTCCAGTCAGCTAACGATTGGCAGTAGATTTTTACATGCCGAGTTGCCAGCCCTGGCGCACAACCTTCAACGAAGGTACTCCCATTCACGCACGTCTCCACACAGAAGACGCTTTAGCTGAGAATCGAACAGGACAACGTATTACTGTGAGGCGGCAATGCTACCGCAGCACGAATTTGTTGACATGGCTCATTCACTGATAAGATATAGAAATGGTTGTGAAATGAGAAACAATCACATAAGGAATAGATTATTCAGGACTAGACATACTGGATTAATCTGAAAATTTCTCAAACAGTTCAGACAGTTCAGAGGCTAACTATGGAGGCAAGGGAAAGACGTAATGCCTCTAATGGAGAACAAGAAAATGGACATGAGGTAAAAGTGTACTCCTCGAAACAATTGGGACACCAGGAGAAAGTGTTGCTAGGTGATGAGATGTATTGATTCCAGCCAAGACTGTTTATTAGGAGTCTCGAGTTATGAGATTAGTTCTGGACCTGTTTGTTCATATGAGCGTAAGACGTGGGCAAGTTATATCTATGTAAATTCAATTGTTTTTTGCAATTGCATTAATTAAACATTTTAAAAGGGTATGGTATGTTAGATATGGTGAGCAAAAACATGTAAAGGTAGAAAACCTTAAGAGGATGTTAGATAGCCAACAAACGGGAAGATGCTTGGCAAGAATCCTAGGATAATAATCTAGGGATAGTAGGAGTAGTGCTGGTCCGTCAACTGAAATGAAGCCACAAGGCTCACCACACCCAAGGCATAGGTATGCTTGTGTCAAGAAGCATTGTCTCCAGCCTAGGGTAGAAAGCCTGGGCTTGTTGCAAGGATGAGGCACAAACTCTGTATTCGATAAAGAAGAATAAGAAAACTTGAAAGAAAGGGAGATGCAAACGCAATAACACAGGCATTCAAAATGATTACATGGAATTTAGGAAAAACACCCAAGCTAATAAAATAGGAAAAGAATTTCTCAGAAATTGTATAGGACAGATGGACATTTAATTCTCTTGCCGGAAACAAAATTAAAGATAAATACACACCTAAATTGAACAATACGATATACCTGACTTGCTATTCAGATCATTTATCAGGAAGGAGGGAAAAGGAGAGTCTGAATTTGTTCCATAAGAGGCTCCAAATGATAGCAAAAAGCATAGCTGGGAAAGGCACTGGTAGCTGTATAATTTGGAAGGGAGGAACAGGGGAGAAGAAAATGGCAATGATTAATATATGTGCACTCTACCCGGCTGATGCAAGTTGTTAGAAACCTTCCTACAAGAGTTGTCCAGTAATGTAGTGATTCAATGTCTAGATATTATAGGTGGAGATTTTAAATTGGCTCTAGACTTTAAAAAAGATAATTTTATAAAGTAAGACCCACATTAGAGCTAAACAAGTACGTCAGAAGAAATTTGACAGCTAAACATGGTGAATGTATAGCAAGAAATGCATGGGGACTTCACTCATATTTGGAAAGAATGTAAACAAGGAAGTAGATTAGACTATATTTTATGGAAAATAAAGAGATAAAAAAGGTTCAGAAGACAGAAGTTCAGGAAAGGTATATTTCTGATTATGGTCCAGTTGTAATGACTCTTTACATAGATAGTGGAAGCTAGTATAAAATAATGTGGAAATAGGTACATTATAAATGGAGGTCTAAAGATACAAGAGAGAAACTAACTGTGTTAGTAAATGATGCCTTCAAAAAAACTATAAAAATAAAGAAATGCTACAAAGTATTTGGTGAGATGGGATAAAACAAGAAGTGAGAGCAAAGATTATAGCAGAGGAAGGGATTAACAGAAAACAGACATTAATGTATATCACACAAAGAAAAAAATTACTAATGAACTTAAAGAAGGAGATAGTGGGGAACTTAGAAAAGCAAGATAAGATAATTAATGAAATGAATGCTACTAAAATTAAACTACAGAGAGTTTCAATCACACAAGTGGAAGCAAAATGTCTAAGGAAAAGTGATTTTTGGTCCGTACAGGAGGAGACTAATGTCAAAAATTTGACTGGGGCCTTTAAGGGAACAAGGTGAGAACAATAAATTGCAAGTATTAAAATGCAAAATGGGTAGGTAACCAGTTGTAAGAACTGAAGAGATTCTGAATATTTTCCTGGATTATTATTGGTGCAATACGCCATTCAAATGATGGCACAATAATCTCCCCTGACCCCTTTACGAAACTATTAGGTGTTATCATAGATAATAATCTAAAATTCGACCTACATGTTAACCAAACTATCAAAACCATCAATAAAAAACTAGGGTCACTTTACAGAATAAAAGCCTTCCTAACCCTCCAGCTAAAATTGCCATAGCTCACTCTCACCTTCTTTCAACCCTTTTGTATGCATCCCCTCTACTCTCGAATTTAAACAAGACTGTCCTTAACAAAAATCTCAATTTGCTACAACCACATTGCCAGGTTTGCCACTGGGCTGCCATTTAGGACACATCATTGCTTCAGTCTGAACCAGCTTGGGTGGCTTGAACTACCCAGCCTAATCCAGTATAACCGACTGATTATGGTCTATAAAATCCTCTATAATCCGGACAATACTTCTAAACTTAAAAATATTATCACCCCCTATAACAATCCTAGACTGCTTCGATCATCTAACAAACTACTAATTCAGTCTAGCAAAATTAATAACACAGCCGGTGACTCTCTCTTTGCAAACTCTGTAAGTAGAGCCTGGAACTTTCTTCCAGCTGATATTACCTTACTTTCCACCTTAGGTCAATTTAAAACTAGACTCAAACAACATTTGTCACTTAACTGGCTATGTCACTGTATTAAGCCTGGCTAACTCTCTCTAGAATGTGTAAAAATCTGTTAACCAGCTTACTGTGTAATTTAATTTAATCCTGATTTACGCTCGGGATTAACTCTAACCTGTAGAACTTGTTTAACTTGCTTACTTATGTAATCTCTGTAAATAGTTTGTTTGTAATATGTAATACTGGTATTATGCAATGCTGTATCTGCTTACCCTTGGAGCTTTTCTCCCCGGGCCTCAGCTGAAAATGGACATGCATCCAGTCGGACTATCCTGGTCAACAAATGTAAAATAAAATAAAAATAAATAAAATAAGTCAGATTACAAACTTAGATCATTAGTTTGTGTTGACATGCAGTCAGCAACACTGGATAATGCAGACAGTAATAGGCTGGACTGGAAAGTAGATCAAGAGGAAGTCAGATGGGATATCAAACACTTAATAAGATGGAAAGCTATTGGGCCAATGTGTTCTCCATTCAACTCTGTAAGTGAGGAGGGGATCAACTGGATGACACATTAACAGATGTCTTTAATAATATCAGAATAACTAATCATGTTCCCCATTTATGTCACACACTAGGATTATTGTAATATCCAAGGAAAACGAGGGCAGTCATTTCATAACATATTGTATGCCTATGTCATTGCTAAAAGCAGATGTAAGATTTTAACAAAGATACTTGCTGCCGGATTAGAAGGTATGTTTTCATACTCATAGTGCCAGATCAAAGTGGCTTTGTGAGAGGTAAAGAAGTTATGAACTGGTGGGCCCTCGTGTTTTTTACATGAACATCAGTTATAGACAGGAAATTCTGGAATATTTGTACTTGACATTAAGAAGGCATTTGACCCAGTTTATTGGGAATTTCTATTCACAGCTCTAAAAAGAAGAGGCATGGGGGAGTTTTATTGGCTGGATCAGGCAATGCATAAATCACCAACATTTGAAAATTATGTGAATGGCAAGAATTCCGGGAAAGCCAAAATTGGAAGATGCACCAGAGAAGAGTACCCACTATTGTGAGGTCTATTTTTGTTAGTTATGGAGAAACTAGCTTTGCAGATCAGGGATATGTTGTGACAACTGTACTTGAGAGGGTTAGGAAGGGTGTGGCTTAGAATATATGCAGACGACTGTATACTTAAAGTAGAAAAAGTAAATGAGATACTTCCACTGCGGCTGGATAAGTTTCAGGAGTTTGTCAAGGCTTCAGGATTTGAAATTAACCAAGATAAAACTATGCTAGTAAGGCTTGGTCCTGGTAAGAATAGGAGGTCATCTGGAACAATTAAAGAAACAGTACTACAACACTTTTAAGAATATAGAATATATAAGACTCAAGCTTGAAACAAAGTTTTTATTCATTAAGGGAAAATCAATATAGTTAGGGGAATGAATATGCCCTTAATAAACCACTTGATATGAAACATCCCCATGGCAGCCAATCACCCAGCACTGACTGATCCATAGTGAACAACAGCAAAAACTAGGCTTTTAACACCTAGAGATCAAGGGGGAGGGGGACGCCACATGTTCTGAGTTATGCCCTTTCTTTTAATTTAGAAAAAATTATTAGATTAAGAAATGAAAGGAAAATGGAATGACAAGGAATGTACAAAATGGCTGTATGGGCAGAGAGTTTATTGACACATAGGGTGGAACAATAGAAAATGGAGTTGAAAATCATGATGGATCTTAAATGGGTAATGGAGTAGGGTCCCTATTAGAGGGACAAAAAGGCTAAAGATCGAACGGCCTAGTGATCGAAAATTCCATTCATCGAAATAAGTATTGTGGAGGGCTGTGCCCCTCACACCCCCCACTAATTATATATACCAACTCCAAGATCACACTACAGTGAGGAAAGGGCAACTTGTCCACTCTTCACTGTACCGCAATCTCACAATACCGATTCCAAAGGATGGCATTTTCAATTTCTAAGCCATTCAATCTTTAGCCTTTTCATCTGTCTAATAGGGAACAATGGAATAGAGGACAATATATGGAATTATAAAAGAATTCAACATTTAATCACATGTAACAATATGGAAATTCGGAATGCTGGGGGATGACCAAATGGTTCCAAATAATTCACTCAGACATTATGGAAGGAGAGAATAAAGTAATCAGTATAAGACCTTCCAAGAGAAGGAAGATATGTACACAATATAACATGTTATGGCATCAACCAAAATAAGAGTCTAAACAGCCTTCCCAATAAACCAAGAATAAAAAAAAATGCTGAAGACATGAAAGTCCAGTCATGAGTTTATTAAATATGGATTAATGCTTTCATCACACTAGACTTAATCAAAACACCTTTATCTGTTAATACAACATGTAAATGCACTTTAATGGCATGGCCCTGAAACAGCTGACCAACAATTTAAAGTGAAAAGTGCATACATTAAAATAATGTGTACTTTTTTAAATGTAAAATATATATGAACAATTAAGCCACACTAATCTATGAATAAGCAATACATGCAACAGACACAATAAATCAGAAAAGAACCTTGCAGTCCTTAGTTTTAGAAAACTGGAAATTGAAATACTTTTATGTAGACCTTGGGTGGTATCTCAACCCAGCCTAAGATGCATAATAATTCTTTACATTCTTTTCTTTTAATTTTTCCCAAAAAAACTTTTACAGGAATAGAATTTTGCCAGATAAACTAATCCTTTAGAGTTGCAACGATATGCCGCTTTTAATTTAATTATTCCATAATTAAATGTAGTAATGGTCTTTGGCCATACATATATTACATTATAGACAATTTCCAGATTTGAAAGTTCCATCTTTTTATATGTGTCTACTACCAAAAAGCTTACCTCAATTGTCTTCCAGTTGATTTATTTTTCATATTAATACCTTGCTTATAAACCAACAGGGCTTACTTCTCAATACTGTAGTTATCCCAGGAAAAAAAAATGAAAAAAAGCTTTCAGTTCTTATTTATTTCCTAAATAGTCGCAGTGTTGTTACTATATCTTAATGTCATTGCTTTGGGAAAGCACCTACTTAAATTATTTCTTCTTTCTTTACATAAAGTGTTCAAGTTCCTAGTACTCAAATACGGGGAATATAATCTTTGGCCCCTATTGCTGATTATCTCATCACAAGTTCTGTCATTTAAAGCATCTGGGTAAACTTTTTGTAAAAACATAGCCTTTAACTTACCCATTTCGTCTAAGAAGGTATCAAATTCTTACACCGTATGTGCTAAACAGTCCATCTGCCCTCTAACATGATTTTATTTTGATGCGTAGGATGGTTACTATTATAGGTCAGATAAGAATTATAAAAGGTTGATTTCCTAAAAAAATTGAGACAAATATTTTGTTAAGCTTATCCTTTCATATTTTTTCCCATCTAAATAATGTAACTCATCCTCAGAATAACTGTAGGCAAATTTTAAAATCTTGACGTATTATTAAAATATTAAAGAAATGTCTCTAATAATTGGATAGTCCTTGTCCACAGTAGACAAATATCATCTAAAGAAATGAGTGCAACTTTCCAGTACTTTGCAAATTCAGAACTTAACAGACATTTCATTTTCCAGGACATCAATATCAAGTTTGTATCAACTGAGACACAAGAGGCCCCCATAGCAACCATTGCTGTCCAGAAGACGTATTCACCTTCAGAAACATATGTAACTATTACATAAGTACAACTTACAAAAAATGAACAATGCATTAGTATGTAAATATGATAAAAAAACACATTCTGTTAATATTTCATTAAACCATTTGATGATCGACTCAAGATATATGCAAGTAACTAAATTAATAATAACTATAATGAAGATCAGGTTGTCATCATACAATTACTTTTCTTGTATAACCAAAAAACTGACAATAATCTTTTAACAGATGAGAACACTACTTAATAAATAATTTATTTTTATGTCTACGAATATATATCCAAGGTTGTGTCTTTGAACCTCCTGAATCAGCAGTAGGTTGTAATGTGCATCTAAGATTCTTTTATGAACTTCTGGTATCCCAAAATTATTGGTATAACTGTCTCCCTCTTGGACAGGGGTAGTAGTTGTTGTCTTAGGTCCATTTAATACCTTGATATTCATGGGAACAGCAGTTGTACTTGGCTAGGCTTGATCCTATGACATATACATGATATAAGCTATACCTTTAAAAATTCACATCTGTTTTGTAATTTACTGCTGTGTAAGTATGTCATAGAGATGCATATCAATGTTTCTATAGCCTATGTTTACCTCATTTGTTTGAGACTCCATTATTAATAGTTGTGTCATTCAATAATAAAAACATTTTACTTACAACGTCATGGGTATCCATAATTACTATATCAGATGTCTCTTCCTGGAGTGCAATAGCTCAGCTCACTACATTGATGACACCTGCATGAGTGGATCTGTATCACCCACAGCAAGGATTCCAATGTGCACATGTTGAAAAATGGTGCATTGCTTAGTCTGGAGACTTAGCATTTGTTGTAGCACATCTATGACTCCCACATTGTAGCACACAAGCCACTGGTTTAGTTTATGAGCTTAAATAAAATATCCCCCCTCTTCCACCACTTCTCTCGGTACCTAACTCTCACCTTCCAGTGAAACAAATGAGTTGCTGGGTTAGTTTCCCTTGGATGATCAAATGGGTATGTTGGTTATCTGAGTGGTAGGCTTGATGGTCATTGCTGGGTTGGGGTCCCAAAACTTAAAAAAAAAACAAGACCTTTATTATTCTGTATTACTCTAGGGTGAAGAAAATCTTTCAGAACCCAGTTGTCCTAACTGTGGATTAACAGCAGTTATACAGAGAGAAAAAAGTCAGTAGCTCTGTATATCCTGAAATATCAACAATGACAGATGGGGATGGACCACTATTCATAATCAAATTGCAAAGAATACATTACAACTTTATACACAATGACATCTCACAGGGCCACCAAGTAGGTAATCTAGGCCCACACATTGAAAGATGCAGAGAGAATGTACACGTCTGTCCTCCCATGTTTGTATCCTCTCCTGTATGCCCTTAATGTGTTGCAGGTGCTACAGGATACCCCTTGGAGCACTGGTAGATGACACCCATAAAGGACTCACAAAGCATCACCAAATATTAATTTAATGCCACCGCACTCAAGTCAGGAATATATTAGATTATGTATTCAGCCTGCTGAAATCCTAGTTCTGCCTCCAAGACATGTCTGGAAAGGCACTCCAGTATTCTGCTGCTATAGTCTATCAGCTGTTTTTAGCATGCTATAAGCTTCATAATATGATCCACTGGAAACAGGCAGCCCAGCTATGATTACCAGGATCTTCAACACCTGCAAAACCATGACCCATAAAAAGCACCAGCACATCCAGCTGTCTTATCACCCTTCCCAGACATCATAACACACAATATATGGAAGCACAGGTCAAGTGGAAACATTCATCCACCTCTATGAGCACTGATATATGCATAATGTCAGAGTGATGTCACTAAGAACAGTATGGTGCATGCAGTTCTGTGTGCAGCCTGTGCTGGCCAGTGCAAGGTCAAATTACATATTAGGTGCCTCCATGTAAATCACAAAGATGCATAGTGTTCAGGTCAAAGCCACTATAATTTGCGCACATGCCCAGAGGCACACTTTGACATGACTACCTGCATAACCTCGAGGTGTGGGTATACTGTTCAATGGAGGAGGACATGCATGTCAGGTGAAAGGAGGTCATTAACATTATATACTTCTTCAGTTGAATGTGTGCGGGGGGGCTCAAAAAGCTACTGCAGTGGGATCAATGTAATAAGGGGTCATGGTAGAGGCACTATGATTCATTGCATTGGGCAGAAATAGCTGGCATAAAAATGCGGAACAGGCTCTGCAGGGTGGCCAGTTCCAGAATGGGGAGGTAGGTAAGATGGTATCCTGACTCTGTCAGATTCAGACTGTGTACCCTGTGATGATCACTGTGTGCAGTCATCACAGGTATACACCCATAACCATAGGCAACACTGGGGTATGTGTTGTCAATGGTGGCACTGGCTAACATCCAAATGGAAATGGTCGTGGATGTAATCTGTGACACCACAAGCTGCATGAGTCCAATCACAGTCTCCTGGAGACTTTGGCTCTGCTGGCTGACATCCTCTTGGGGCCAAACACCATGGCAATTATCTCCAGGGACTGTCCCCGGATTACAGCCTTGCACATCTTTTAATTGATGCCTAAAACTGCTCACATCTCTGATGCCAGCTCTGAAAACTACCCATATATGTGATGCCAGCTCTGACAATGGCCCAACCTTGAACAAATTGCCATACTGTTGTCATTTGCATGTCAATTGCATTGTGTTGCTCTGTCACCAGTGGCCCAGAGTTATCAGTGTCATTGCTGTTAGTCACCTGAGAGTCTCCCCAACAGGCATGGCAACTCCTTCATACTATGTATCTTCTAGTGCAGGGGCTATGGATGTAAGAACACCAAGCTGGAAAAAGATGTTATCACTGCACCCTAGGAATGAAAAACTCAGAGTGTGTTTGTACCATCATCATACCTTGCACAGGTTCTGATCTTAGCCCATTTTCCTGGCCCTGATTCTACAAGCATTACCATAGGAGTCCTCTGTTTTGTAAATGCACTGTACAAGAAATATCACAGTGACAATGCCCACCCCACAAGCCATAATGCCCAGCTGTGTTCATACAAATGACAGGTGGATGCATGCTTCCAGTTTTCACACACTTACCTGTGCTGATGGTCTTTTGAGTCTGAACAGGCAGTGTACATAAAGAGCACATATGCAGTGGTCAATATGTGCTCCCTGACATCATTATGGGCAGATTCAGTATATAGCATATGCATTATAGCTACAAAGCTATCTGGTCTCCATATTAGATTTGAGGTACAATTCAAAACTTACCTCTACAATAAGTCTCAGTGTAGCTTTCTTACCACAGACCATATCACCCAGCACTAACCTCCTTATGTAACACCTTACTAAACCATCTGTATACTCTTTCCTCTCTTCAGACCATTCCACACTTGCATATACTATAATCTAATATGTTGTTTCAATATGATGAGATGATGTACTGTTTCATTATGTTACATCTTTGTTTCAATTTACTGTTATTCCCCTGATGCATCATTGTGATCTATTTTAATTATTTTAACTTTAAATTGAATTTTCCTGGGCTATATATTGAACTGGTAGTTTGTGATTTGTGTACTACCCCAGAAAACTAATAAAATATATCAACAAGCTTGAAAGGGTCATTTTAAATATTAGGTATGTGTGGCTGAAACAGCTTATCATATCCATTTTCTAGATAGAAAGTCAATTATGAAGAATGAAAAGCAGTCTTTGGGAAAAAGCCTATATTTTCTTGGAATCATGTTTCTCGGCATTAGGAAAAAGAATCAGAGATGGACTTCAGTGAAATTGCAATTTAGAGTTATTTTATCATTTACACCAAAAGCAACCTTGGTAAAAGAATGAAAATCTAAACCTAAAGGGCCTGTTTTGAATAACAGAACTGATATGCATAAACTGCTCTGCAAGATTGCCAAAATATACTCACATGAAGAGGAGAGAGAGACTTATGGAAAGAAACATATTTCAAGGCATATCTTTGCTTAACTTATAAAGATGTTACTGTGTAATGCGGTATCCACTCATTACAGAAATATGCTGTATTTTCAACACGTCTATCTGGTAACCATTTGAAATGTGTGAACCCACTACAGCAAGTCCCGAAATATGGAGACTAAATGGCTGAAAGAACGGTCTTATATTTATTAAGTCCAAGATGCCATTTCTAAGAATACTCCCCTTTCTCCAAGGTATTGGGATCTTAGATTTAGGATATATATATATATATATATATATATATATATATATATATATATATATATATATATATATAAATTTCTAGGTATTGTGATCTCGGAGTTTAAAGGAAAAGAGTGTTTTTCGAGATTTGCTCTTCTCTGTTTTCAGGCTTTTTTGGGGGGGGGGGGTTGTTGTCACTCAGCATTTCAAGTGCTGACATTTTGATAGGGAGCCATTTTAATCTTTTAATATGTAATGTCTGGAATACTGGAAAATCTTCAATGAACTTTATTCATAAAAATAGCTGTAATACTGCCCAAAAGTCCAGTTTCTGAAGAAATTGCAATAAAGCTTCTTTGTTACATCCTTTTAACAGTTCTCAATATAAAGTATAATATTTTTCTTTATAGGTCCTTACCATGTAGTCACTTCTTCTTAAGGGAAGGAGAAATCCATTTATATTATTAAAGTCTGTGTACAGCATAATTTCTTTTTAAATTAAATGAACCTATTGTTCACTGCAAAATTGTCTTGGCTATTTGAGTGTTTAGATAGGTAATGTCAGATAATACGGCAGCCTCAAATCGCCATTTGAAGAGATCTTTTTCCTGTATCCACTGAACAAGTTTAGTAAGGAGAGATGAACCAAATCGTTACACCACAGGACCCTTCTTGCTGAACTATGATGAAAATTATAACAATCCAAAAACAAAACAGCTAACGCCAACGTAAGACAGTAGCAAAATTTATTAACAGCAAAGCTTTCAGGTATCAAATACCCTTCCTCAGTGCTTAATGATCTTCACCATAAAATAAACAATTTATATATACACGCATATCAATTAAATCTCACAGCCAATTAAACAATTAATCAATCCTTAAAGAAAATACATATACTACAAATGTATAGAATGTAAAATACATTATTACTAAAAAATGCATAATATTATAAAATTAAATGACTAACTGTTCATATTAGACAACCTTTTGTTTTAATTTTAAAACAGGTTTAATAGAAACCATTTGATTTAAGCCTGGCAAATGTTCAGCTTGTAGGCATAGGATCCATTGTAATTCCATATTTTCCAACTTAAAATTCAAGTCACCTCTTCTTCTTCTTCTAATTGGCTGTGAGATTTAATTGATATATGTGGGTATATATATATATATATATATATATATATATATATATATATATATATATATATATATATATATATAAATTGTTTATTTTATGGTGAAGATCATTAAGCACTGAGGAAGGATATTTTATATCTGAAAGCTTTGCTGTTATTACATTTTGCTACTGTCTTACGTTGGCGTTAGCTGTTTTGGTTTTGGATTACTACTTGTTTTTTACCGCTACACCTTTACTCTTGTTGGACGTTTGGTTTGATATTGAAAATGATAACAATGCCAACAATCCACAACCCCTTTTTCCACATGGGGTCAGGATGTCACTTCAACTGTGACAATCATCTAGGGCCAAGGTTTACACCACCAGGTTGCTATTCCTGACATGGTTCTTCTTTGACACCACACACTCACATTTATGGCTAATTTAGTGTCCAGTCCATCTCCTACATGTCTTTGGAAAGTGGGAGGAAACCAGAGCACCATGAGGAGTCCCAGGAATACAGGGAGGATATGCAGACTCTGCATAGAAGACACCTCAGAAGAGAATCAACCATGGAAGGTCTTGCTGTGAGGTGACAACAGTATCCACTGTT
Organism: Protopterus annectens; assembly: GCF_019279795.1. Lineage (NCBI taxonomy): Eukaryota > Metazoa > Chordata > Ceratodontiformes > Protopteridae > Protopterus > Protopterus annectens. Next base: position 436,881,986 of record NC_056741.1, on the reverse strand, counting down.
CCACTGTGCCACCCAATGATGATAATTGTCTAAATGAAATCTTTCCTAAGTGTTCTATACTCATACAAAATACATTGCTGTATCAATGCTCAGCAGGGTTTTTGACTGAATTTAAATGTACCACATGATATTATACAATGACAGCTCATTTGTATTCAAAAATGAGCACACTGATCGGAAGGCCCAATCAACTTGCCCATTGTAAGTCGAGCATATACCAATATAATAAAGTCCAGCCACTGAAGTACTATTGAGTGGTCATACTTCCTACTAGAATATGCTCAGGAGCAGAGCAAAAAAGAAGAAAAGTCAGTTACATTCTCAAAAATAAAGAAACAGAAATGTACACAATTTTCCATCTGCCTCTGCACTGTCCCTAATAAAACCTTGACAGAAAAAAAAAAAAACAGCAACAGACATTCTCTTTTCTCAGTTGCTTCTCCTGCACCGCACTGATGTACTGTGCAAGCACGGGGATGCAAGTCCGATACGCATGCTTAGTACATCAATAATGAAGGAGTAATGCAGAGGAACAATTCAGCACCCTTATAAAAAGACATGGGCCAAATTCAGGAAGCCTCCGTGTAAGAGTTATAACTCTTACACGGAGGCTACAGTTAAACGGTGTGATGTCAGCATGTCATGCATATCCTCAAACGAACCAGTGATGGAGGAGAAAGAAAACGCCAATGAATATCCACAAAACAGAAGTAGTTGAAGCACAGCTAGTACAGAGTAGTAGGTGTAAAAACTCAGCTTTATTAACGCAAAGAATTCCCAATACAACACGTTTTCGTCGCACAATGCAACTTCCTCAGGCAATGTCAGGGAAGAATCCCTGGGTTTATATACAGTTAATGAATGAATTCTTAATTAGTTGCAATTAATTGTTAAAGAAACAGGAAAAAATTGTAAAAATGAATATATTATTTAAAATAATGCATATTAAATGCAATAATATACTTGATATGTATATACTTGATATTAAGCCTTAAATAAATACTAATAATATAGAATATAAAATGTGTATTGTATAAAAACCTTAAAAACAAATTATATATTGATAGCTTTGAGTTTCAACAAGGGCTTGATAGAAATATAATCATTCAAGCCAGGTTTCTTGTTTGACTCCAAAAAAATCTGCCAGTAAGTTTCTTGATATTCCAGTTTAGCTTGCCATGGTCCACCCCTAGGATTTCTAGTAATACTTTCTAGAACAAAAAAACTGGTATTTAGCTGTGGGACATACTGAGGTGTGTCTGAACAGAGCATTAGTATTATTCTTTTTTTGTATATCATACAAGCGCTCATAAATTCTACGTTTTAAAATACGCTCAGTTTTGCCCACATAGTATGCCTGGCATTTTGAACAACAGGCTAAATAAACCACTCCGTGACTATTACAATTGAAGTGTGCTGTAGCCCTAATGGTTTTATTTTTAGCTGAAAGATATATTTCCTCATTGTGCACTATGTAAGAACATTGTGCACAAGACCCACATCTGTAGATACCATTGCGTCTGTGAGAGATATTATACTGAAAAAATCCTGCTTCTAAAATGTTTTTCACATTTCTCCCCTTACGGAAAACTGTTCTGATGTCCTTGCCATGTATATTCTGTAAATCAGTGATGTCTTTAAAGGTTTCCCATTCACTACAAATGATGTCCCTAATGATGCCAGAATTTGCACTGAGGCAAATTTCTAACAGCTATATACACTTTAACAGTTTACATCCCATGCACCAAAAGAGAGGCATCATCAAGGGTCAATTGGTTAGAATATCTCGGATGACCTCTAATGACGAGGATTTTTTGATGGAATGTCATAAACTTTTTCAAATGTTCAGGGATAGAGGTTATCCAGATGAGTTTATTTACACTATATGGGAACAAGTTAAAAGAGGTAGAAAAGATAGATTTAGACCTATTCTAGGCTTGGGACCATCAGTTAATGTTCCCAATAGAATGAACAATCAATTAGATTTTAAAAAAGCTTTCATTACAGAATTCAGTGCAAATTCTGGCATCATTAGGGACATCATTTGTAGTGAATGGGAAACCTTTAAAGACATCACTGATTTACAGAATATACATGGCAAGGACATCAGAACAGATTTCTGTAAGGGGAGAAATGTGAAAAGCATTTTAGAAGCAGGATTTTTTCAGTATAATATCTCTCACAGACGCAATGGTACCTACAGATGTGGGTCTTGTGCACAATGTTCTTACATAGTGCACAATGAGTAAATATATCTTTCAGCTAAAAATAAAACCATTAGGGCTACAGCACACTTCAATTGTAATAGTCACGGAGTGGTTTATTTAGCCTGTTGTTCAAAATGCCCGGCATACTATGTGGGCAAAACTGAGCGTACTTTAAAACGTAGAATTTATGAGCACTTGTATGATATACAAAAAAAGAATAATACTAATGCTCTGTTCAGACACACCTCAGTATGTCCCACAGCTAAATACCATTTTTTTGTTCTAGAAAGTATTACTAGAGATCCTAGGGGTGGACCATGGCAAGCTAAACTGGAATATCAAGAAACTTACTGGCAGATTTTTTTGGAGTCAAACAAGAAACCTGGCTTGAATGATTATATTTCTATCAAGCCCTTGTTGAAACTCAAAGCTATCAATATATAATTTGTTTTTAAGGTTTTTATACAATACACATTTTATATTCTATATTATTAGTATTTATTTAAGGCTTAATATCAAGTATATACATATCAAGTATATTATTGCATTTAATATGCATTATTTTAAATAATATATTCATTTTTACAATTTTTTCCTGTTTCTTTAACAATTAATTGCAACTAATTAAGAATTCATTCATTAACTGTATATAAACCCAGGGATTCTTCCCTGACATTGTCTGAGGAAGTTGCATTGTGCGACGAAAACGTGTTGTATTGGGAATTCTTTGCGTTAATAAAGCTGAGTTTTTACACCTACTACTCTGTACTAGCTGTGCTTCAACTACTTCTATTTTGTGGATATTCATTGGCGTTTTCTTTCTCCTCCATCACTGGTTCGTTTGAGGATTTTGTTGTGGTTTACCAGTGTTTCTTCCTTTTGGTCCATGTCATGCATATACATGAGGTGCATGAGGCATGCTGAATCACACTGTAACTCTTACACGGTCCGTGTAAGACAGTAGGGGGCATGTCCGTAGGCTAAGCCCTGCAAGCGGACACGCCCCCGGAAGTCTAGAATGGCAGAAAGTAAACAGCCACGAGAGAGGCCATGGAAATGTGAATAAACACACACTACACAACACATGCCCCCACAGACCAGCAATGTAAAATGTAAAAAGTGAACAGATGTTATAAAATGTAAAATGAAAACTGTTTTATTTTTTTAAAACCCCGTAAATGTTTGCTAATGCGTGCGCTAGTGTGTGCGGGTGTGCTACTAGCGCAACTGCAGTTAGCAATCAGTGGAAAAGGATATAAGAACTAAATATGCAAAGTAAGCCAAGAAGTAGTAGCATAGCGGTAGAGTTGTTGGCTTAAGAGCAAGCAGGCAAGGTTCAAACCCACACAACATCCTTTTTTTTTTGTAAATAAGCACTAAAAAGGCCCCTGACAGTATTGTACAAATGTAAAAGTATTTCCTTTTGTAAAATGGAATGAAATGGAGCATATATTTTCAAGTAATACAATAATAAAAATATTTAGAAATGTACTGATAGCGAAGCTGCTGTCAAACAAGGTGAGACAGAGTGCCCGTAGCTGAGTAGTGTTTCAAAGGCTGCAAATTGCTTGCCCGTAGCTAAACACTAGTTTAACAGGCACAAGCTAACCGCCAGTGCGCATGCGTGAGCTCCATGCAAACGAGCGCAGACCTGGTTTTAAGTGCTTAAAAGTGCCTTTGGCACATTTGATTGACAGGTCCTGTACTCATTTCTAGACAGTCATAAAAATTAAAAATCAGTGGTCAGATTCGAACCCAGGATACCATGCACTGGAGTCAAGGTACTAAACTACTAAGCCATGACAGCAGTGCTTAGAAATGCAGAAATAGCATATATATAGGATGTAATCCAAAATGGAGCATGATAAAGCAGTTTCTGTGAAGTTGATACAATTCCAAAATGGCCAATCATAGAAATGTGCGGGAAAATCGGCATATATAAGCCCCATAGGTGGGAATACACAGCATAAACGATTGTAGAATAGACCTGCAGGCAGAATGAGTGGAGTAGGGGAGGGATGTTGCTTTCGAGCACAGCGGTGGGGCATTGAGGAGTCCAGATACATGGTCTGGCTCCTAGTTCACCATCATGAGACCCAACTCATGCAGGGCCAGGTCTCATGGGGAGCATATAGGGCGGAGGCATGGGACCAGTTGGCTCATGATCTCACTAGTGCTACTGGGATTCCACATACTGGTGAGCAGGTCCGTCACCACCATGTGGACCTGAAGCGACGCAAACAAGACCAGTTGACCCAATGGATCCAGGAGGCCCAGGATATGCCCAACGCCCCACTACTGAGTAAGTTACATTTTACTTATGTATGTAAGGAATTCAACTAGCTGATACCATGGAGATGTGTATTCCAATATTACTTGTTTTGTATTACAGCTGCAGGTGTCCGCTCTGCGAATCGCAGGGCACATGACAGCAGGCTGGTGCGGCTGCGCCACCATGCAGGTTAGTAACCCCACCTAGTACTTGTAAATAAATATTATAGTGTAGCACTTAGCAGAACACTGCAGTGTATTCATTAAAAGTAATAGAATGTGCAAGCAACAAGTGTGCAGGTATGGCTGCAACAAGTTCATCAGTATGCAAGTGAAACTGGAAATATAATTGATAGAAATAAATAGTTCTGTAATACAGATGTCCCACCATTAATTAAATGTAGTATAACCTGCAGTAGTCTCAAGAGTACAGCTTCAGAAGCTGAGTTAATCACATGTGAGATATATCCCCTGTTGAAATGCTGAATCATGACAGAAGTGAGGCTGCTGGAAAGTGTTTGAATCACCACAGGTCTAATATGTGAACAAAGCCTAGAAGTACTAACCTGAACTGTGAAATAGCAGGATGTTTGAGAGTGACAGAAAGGGTCATGTATCAATAAATAAAGTAGTAATAACTCCTGAATATATAAGCCTCAGTGTGTTTCTACAGAACTAAATGCATGTGGGAATTAAAAATTAACATCCCAAAATGATTTCAGTGTGTCTGAATTTTGAATGTTTAAGCCAAAATCTGTATATGGTGATCACAGTCAACAATTTTCAGATAGAATGAATGATTGTCTGACATACTAAACATCCATAGTTGTCCCCTGCCCTGTCATCAAAATGTAGCAGGATGATGTATCTGATCAAATTCAAAATAACTAGGATAGTGATGTATCTGTAACAGGTCTAGCATGACAGTCAATTAAAAATAATTTGAAAACTATCACCCACAAGTTAATTGTGTTTCTATTACAAATGTATATCAATGTATAATTTATGAATGTGTCAACATTTTCTTTCTCCACCCCACCCTATAATTGCAAATTAAAAAACTCACTAAATATTGGTATGTGAAAATTTCATTACCCATGGACATTTGTCCTGTTGTTTCAAAAATATATGCATGTCCGTTGTTGCATGTGCCCTGTTCATACCTGCAAACCTGATGGCCTGTTGCCATTAATCAACCCTGCATGTTGTTTGATTGTGTATTTCTGTTCAAATAATGCATGTGATATTGATATGCCTGTTGTTCAATGGTGTTAATATCTGGGTGTTTGTTTAATGGGAATACCAATGCATGCTATTACAACTAATTTGAATGGAATAATATGCTACTAACCCAAACTAACATAACATACTCACAAACCTAGAACTCTTGGGAAGGCAGGTCCCAGCGGACCCACCTCTCCCACCTCATCTGGCGATTGCACCTGGCACTAGTGCCCAGGCCGGACCCTCCTCCGGTGGCCCTGTGCCACCTTTGGGTGGAAGCGCTGCAGGGGATGGGGCCTGTCCCCCCTCTGCAAGCGTGGCCGGAGGAGCCCGTCCACTCACCCTCCAAGGTGTCCGGTCTGTGGTGCGAAGGGAGATTCAAGACTCTGTTCTTGGGCCCCTACACCAGCTTGAGGCCCGGGTGGCACAGCTTACGGGCATGCCCATTGTCCCGCCTGTACAGCCCCCAGCACAGCCCCGTCCTGGGCTGTGAAGGAACAGTGGCAACTGCCTATGGGTGGGGATATCAGTTTCACTGTTGCCATCTGTGGGCTCATGTGCCCTGGATATCCCAACCTCCGTCCCCGTCAATTGTGTAACCCCCCCACATGTGTCATACACCGCCCCTGTATGCGTCTTGTCTGTCTTGTCTGTTAACCTACCCAACCTACCTCCCCAGCTATACCAACTACCTTCACCTGACATACCACTCTCACCTGAAAAAAAAAAGGCACTCTGTACCCACAAAAAAAATTACGCCCCATACATAGCTGTCCATGTTGCACACATGTCCGCTGGACATTGAAACTGTTAATTACAATTGGCTGTACAACAGGTATTAATGTTGTCCTGACACCTCTCTCAGGGGTGGAAGGTTTCAAATGTCACAGCAAATTACATACAAATGCACAGCTGTTGCTGAGAAAGACATGGGCAGCTATGGGCCTCATCTACATCCCTCCTGCAAATCCCAAGCTTGTTTCCCTACTGTCTTACCCTCTTTGTGACCCCTTTTTCACCACTTTCCTGTCACCCCTTTTTCTTTTCTTTCAAAGGAAATAGCGCGGGTGTGCGCAATACTAAGCACATTTAAGCGCTTGTAAGCGGGTGTGCGCTTGTGTGCGCGGAGCCAAACACCAGTGCGCATGCGTGAGCTCTGCGCAAACGAGCATAGACCTGGTTTTAAGTGCTTAAAAGTGCCTTTGGCACTTTTGATTGACAGGTCCTGTACTCATTTCAAAAGAAAAATAAACTCCCACTGCCAGTCTCAAACCCAGGACCTTGGTACCACTAAGCCATGACTCTCATACAAGAGCATAGTGCTAAAATAAATATAACATGTAATAGTAGGACTCAATATAAAGGCAATATAGGATGTGTACTACCCGAAGCATGTCAGGTAGATTTTTAATGCCCAAATTACTGGATTTCCATACTAGTTTAGTGTTAACAGAAACAGCCCTGCTAATTGTTAGCTTGTACATAATAATGTAAGGTAATGTACATATATGAAAGTATTATATGTACACACACACATATATATATATATATATATATATATATATATATATATATATATATATATATATATATATATTAATACATATGAAATATAGTGGTAGGTGTCAGTATGCATACACACTCACTACAGGAAACAGTGAAGATAAATGCAGCAACCAGAATCTACAACACAGCCTGACTCCTGTGAGACTTACTAACCCTTTTAACTGCTTAAAGGTGCCTTCAGCACTTTGATTGACAGGTCCTGTACTCATTTAGAAAGAAAAAGAAATTCCCACTGTCAGTCTCGAATCCAGGACCTTGGTAACATAGTCTGTATGACCTACCACTAAGCCATGACTCTCACACAAGAGCATAGTGCTAAAATAAATATAACATGTAATAGTAGGAATCAATATAAAGGCAATATAGGATGTGTACTACCCAAAGCATGTCAGGTAGATTTTTAATGCCCGAATTACTGGATTCCCATACTAGTTTAGTGTTAACAGAAACAGCCATGCTAATTGTTAGCTTGTACATAATAATGTAAGGTAATGTACATATATGAAAGTTTATATATATATATATATATATATATATATATATATATATATATATATATATTAATACATATGAAAGATAGTGGTAGGTGTCAGCATTCATACACACTCACTACAGGAAACAGTGAAGATAAATGCAGCAACCAGAATCTGCAACACAGCCTGACTCCTGTGAGACTTACTAACCCTTTTAACTGCTTAAAGGTGCCTTCAGCACTTTGATTGACAGGCCCTGTACTCAATTTGAAAGCAAAATAAAAGCATACTATTAGGCCCTACCACAAGATCATTGCAACACTAGTCTGTATGACCTACCACTAAGGCATGACTCTCATACAGGAATATAGTGCTAAAATAAGTAAAACATGTAATAGTAGGAATGAAGATAAAGGCAATATAGGATGTGTACTACCCAAAGCATGTCAGGTAGACTTTTACTGTCTTAATTACTGGATTCCCATACTAGTTTAGTGTTAACAGAAACAGCCCTGCTAATTGTTAGCTTGTACTTAATATTAATACATATGGAAATATAGTTGTAGGTGTCAGTATGCATACACACTCACTACAGGGAACAGGTGAGAGAAATGCAGCAACCCGAATTTACAACACAGCATGAATCATGAGAGACTTATTAACCTTCACACTCACAGAACACTGTCGACAGCATACCAGCATGGTCCACGCCCTTACAATCTGAAAGGGCATCGCCTATCTCACATACCCTTTTATAGCACTGTCCTGAAATCACAGTGAGACATGCAATCAGTACACAACTGGCTGCATGCAATTAGCAAATGCTGCCTTACAATTGGTGCAGAGGCCATCACATGGACCTATGCAGATACCTACAAAAGCATCCAGTACTAACACTCCACACATGCAATACATTCATTGCACCAAACTGACGGAGAAAGAGAGAGAGAGAGAAAAAGAAAGAAAGAAAGAAAGAAAGAAAGCAATAAAGGCAGTGATAAAAAAACTGCATCATCACAGCAGCAAAACCAGCAGCAGCAGCAAACAGCAATTAGCACCAGTGACACAGCAACAGCTGACACAAACACAGGTAATGCAAAGTAGCAGGTTAATACTGTGTTTACTGTGAAACCTCCAAATGTATCATAGTTCACTATCTATAGGTATGTCCATGAGATAGGTTGTGTGTACATAGTCCTGATATATATACATATGTAATATTGCTGTACATGTCTTCCATACTTAAAACTTCCATAGCTTAGAACACAAGGCCAGTTATGCATATGATGCAGTAGTTCCCAAGGTCAGTAGATGTTCCTCCTCATTGGTGTGGGACCACTGTGTATGTATGGCACTGTTCAGGTACATATCCTGTAGTATGGCCAGGGTTTAATATCAGTCTGTAATGTGGTGCTATGTCCTCTAGGGGTGAACGTATCACACATCCAGGGATACCATTTTGTAACAGTGATGCTGTGTGTTCTGCAATGTTGAGGGTGGCCCTCACCTGGACATGTGAGATGATAGGGAGGTTACATTCATCTGTGATAACTAATTCCACTTGTGTAGGAGAATGGGGGGGGGATACCTGCACCTAAACTGTCTGCAACAATGTTGCCAATATCTGTGCATTTGGTGAATGTGAAGCATCTTACCACTGCTGACCACAGATGCCTTGCCTTCATGTGAATCTGCTCTGTGCTGCAGTAGTCTCCTGCTATTGTTATACAATGTGCCTGTATCTGTAGTCCACTGGACAGGATAAATAAGTGGTGTGCATACGGTCTGGGTTAGATATGTGTGTGCACATTACATGCACTATGTGTGATGTCTGTGGTAAGCTTTTGCAAAGGGGCCAGTAGTGTGTGTTGTGGCTTCCACTGGCCCAGTGGGCTGCATGGATAGCATCACAGTCCTAACTAGTGAATAACTGTGTAATTACATACATACATAGCAAGGTAGTATACTGTGCTTGTGGTGTTGTTGGGATATGTATATCCAGGCTGAATAATGTGTGTCCACATCACAGTGTTGGATGGCAACACACATACAGTATGTTTGGATGAACACCCAGAGTGTTTCAGAAGTGTTGCCTGTGCAGAAATATCAGACCATTACCTGCGCATTCCCCACAACACATACACATGCAACATATGGCAGAAGTAGTATAGCAGTACACATAGGTTCATAGGTTCATACTAGGCTATTTGCCCTAGGGCATTGATAAGCCTAGCCAGAATGTGTTTGTCTTTTGCCACCCAATTAAAATTTATTTTGCTATGCCCTTTTCCGAGGTTAGTATACTGTGCCTCTGTCTAACAGTGACATAGAAGTGATACCCAGGGTACAACTATGATCTCCCATCCACTCATCCAGATTCCTATGGAAGAGAGTCAATGAGGGACTCTGCCTAACCTGTACTGTGAGTTCATTACAGAGTGAAGGGAGCCTCTGGGTTATGAATCTGTCCCTCCAGCATGTCCTATTTATTTTAGTGCTAAGGTTCAGGTCTCTTGAGCGTGTGGCTGTATGGGATTTTGATTTCCTGAGGTGCAGCATGTCCATTACTTCTGGGTTGGACATGGCTGTATACGTCAGGCACAGATTGCCTCTGAACAGGCAGTATGCCACTGAGTCCAGCTGGATTTTCTTTAACCGGGCAGCATATGGCATCTGTTTGAGCCCTTTGATCCTCTTGATGAGGTACTGTTGGGGTTTTTCCAGTTGCTGTAGGTGTCTGGTTACGCAGACAGTCGCCCATGGGGTTCTCGTGGGGGCATCCGTGGCCGTACTGCCTCTGGCCGACATGCCCAAGGAGGTATGTCAACCTCCACTATGTTTCGGAATGTTATGCAGGCACAGGCGTGTATGGAAAGGTACACCAGACAGGGTCTGAGGGAGCTGACAGCATGTTGCACAGCCATGACAGATGGCATGCGTGACATTGTGAATGCTATTCGTAATTTCACAGATGTCATTGACAGACATTGTGGGAACATACAACAGCTGCTCCACAACCAGATGTCCATGGGCCAGGGCGATGGTGTGCGTTTGCGGCATCAACGTGGCCGTATGCCGGCAACAGCACCAGCTGGCAGTCGCCGCGGACAACAACAGGCCCACTCATGCACCTCAAGTGCCAGCAGCAGCCCCAGCAATGCTGGGTTAGTGCTGTCATCAGGACGCCCCAGGAGACCACATGCACGTGGCTCTGGACAGTCCCAACAGGGAACTGTGTCCAGTCAACACACGCCCGCTTCCGATGACAGTACCCAGTCTGGGTTAGTACCGGATACGGTCCGTAGCACCCCTGCCAGGCACAGGTACCATGTTCGGGCCCACAGACACTGATCTGGATGACCCTTTCGGGTGCAGTCTGTGGCTGTCCACAAAACCCTGTACATGGCAGCCATTATGTGGGACTGTGTGCGTGCTTACACACATGCAGAAATTTAACACCTAGGGCAAACACACACACACACACACACACACACTGCACCAACACTGGTCCACCCTGTACTGCTGCCCCTCACAAACACACATACACACACATATCAATTGGTGGTACCAGTGGCTGGCTTGGGCATACCTAACCCACACCCTGTGCATATGACGACACTGTGCCACCTCCTGCATACTACAACATCAGTGCAGGAAAAGGTAAACACATTGCTGATGCACAGGGTGACTATATAGATGTGTATAAGTAGTAACATGTTGGTAACTGTTCACTGTTCCACTATGATTGTGTGTATATCCCAGCAGTCCTGCTGCAGTAACTGTATGAATGTCCTGAATTGTTATCTGCACCCATACTACTTACAAAGTGTACCAGCTGCACACCATCACATGCTACCATTGACTATGTGAATGTGCATTATGTGCTGTATTGTAGATTCAGCTATATGTATCTGTTCTGCCACACATGCATTTACACACACCCTGCTACCCCCACACATGCACACGCTCACCTGCCATTTCCATTATCTATTACCCTACATGAGTAGCTGTCGACACATGACAGGTACACATTTGAAAAGTGCACTATTTGGATTACTACCAATTTCCTCCTCTCTACCTGTACTCACAGGGTGCAGGCAACTTCATTAGTTTAAAAGTGTAATGTGCATCAGGTACTGTGGTTCCCTGATTGCCACATCCAACATGTTTTCCATACGGAAATACACACACAGAAACGTCCCACATCCACACACTTGCCACATTCAGGTTTCAAAGCACTATCTAGGTATGTTCTGGTACATGTGCGTGTTACAGTAGCATGTAGCACTATACTGAGTACTGGCAGTTGTCTGTTGTCATGTTGTTTGTATAGGGTGCTGTCTACATCACTGTTTGTTAAGGGAAATGTGCACCCTGCAGTGTGTAGCCCCATTCGGCAAAAGCCACATCCCACCCCCAGCATTGTGCACACACACTAAAACACATACTTTCCATTTGCAAGATTCAAACCCCTATCGAACTCTGTTATGATACATTAGCAGAGTGTGCTATTTGCATTAGTGGAAGAAATTCTTTCTAATGCTGTACTTAGAGGGTGCTGACATCATCTGTGTTTAGAAAGAGGGATGTGCACCCTGTAGTGTGTTCTCCCAGTTGGCAAAAGGCACTTTTCCCTCACAGAATTATGCACACACACAAACCCCACTCACACTAACTCACATACATTCCCTTTGCAGGATTCAAACCCCTACCTAACTATGTTATGACATTAGAGACTGACGCATTAGCAGAGTGCACTATACGAATTACTGGGGAGCTTTAATTCAGGTAATATAGTTATAGAGTGCTGACACCATCAGTGTTTCAAAAGGGGAATCTGCATCCTGTAGTGTACTGTCACAGTTGCTAATAGGGGCATTTCCCACACACACATAGATGTGTTTGAGGTTTGCATATGTGGGGGATCCAGTACTCCAGTGTGATTAATGTATGGTTCGATTGCAACAATGAGGGATATACTTCAAGTGGTGAGCATTTTGTACTCATGTGTGTGATGATCAGGTCTAGTATATTTTCCCCTCTTGTGGGAATGTTGACTACTTGTTCCATGGCTAAAGAGTTTATGAACTATGGGAACCCTAGAGCATGGGTATTGTGGCTTGAGTAATGTTCACAGTCTATGTTTGGGTAGTTGAAGTCACCCAGTATGATGGTGTTTGCAGAGAAATCTATACTCTCCTGTGTCATCATGAAGGCTGTGTGGGATTCCTGAGTTTGAGAGGATGATGTAAGAGCTCCTCTGTGTCTCTTTCCATGTGGTCCGGGGAGGTATGTCTCAGGTTGTTCACACCAGCTTGGACAATGACTGCCTCATACTTGTACTTGCTGTGGAGTGACCTGAGTGCTTGTGTTATGTGGCACATTCTATCACCCAACAGGTAGCTAAATGTGACCCTCACCTTGCTCAGTCTGGAGAGCGGGACGTCAGTGTGTCTGACTATGGCATCACCTATTATAGGTGTGTCACACATTGTGTTTGGCCTTATGGGCTGTGCCTGTTAAGAACACTGACTTTGTGAGGTCTGTGTTGCTTGAGATATGTGTTCATGTGTGATGCAGCGTGTCTGGCCATGTCATTTCTGTCCGTGGTCTGGTAAGTATCACCTTTGGTGACATAGGTATTCATATGTCAGCTGGTGAGCATTTGCAGTGTTACTCACTGAAAGTGGTACAGCTTGTTTGTTGTACAATGGACTACATGCAGCCCTGCTTACAGTAGCTATGTTTGCATGCATGTTTCCTTGCAGTTACCCTGGAATAGTGATCCGACCTGCCATGCAGAGTTCCACAGCTTCTGTGGACTCCTAGTCACATCTGCATAGCTTACTATATGTATGTTCATGTCTCACTTGACAGAATGTCACTGTTTCTCCTGTGCACATGTACGTTGCCTGTGACACTTTGCATATGACTTACCTGGCATCTGTCCACGTGAACAGTCATATATGCCACTGCAGGACTCTAAACCTGATGATGCACACACTTGAAACATTCCTCAGCATGGAGAACATACTCTATCTGTGCAGTAACAGATACCGGATTCAGGGCTACCAACAGCACCCCAGCACTACCAAGTTATACCTCATACCATGCTTTTCAGGCCCAAAACTTGCACAAAACCACAAAAGGAGGGGGTGTATTGATATTCATCCAAGATACCTACACCTCCAGGTTGGTGGCAAAGCACCAAACATCAGAGACTATCCATATGCAAGTAACAATGGGTAAAACTGCCTTCCAGGTTATAGCCTGCTACAGGCCACCCTCACAAACACAAGAACCGCACTTGGCCTTCCTGAAAACAGTTGGAAATATGTAGGTCTGTCCGTACACCATTATATTGGGTGGGTTAAACTACCCAAACATAGACTGGGAGCATGACTGTAGCTCCAACACCCTAGCCCACAGATTACTAGAATTTATATACCAAAATGCTATGGAACAACTTGTTACCACTCACACAAGAGGGGAAAACATACTGAACCTGATCATCACCAACATGGGGACTCTATGCTCCAGACCAGAAGTGTATCCCTCACTGGTAAGATCAGACCATAAACTAATCTCACTGGATAGTCACATCCCAAGGCCACCCCCTGCACAGAAGAATACAGTCAACAACTCATGTAAAGCATGTTCACACTCCTCATAAATGATGTGGAAACCTTCAAAGCCCCCAGGCCTGTTGAAAATATGGACCAGACTGCAGATACCTGTATAAAGGCATTCTATGGACACCTTCAGGAATGCATGGATCATGCAATCCCAAATAAAAGCAAGACCCAATCCTCCAAAGGCAGACGTCCTGTGTGGTGGACACCAGCCATAAACAAACTATACAATAGAAGGATGAAGCTATTAAATGATACAACAAACTTCCAAAATGTGAAGGCATCACTGATGAGTATTAGAAGAAAACTACAGGCACTCATAAGATTGTCTAAGGCCATCTTTGAGAGAAGATTCCACAAGACACTGAGGATAATCACAAGGCTTTCTGTAGTTATGTTAGGAACCTGGGTGGTAATTCCCAGATATGCTCAGAGGTAGTCCAAGATGTCAAAAGAAATACCAAACACAAAGACATTGCCAACATCCTAGTGGACAGGTTCACTGCTACCTTCTCCCCCCCTCCACACCAAAAGGGCAAATATTTCTCCAAGCAGAGTGCTGCCCCCCCCCCCCTGGCATCTCAGATGCTCAGGTAAGAGCTGCCCTCTCCAAAGCAATAAACACTGCATCAATGGGACCAGTGTCCCAGGCTGTGTCCTACATGAACTCCAAGAAGAGCTACACCCAGACATAACACTACTGTTCAATCCCAGCCTTACTACACGATATGTGGCCAAAGAGTGGCGTACAGCAACAGTGGTCCCTCTACATTTAGGTGGTGCCTTAACGGATCCTGGACACTATCGCCCCATAAGTCTGAATAGCTTGGTCTGCAAAGCTATGGCAAGGATCATCATGAACCTCATAAATATAGATACTGGGGACCTACAGACACTGCATCATACACAGTTTGGCTTTGTTAATGGCAGATCCTGCCTCTCAAACCTGTTTGATTTCTTTGAAACAGTCACCAAGGCCACTGTCAAGGGGAAGGTGGTCTACACAGCCTACCTCGACCTTGCATAAGCCTTTGATACAATACCCCACTTGTGCATTCTAGGGAAGCTCACCAGTGTACATATTAACCCCTATGTCACTACAGATATTGCACAGTGGCTCAAGGGCAGAACACACATGGTAGAATTGCTGGAGCCATGTCAGCCTCAAAACCAGTTACAAGTGGTGTCCCACAAGGCTCAGCCCTGGGATCTGTCTTGTTCAGTATATATTTATCAGAGGTACAGGCCAACATGGAAGGACTGTGGCTGAGCAAGTAGCAGATGATTGCAAACTGGATGCCATAATCAACTCTCCAGCCAACACACGCATCCTCCAAAAGGGCCTCTTAGAAACAGACGACTTGTGCCACAGCCATGGCCTCAAGCTGAATGCCAAAAAGTGTATAGTCATCCCCTTTGGCAAAAACAAAGTGACCACAAAGTACCACATATGTGTTAATCCATTAAGTACAGATGAAGGAATTATGGACCTTGGGGTACACAAGTTGATAGCATTCTCTCATTTGACAACCACATGGCCAAAGTGGTTAGAAAAACATTTTATATAGGCCACCTCATCATGAAGGTATTCACATGTCGATCAGGGGAGGACATTGTGCCTCTTTACTCATCCCTCATCATGCCCATAATTGACTACAATGCCCCTGTTGGCATGCATCTTACCAGACACTTGCAGCAACTGGAAAGACCACAAAAGTACCTCAACAAGAGGATCAAAGGGCTCAAACAGATGCCACATACTGACTGGTTAAAGAAACAGCAGCTCTACTCAGTGGCATACTGCCTCTTCATAGGCAATCTGTGCCTGACATATAAAGCCATGTCAAACCCCGACTTAATGGTCATGCTGCACCTCAGAATATCCAAATCCCATCAAGCTACACGCTGGAAAGACTTGAACCGCAGGAGTGATATACATAGGACATGCTGGAGGGACATAACTCAGAGGCTCCCTTCACTCTGGAATATTATTCCAATACAGGTTAGGCAGAGTCACTCAGTGACTGTCTTCAAGAGGAATATTAATGACTGGATGGGACATTGTAGGTTTACCCTGGGTATCACTTATGTGTCACTGTTAGACAGAGGCACAGTATACTAACCTTGGAAAAGGGCATAGCAAGATAGATTTACAATGCATGGTGAAAGCCACACACATTCTGGCTAGGTTTATAAATGCCCTAGGGCAGATAGCCTAGTATGAACCTATGTATCTTGTTCCCCATTGGCCCTATGTGTTGTTAATCACCAATGCAATCTCAATACTATGGTAGCATGTGCAAAGGTCAGTTGTCAGTCACCTCTATGGTACAGTTGTGGAATATGTGAGTCATGTAGTAATGTCACAGCTGCCACATGTACACAGTCAACCCTATCCCCTACCCATGGATGTACAACACATGTATGAGATGGAAACACATAGCCAAACTGTGGACTAAGCACTCTGAACCCAGTACTGGCATAACCTGTCAGGTGGCATGAAATACTACAGTGACTGCAATACCAGTCTGATGTAGACCTACACTGACAGCAATACAAGCATGGGAACACACCGGGCCATTCGTGGAGCCTAAGAATGGCATCCTGCCTGAGTGGCAGACACCTCTGCAGCTGGCACACAGGCATACGTTAGGCCTGAACACAGCACACATAACACATAGCACACAAATCCTGTGTGCCAAACAAGCACAGTCTGTACAGCTATACAACACTCCTGCTGCAGTTGTGTTAGGTACTTTTATTGTCCGGTACAGTGAGGTCATGCTCACCAGGCTGAACAAGGTGAAGGTCACAGTGATATGCTCGTGGGGCACTATGGTCCACCACATAACACAAGCATACAGGTCAGTCAGATACATGGACACATATGACTCAGCCATTGTCCATGCCACTACAGCTGATGTGTGATGTCCCTCACTGGAATACATGATAGGGAACATGGAAGGGCTCACTGAGCAAGTGGCACAGGCTGGTAGAACCCTGACCTTGGTTGGCATCATACCCTCACCAGGAATGCTGACATATTACTGAATGCTAATGAATTACTGTAGCTACAACACCCTAGCTGAAAGGTTCTTAGCATGCAGTCACTGCATTGCTATGGAACAACTTCTTACCACTCCCACAACAGGTGAAAACATGCAGCACCTCTTTATCAACAAGATGTAGACTATATGCCCCAGACCAGGTGTGTATCCCTCACTACTAGGTTGATAGCATCTACATCTCACACTGTATATACACATCCCACATGCAGCACCTGCACAGAAGACCACA
The DNA here is from genome assembly GCF_019279795.1 of Protopterus annectens. NCBI lineage: Eukaryota > Metazoa > Chordata > Ceratodontiformes > Protopteridae > Protopterus > Protopterus annectens. Next base: position 436,864,316 of record NC_056741.1, on the reverse strand, counting down.
GTCATAATGTTACCCAGTGCAAATACCATGTATTCACATGTGGCAGGCATCACACATGGTAACTATTGAAGGTCACAGGTACATATGTGTATTTGGCACACACATACATCATGTGTGCATTGCCATAACTGGTTTAATCGATGTCATGCATTATTGTGAGAAACAACCCGCACACATGGGCATTCTGTGTGAGCAAAACACACGTGACATGTCTGGAATCAAAAGCCATAAATAATTGTGATATTGTTTAGAAAGGGGTATGTGCATCCTGTAGTGTGTTTTCCCAGTTGCCAAAAGGGATGTTCCTTTCATACACACACACACACACACACACACACACTAACCCCCCCTTCAAACACACTTGCTGGATTCAACCCCTTACCGAACTATGCTATGACACTAAAGACAGATGCATTAGCAGAGCGCGCTATTTGCATTACTGGGAGATTTTTTTTTCTCCTGATATACTTATACGGTGCTGACATCATCGGTGTTTAGAAAGGGAAATGGGCATCCTGTGGTGTGTTTTCACAGTTGCCAAAAGGGATGTTCCTTTCATACACACTCACTAAACCCCCTTCACACACACTTGCTATTTGCTGGATTCAAACCCCTACTTATGTTATGACACTAGAGATGGATGCATTAGTAGAGCGTGCTATTCGGATTACTGAGAGATTTTTTTTCTCCTGATATACTTATAGGGTGCTGACATCATCAGTGTTTCGAAAGGGGAATGGGCATCCTGTGGTGTGTTTTCACAGTTGCCAAAAGGGATGTTCCTTTCATGTACACTAATCCCCCTTCACACACACTTGTTGGATTCAAACCCCTACCTAACTATGCTATGACACTAGAGACGGATGCATTAGCACAGCGCGCTATTCGGATTACTGGGAGATTTTCTTTCTCCTGATATACTTATAGGGTGCTGACATCATCAGTGTTTAGAAAGGGGAATGGGCATCCTGTGGTGTGTTTTCACAGTTGCCAAAAGGGATGTTCCTTTCATACACACTAACCCCCCTTCACACACACTTGCTGGATTCAAATCCCTACTTAACTATGTCATGACACTAGAGACGGACGCATTAGCGGAGCACGCTATTCGCATTACTGGGAGGTTTCTTTTCTCCTGATATACTTATAGGGTGCTGACATCATCGGTGTTTAGAAAGGGGAATGGGCATCCTGTGGTGTGTTTGCACAGTTGCCAAAAGGGATGTTCCTTTTATACACACTAACCCCCCTTCACGCACACCTGACACTTGCTGGATTCAAATCCCTACCTAACTATGTTATGACACTAGAGACAGACACATTAGCGGAGCATGCTATTTGGATTATTGGGAGATTTTCTTTCTCCTGATATACTTATAGGGTGCTGACATCATCAATGTTTAGAAAAGGGAATGAGCATCCTGTGGTGTGTTTTCCCAGTTGCTAAAAGGAACATTTCCCTCACACAGACTTGCACACAGACCAACCACAATCACCCACACACACACACTCTGGATAAGCTGTCATTCCCTAGGGCAAACAGCCTAGTATTGACCTCTACACCCATATGTTTAACTGTCAGATGCACATTATTTGGTGCTGATAGCAGTGTTTGCAGGTCTTTATTGCCATAACATTTCCTTTTTGTATGAACAACTTGTGTATCTGTGGAAGATGTTTGCATATGGGGGAAATCCACTATATCATGTATGTCTCTGTAGTCATTTAAGTGTGAGCACTGGTCAGATTGCTATAATGTTGTTCGTTACTGGAATAACACGTACATATACCAGATATATGTGGCAAAATGCTAAACTGATATTTGGACTAAGTGTGTGAGCATGCCCAGTTCAGCCTTCCCATGGCATGTTGTGTGAAAGATGTCTCATTTATCAAAGTGTGTGAGCATGCCCAGTGTGAACTTTCCATATGTTGAACTCTGCAGCCCATCACATTTGTGGATGAGTGTGAACTTCAACAAATATCTCCTGTTTATGGTTGTGTGTTCTGTGTCATGTTGTGTAGTTACTGTCCAAATGCTTTTTGTGTGAACACAACAGGGATTATACTGTGCCTGCAGGTTTTGCATGGGATACTTTACATACAATTGTCAACATCTGTTCATACTGACCTAACGCTATAGTACTGTATAGTGTAGTGGTTCAGTACTTTCACTGTGGTGGACAGTATCCTGGGCTTTAGTCCTATCACTGCTTTACATTTCCATAGTGAGCACAACAGCCTGGTTAGGGTCCAGTTGTGCACATCTGTACAAAGGTGGTGTCTCTACGGACCCTGGTAATTACCGCCCCATAAGCTTAACAAGTCTAGTCTGCAAAGCTATGGAGAGGATCAAAATGGAGCTCATAAACAAAGATATAGGGGACATGCAGACATTGGACCCATCCCAGTTTGGCTTTGTCAAGGGCAGATCATGCCTTTTGAACTTGGTCGACTTCTTCAAAACAGGCACCAAGGCCATTGATGAGGGAAAGGCAGTCCATACAGCCTACCTTGACCTTGCAAAGGCTTTCGACACAATACCCCACTCGGGTATTGTAGAAAAACTTATCAACTTAAATGTAAACCCATATGTCACAAGATGGGTTGCAAACTGGCTTAAGGAGAGAACCCACAGGGTTAGAGTTGCTGGCGCTATGTCAGACTCCAAGCCGGTCACAAGTGGTGTCCCACAGGGCTCGGTCCTTGGCCCCCTATTGTTCGGCATCTACTTCTCAGAAGTACAGGCCAACATGGGAGGACTTTGGCTGACAAAGTTTGCAGATGACTGCAAACTGGGTGCCATAGTGGAAAGTGCATCAGACACGGATATCCTTCAGAGGGGACTCACGGAAACTGATAGCTGGTGCCAGAGCCATGGCCTGAAGTTAAATGCCAAAAAATGTATAGTCATACCCTTCGGGAAAAGCAAGGTAACCCCAAGCTACCATATAGGTGGCAATCCTCTAAGCACAGAAGAGGTTATCAGAGACCTGGGGACCCAGGTTGACAGTGGCCTTTCTTTTGACACTCACGTTGCTAAAGTGGTTAGAAAGACCTTCTACATTGCCCACCTGATCATGAAGGGATTCACATCCAGATCTAGTGAGGTCATTGTTCCCCTGTACTCTTCACTTATCAGACCAATGATCGAGTACAATGCCCCATTCGGGATGTATCTCACCTGACATCTGCAGCAATTGGAGAGACCCCAAAAGTCCCTCACCAAAAGGATAAAGGGACTCCAACATCTGTCATATGCTGCCAGATTGAAGAAACTCCAGCTCTATTCAGTCGCATACCGTCTGCTCAGAGGTGACATGTGCCTGACATACAAGGCCATGTCCAACCAGGAATTAATGGACATGCTCCACCTCAAGAAATCCAAATCCACCAGAACCACTAGAGCAAGTGACTTAAACCTTAGCACGGATATAAATAGGACGTGCTGGAGGGATAGATTTATCACTCAGAGACTCCCTATGCTGTGGAATAGAATCCCGGTCTATGTGAGGCAGAGCACCTCGCTGGCTCTGTTCAAGAGGAATCTTGACCTGTGGATGGGAGATCGTAGGTTTACCCCGGGAATCGTCTCTGTGTCACTGCTGGACAGAGGCACAACAAACTAATGGGCACAGTATTTTTTCATATAAGGGGTGGCGTAAGCCACAAAACTCTGGGCTAGGCTTATAAATGCCTTAGAGCAGATAGCCTAGTATAAACCTATGAACCTATGAACCTATCTGACCATGTTGCATTATGTTCAGATATTAACTACTTACAACAGCCTCGTCCAACATCAGTAGTGTATTCCACAACATAGGTGTACATTGGCAAACACTACCGATGTGCCCTAGGCCATTTCTAATGCTAGTCAGAGAGTGTGTTTGTCCTTCAACACATTGTAAGTGTAGTTTGCCATGACATATGTCATGTTTAGTATACTGTGCTTCTGTCTACCCGTGACATAACAGTGATACCCAGAGTAAACCTACCATCTCCCATCCACTCATTAAGATTCCTGTTGAGGAGAATCAACGAGTGACTCTATGGATAACCTGTACTGGTAGTTTACTCATGCGTGGGGGTGGCTTCTGTGTTATGGATAATACAGTACAGCTTGTCCTATGTATGTCAGTGCTGGGGTTCAGGTCCCTCATGTGCATAGCTCACTGCCATTCAGATTGTACAAGGTGCAGCATGTTCATTGATTCCAGCTTGGACATGGCTTTCTACATCAGGCACAGCTTGTGCCTGGGTGGCCAGCATGGCAGTGTGTGGAGTTGCACTCTGTTTAATCAGGCAACACATTACATCTGTTCAAGCTCTTTGATACTCCTGGTGAGGTACTGTTGTGGACTTTACAGTTGATGGAGGTGTCTGCTGAGGTACACCCCACAGGGGCTGTTGTAGTCAATTGTAACGCTGATGAAGGATAACTGCAGAACCACAATGACCTCCCCTTATCTAGATGTCATAACCTTCATGATTAGGTTGGTATATGGATTGTTTCTGTTAACACTACAGCCACATGTTTGCCCAATGCAGGATATCTATCACCTTGTGTACCCAGGTCTGTCATTACATGTTAAGTATGTAATGGGTTAACACCTATGTGGTAATTGGTGGTCACTTACTGTATATCCACAGAGGTTGACTATACAGTTTTCTCCATTTAACTTGCTGACATGGCTATGGCACCAGTTGTCTGTTTCTATGTGGCCCTTTTGTGGGATGCTTGTGTCAGCTGGAGTGTCAGATATGTTGGGCGGTTTATAGTCCTCTGCAAACATGTTCAGGCACAGTCCTTACATGTTGGCCTGTACCTATGGGGCATATATACCAGACGGGGAAGGTCCCAGGACCAAGCTTTGTGGGATACCTGTTATATGTGGTTTGTAGTCTGACATGGCTGCAGCATGTCTGACCATGTCAGTTCTGTCATTGGTCTGGTTTGCAAACCCTCTAGTGACATAGGGGTGTATATATAAGCTGGTGAGCATATCTATATTGAACACGTAGGGTATTGTATGGAAGGCTTTGCAAGGTCCAGCTATGCTGTGTGGACCACATTGCCCTCATCAGTGACCTCAATTACTGTTTCAACTGAGTCACACATGTTTAGGGGCAGGGTCTGCACTTAATAAACCCACACTGGGTAGGGTCGGGTGTCAATAGATCCCCAATATCTTTATGTCTGCGGTACATGCTGATCCTTTCCATATCTGTGCAGACCAAGCTTCTCAGGATTCTGTGGTGGTTATTTTTAGTATCCATTCAGGTGACACCTTTCTTGAGAACGACCACTGTTGTTGTATACTGCTCTTTGGGTACATATTCTGTGGTAAGGCTGACATAATGTCAGGGAGGCAGCAGTCTGCTGGGAAGATATTTTGCATTATGGGGGGGGGGTTTGCACTGCACCTGTCAGGATGTATGTTGGCAATACCTGTGTGTGTTTGGCATGTTGTTTGTAATATTTGTGCGATCCAGAGCATATCTGGGAATTCACAACACGCTTCCTACCATCAGTTGCAGCAGCCTTGGGATTATCCTTAGTGTCCTGTACAATTTGTATCATAATAGGTTCATAGGTTCATACTAGGCTATCCACCCTAGGGCATTTGTAAGCCTAGCCACAGTGTGTGTGGCTTTTGCCACCCCTTGCTATGTGAATATTATGGCCATTTATGATTTACTTAGCTGTGTCTTTGTCTGGACATGACACAGTAAAGACCCCCAGTGTACATCTACAATTATCCATCCATTTTGCAAACTTCCTGTTGAAGAGTGTCAGTGAGGGGCTCTGCCTAACATGTAGTGGTATTCTGTTCCAGGGTGTGGAGAGCCTCAGGGTTAGGTATCTGTCCCTCCAGCACATCCTATTTGATTATGTGTTGAGGTTGACATCTCTGACTCACACAGCTCCGATGGCTTTGAGTTTTCTGGGGTGGAGCATGTCCATTACTTCTGTGTTGGACATGGACTTGTACAACAGACATACAATGCCTCTGTGTAGGCAGTATGTGACTGCATTCAGCTGTGGTGTCTACAGCCAGGCAGCATATGACATATATTTGAGACCCTTTCTAACTCTTGGTGAGGTACCTTTGAGGTCTTTCTAACTGCTGCAGGTGCCAGGTAATGTACATCCCAAATGAGGCATTGTACTACATTATGGTCTGATAAGGGAACAGTATAGGGGCACAATGACCTTTGTTGACGTAGATGTGAATCTTTTCATGATACAGTGTCCAATATAGACAGTCTTCCTAGCCAAATTGGCAATGTGACTGTCACATAACAGGTTACTGTCCACTTGTGTCACTAGGTCCCTGATTACTCCTTCCATACATAATGGTTTACCACCTATGTGGTAATTTGTGTGTACCTTGTTTTGTATTTGGTGGTACATTCATACTGTCCACTGTCTTCAGGACAGCAGGGTGGGGTTCCTGTGTGTGAGAGTGTGGTCTGTAGCATGCTACAGACTGTACAGCATTCTTGCCTACGGTTAGTTGCACATGGGTGGACTGCAATGACGTAAGCATTGTCAGTTCACTGGACGTATATGTGTCTGTGCTGAATATGGATACTCACCCTCCTTTTATGTTTTGTTCCATGTTTTGTGGCCATAACACATGATATGTGGTATTACCTGGTAGCACTGGTGTGCTGTCACGAGGCTTGCAGCAGGTTTTCATCAGTGGACAGACATCGATGTTCTCCATACTGGGGAGGGCCTCAGGAGCATGCATATTGAGGTTTACATGTCTGGCACTGATCAGCATTACCCTTCTGTTTCTTTCCAGTTTTGTTTTCTATGATGGTGGGTTAGTCTTTTCGGCCTTGCCTACAAAAGGATCTCTGTAGGTTGCAAAAGCCTTAGGCAATATCCAGATGCCCATGAGTAACAGGTGCAAGCCATCCCTGGAACAGCAGCATGTCTCACTATGGAGTCACCTATTACAACTGTATCAGGCATGTTGTTTCTCCTTCTGTCCTGTGACTGTTTGGCACACCAGCTTTGTGTACTATGTGTTACATGTGCTATGTCTGGAGGTTGTTTTATTGGGTGTCTGATTTGGAGGCTTGTGTTGGTGTTGTGTGTTTGTAATTAGGACCTCTGGGAATGCTTTTGTGTTTATGTGTTTGGTTTACAGTCGTTGTAGGTCTATGTGGGACTGGGTTTGTGGTGTATGTGGTTACCTTGTCCTCCTGACTACTTTTGACAGTACTGATTTGGGGGTACTCAGGCTCCGGTTTGGCTACCTGGTTGCGTCTATCACATATATTTGTATTTATTGGGGTGAGTTGTTGTTGTGTGTGTACTTGGGACAGGTGTCACATTGCCTCTGGATTCACAGATTCTACTTGTTTTGCCTGGCCTTAGTGGATTGTATGTGTGGACACATTTTATTGCCATACTAGTGATCACTGATTACCTCACTTTTTATGTTTGATCTATCATGTGGTAGCTTCCTCATTCTCTTCAATGGTTTAGTAATTGCTGGACTCCAGCATGCCAGATGCCTGGGTGTATGGCATTGTGTCTTGTTGTTATTTGTGATTGCAGACTCCAAGCACTCTTGGCTGTGTTCATGGAATGCCTGTATAGCATGTTCTGCAGTGTGTCCCATATTCTGGACTTGCACAGGACCTTTCATGGATTCCACATTGGTTTGTAGGGGTGCAAGCTATGCTTTATACATGTGTTCCACTGTGGTATTCTGGCCAGGGACTGGGGTCGGGATGTGTAACTACAGTGTGATTACTCTATGGTCTGGTCTTACCAGTGAGGGATAGACTTCTCATCTTGACATCCAGTACACATATTTCTGATTATCACATCCAGTATGCTTACCCCTCTTGTGGAAGTGTTACATTTTGCATGTCCATTTTGTTTGATGGATTCTGGGAAATTATCTACAAATGTGTCAGTGCTAGTATAATACAAAGAGTATAGTGACAAACATCTCAAAAGTGACTTCACACTTCTTCAGACTGAGATGGTATCCTTTAAGCCCACTGGGCCAGTGGAAACCACAACACACAATGGTGACTCCCTCACAGACGCTTTCTACGGACATCTCCAAGAAAGCATGGACCATGCAATCACAAATAAAACCAAGACCCTCTCCACCAAGGGAAAGTGGCCTGTCTGGTGGACCCCAGCCATAAACAAACTGTATAACAGATGAAGGATACTAATGCAAGACAGAGCTAAATCTCCTAAAGGGAAGGCAGCTGTGATCAGCACTAGTAAAAAGCTACATTCTCTCATAAAGACATCCAAGGTCAACTTTCAGACAAAAATCACCAGAGACAATAACGATAACCACAATGCCTTCTTCAGTTATGTCAGAAACCTGGGTGGGAACTCTCAGATATGCTCAGAGTGGGTACACAACAACATAAATTTCAGTGACCCGACAGATATTGGCAACATTCTGGCAGACAGGTTCAGTGCAATTTTCTCCCTCCCTCCCTCACCCCCAAAAGAAGATAGTTATCACAGCTGAATGTAACCTCACTGTCATCTCAGATGTCCATGTGAGAGCCGCACTCAGCAAAGACAAAAACACAGCATCATTGGGACCTGATGGTATCCCCAGTTGCATGTTACGTGGACTCCAGAAGGAGATAAACCCGTATATACAAATGCTATTTAACCTTAGCCTTGCTACAGGATATGTACCTGAACACTGGCGTACAGCAACAGTGGTCCCACTCCACAAAGGAGATGCCTCCACAGACGCTGGGAACTACCACCACACAAGCTTAACCAGCCTTGTCTGCAAAGCTATGGAAAGAGTCATTATGGAGCTCTTAAACAGAGACATTGGTGACCTACAGACTCTTGATCCCACCCAGTTCAGCTTTGTACAGGGCAGATCCTGCCTTTTGAACCTAGTTGACTATTTTGAAACTGTTAGTAGGGCCATTGATGAGGGCTAAGCGGTCCACACAGCCTACCTGCACTTGGCTATGGCCTTTGACACAATACCCCACTCAGGCATCATAGACAAGCTCAACAGCTGAAATATAAAACCATATGTCAAGGATAGGTTACAAAATGGCTAAAAAACAGAACCTATAAAGTCGACATTGCAGGTGCCTTGTCAGATTCAAAGCCAGTCACAAGTGGTGTCCCACAAGGATCTGTCCTGGGACCCCTCTTATTTGGCATTTACTTTTCAGATGTGAAAGCAATCATAGGAGGGTTGTGGCTGACAAAGTTTGCAGATGACTGCAACCTAGGCACCATAGTGAATACATCAGCCGGCACACACATCCTACAGAATGCCCTCACAAAAACAGATAGCTGGTGCCGGAATCATGGCCTGAAACTGAATGCAACTGATGTGTAGTCATTCCTTTGGGAGGAACAAAGTACCCACAAATTAACACATAGACAGCAACCCACTGAGCACAGAAAACAAATCAGACACCTGGGGACCCATGTAGATAGTGACCTCTCGTTTGACACCCATGTTGCCAAAGTGGTTAGAAAGACTTTCTATCTTGCCCACCTTATCATGAAGGGTTTTCCATCCAGATCAAAGGAGGTCATTGTACCCCTATACTTCTCCCTTATCAGGCCCGTGATTGAATACAAAGCCCCATTTGGTATGTACCTCACCCAGCACTTGCAAAAGCTGGAGAGACCCCAAAAGTACCTTACCAAGAGGATCAAGGGTCTACAACACGTGATATGCTTCCAGACTAAAGAAAATCCAGCTCTATTCAGTAGCATACCGCCTACTTACAGGTGACCTATGCCTGACATACAAGACCATGTCCAATCGGGATTTGGTGGACATGCTCCACTGCAAGCAATCCAAATCCACCAGAACCATGAGAGCTAAAAATTTGAACCTCAGCACATACATGTATAGGACATGCTGGAGGGACAGATTCATAACTCAGAGGCTTCTCACACTCTAGCACAGAATCCCAGTTCATGTTAGACAGAGTCCCTTACTGACTCTCTTCAAGAGAAATCTGGACAAGTGGATGTGAGATCGTAGGTTTACCCCAGGGGTCCTCCCTGTGTCACTACTAGACAGAGGCACAGTCAATTAATTTGATTATGTAAAGGGGTTATAATGTGTCACTACTAAGTCAGAGGCACAATATTCTGAATCTATTCTGTATAGTTATTACCACTATAAGGGGTGGCAATAGCCACATCACTATGGCTAGGCTTATAAATGCACTAGGGCAGATAGCCTAGTAGTAAACTATGAAACTATGAAACTATGGTGTATGTGTAGGTATTTTCAGTCAAGCAATATAATGTGGTTTGGGGGGCTTGATATCTTCATGTATTACAACATAGGCCTGGTGCAGTTCCTGCTATTAGGACAGTGGTCTACAGCAAGCTATATAGTGGCAGGCAGTTTTAGCCATTGGTATTTGACCATGGCTAATCTATGCTGCTTCTTGTTGTGGTACCAACATGGGGGTGTGGTTATCCATGACATTTATTGCTAGTCACCCTCGTTTTGTAGCTTGTTCCATGTTTTGCAGCTGTACATCACTGTATGAGGTGTGACCTGGTAGTGTTAGGGTGCTGATGTGGGTATTGACCCAGTTTTCTATTACAGCACTGATATCTACATTCTCTATACTGTGTGCGTTTACACTGCATGCATCTTGCTATTTATACTTCTGGCATTGGGTAGCATTACATCTAGGTTCCTATCCCTTGTGGTACCTATGAAGGTGGGTTTGTGTTTTTGTGGTTCATGATTGGTGAGGGTGGATGTTAGTCTAGTCAGGGTCCTCAGGTGTGCATATGGTACATGGTGTTACATTACTTAACACATGGCATTCATGCCTCAGGTGGTGCTGCAGGGCTGCCTCTGTCGGATGCACATACTACACTCCCTGTACATGTTTGGAGGCAGGTTGTGTCATGTTAGGCATCCCTGTTACTATATGAGTGAGTTGGAGGGGGTATCAGTCCCAGTGTTCCTACTGAGCCAGTGTATGTGTTATGCGTTGCCTCTTTGCCAAGGCCAGGGCATACTGGGCACGCGTCCTTCTGCCTACTGGGGCAAGGTCAGGTTGTTCCTCCTACGAGTCACCCTCTGCCTGTGGTGGCCTTGGCAATGGTGGGGGTATGTTTGGCCCAGCCCTATGCTGGTCCTGCTGCAGCTGTTTCTGCAGGATCATATTATGTAGCATAGCACATATCATGATCATTTGGGTACATGTAGTTGGTGTGTACCGCAAGGCTCCACCAGATGTGTCCAGACACCGGAACCGTGACTTGAGCAGCCCAAACACACGCTCTATGACATTACGTGTTTGTGCGTGTGCCTCATTATGGCGTTCCTGTTCAGGTGTGTGTGCATTTCTGATGGGTGTCATCAGCCATGGCTCAAGTGCATAACCTGCATCCCCCACTAGGTGTCCATGTGGGAAGTCCCCACTGGCAAATAACTGGTACAGCTGCGTCAGATGCCAGATGTGGGAATCGTGGTAGCTCCCAGGGCAGCCAGCACACATATTCATTATTATGCTCTGGGCATCACACACGACCTGGCAGTTGATGGAGGGGAATCCCTTGCGGTTAATATAGGCTCTACCCCGCTCACCGTCTGGTGCTTTAATGCATATGTGCGTGCAGTCTATTGCACCCAGTACCTCAGGGTATCACGCTATTTGCTGGAAGAGATGCATATTGCTGGCCAATACCTCATGGGCATTGGGGAAATATACATGATCACCGACATGTGCTGACATGGCATCCAGGAACTGGTGCAGTACCCTGGAGGCTGATGCCTGTGATATCCCAATCATATCGCCAGTTGGTCTCTGGAAGGTACCTGTTGCTAGTATTCTTAGGCCAACACATACCTTGGTTTCCACTGGGATGGGTTCCCCTCTGTTGGTTCTGTGTGTGAGATGTGGCCTGCACAGCTCAACAATTTGCTGCAGAAGGTCTCTGTCCACTCTGTAGCGCTCTACTATCTCCAGCTCATGTAACCCATGGTAGGTGACCCTGGGCCTGTATACTCTTCTCCTTCTCCTCACTCTGGGTTGTCTGTCAGCATCTGCATTGTCACCACCCTCAGCAATTTGCCTATGCCTGATTATAACAGCTATGGCAGCCCCTAGCATTTCTGCTCTGAGTTCAGCTTTTTCAGTTTTCAATTCTGATAGCTTACTCCTTTCTTGCAGTATCTCTTGAGAGAAACACCCTGCACTGCTGTGTGCAGTGTTTTAAGTGCTGGGTTTGGCTTCTAGTCTGCCTGTGTAATTGCCTGCTTCTAATTGTTATCAACAATTAACTCCAGCAGTATTCTCTGACAGCTTCCTTGTAATCTGGTTGTTTCCTTTTTCCTCTCTGTTTCCTCAGGGGGAGCAATGTGCACACCAGCATAAGCACGCTCACAATGACTTAAACGCGCGCACACATACTTACATGGTTTAGACTTGGCTGATTCATGGTAAAACGTGCGCACACAGCCGTATACATCAGGCAACAGGCTTCTTGGTGTTTACATTGCCTTACACACGTGCACGCCCGCGCAAACCGTTTTAAACAGTTTGCAACACGCTCCCACATGGTGAGCCTGCCTTACACGTGCGCACACACGCGCATGCACATATATCAAGAAAGTTTGAGTGTAGGGATAGTGTACACCCTCTATTTCTTGACTTTCCTAGTGTTCTGTTGGGATACACCTCCCTCCCTGATGTCTGTCATCTGTCACGTTACACTGCCCTCCAATGTGATACATTTATTTCTATCATTCCCCCCCGTAATGTCACCTACCTCTTACTCTATTCCTCCCCCTTCTGTAACTCTTACACTACTCGAAAAGTGCTCATTAGCTATGTGGCAGTGTGATTCAGTATTGTAACCCTCATTTACATAGGATTGCCTAGTAATGCTTAGTTACATCTCTTACACTGAGCTTCCCCCCCTTGGCAACCACTACACGGTGGTCATATTGTTTTTGGTCTGCTAGTCCCTGCATTGTCATTCCATGTACTACATAAAACCCACAATTGTGGGCTTATAAGCTTCGGTTTTCACTTTTAGGCAGCGCACCCTGTTTGCGTGGGTGTGCGCTGCAGTTAAACATCAAAATCCCCCGAAAAAAAAAAGTTATTTTAAATAATTTTGCAACACTTTTTAATGCCAATGGCCACATATTTGGCCATTGGCATGCTAGATGACACATATGCAACCTTTATTTGGAGCTGACATAGCTCCGTTGTCAATTTTGCAGAAATGTACTCAGTTGTCAGCTGAGTACATTTCTGCAGCTAAAACGTCCGTTACACGGACTGGTTTGGGCTTCCTGGATCACTCAAATACCTCATTTGCATATCTTTGAGCTGCAAATGAGGTATTGAGCATTTCCACGGCCAGTCCATGTAAGAGACGTTTTAGCTGTCTCTTACACGGAGGTTTGGGCTGTTCCTGGATCGGGAGGCTTACACGGAGGCTTACACTACTCTTAAACTCCGTGTAAGCCTTTGTGAATCCGCCCGATTATTTATGAAAGCTAAGCAATTTCTTTCTTAAATAATGCCATTGTATAATAGCAATAATCCACTCCTGGGCATGGGTATATCAGTGTTTACCCATGTTTGGTAATGTTTTTCTTTTATGAACTTATTTGTATTGTGCGAGGGAAAACTGCCTTGAAGCTTTAGCAAATGATACACTCAACCTATTCCATGGACATATGATCAGTTCTGCAATGAGAAAACTGTTAGTGGTCCCTATGCAGTTCATGAAATCCTCTATGCTGTCATCTGATGAGTGATTTACTTCTCTCCCTACATATCTGTTCTTAAATGGTTACTAAGATATCCACTATAGCAAGGAACTCTAAGCTTCCTGCTACTTTTCTGTGCTTTTGTTTAATTGCTAAATACTGCATTTCCCAGCCAGAAACAAAACTCACTCTTCTTCTCTGGAGACTGAGTGATCCATGATATGATATGCTTACATTATGCTGTGTTTTTTGTCACTAAACTAGGGCAACACATCCACAGTTTCAACTTTATCCCACAATCCTTCTCCTCTGCAGAAGAAACACACATTCCCAGGATGGCATGATACTGTTGCTAAACACTGGGCCAGTTTGTCTCTGATGAAATAACTGATTAACTTCCTCCTTTGGATATTTAAGCAGCAGACGTGTCATGTCCTTTGACATTCCAGTGCGTGTCTCCTTTGCTACTGAAGGTAAGTGCCAGTTTGGTACATGTCACTCTGCCTTCATCTGTATATTGCAGCACATTTTCTTGCATCCTAGTATGCCTGTATCATATCTTTTTCTGCCATCTGGTTCTTTGTGAAATGGACATTGTTGTCTCTTACCCTCCCTCCTTTTCCCATTTTCTACATGGGGTCAGGGTGTCACACAACTGTTGGCAGCTCTCTTGATTCAGTGTTACTCTACTACCTTCTTCGATAGTTATGTCTGACTGTCACAGGTCTTCTGTCACACAATCTATTCATCTCTTTGCTGAATGCTCTCATTCCTCTTGCCTTCTTCCTGTCTGTCCTAAATCTTCTTCCCCAGATTGTCTTCTACTTTCCTACTTTCCTCAACATGTGCCTGAACCACCATAATCTGTTCTTTTTGACCTTCTCTGCAATTGGACCTAATCAGGCTTTTGCTCTGATGTCCTCATTTCTTCATCTGTCCCACAGTGTATATCCTTCTGCCCATCTCAGGCACTTCATCCTAACCACGTCTACCTTCCTCAGTCACTCTGCCTTCACTGTCCAGATTTCAGCACCATACAATAATATTAGTTGCATCATCATCATCATCATCTTCTTTTGGCTGTTCCCATTAGGGGTTGCCACAGTGGATCACCTGTTTCCATTTCTTCCTGTCCTCTGCATCTTGCTCTGTCACACCAACCACCTGCATGTCCTCTCTCACTACATCCATAAACCTTATCTTAGGCCTTCCTCTTTTCCTGTTACCTGGTAGCTTCATCCTTAGCATCTTTTTCCCAATATACTCCGCATCCCTTCTCAGCACATGTCCAAACCAACGTAATCTTGCCTCTCTGGCTTTGTCTCCAAACCTTCCAACCTGGGCTGACCCTCTAATATACTTATTCCTAATCCTGTCCACCCTCGTCACATGCAGTGCAAATCTTAACATCTTTAACTCTGCCACATCCAGCTCAAACTCCTGCCTTTTTGTCAATGCCACTGTCTCCAACCCATATAACATAGCTGGTCTCACTACCCTCTTGTAGACCTTCCCTTTCACTCTTACAGGTACTCGCCTGTCACAAATCACTCCTGACACTCCTCTCCACCCACTCCATCCTGCCTGTACTCTCTTCTTCATCTCTCTTCCACACTCACCATTACTCTGAACTATTGACCCCAAGTATTTAAACTCATCCACCTTCTCCACCTCTACTCCTTGCATCCTCACCATTCCTCTATCCTCCCTCTCATTCACACACATATATTCTGTCTTAGTCCTGCTAACCTTCATTCCTCTTCTCTCTAGAGCATATCTCCATCTCTCCAGGGTCTCCTCCACCTGTTCCCCACTCTCACTACAGATCGCAATGTCATCTGCAAACATCATAGTCCATGGGGACTCCTGTCTGAACTCGTCTGTCAACTTGTCCATCACCATTACAAATAAGAAAGGACTCAGAGCTGATCCTTGATGTAACCCTACCTCCACCTTAAATGCATCTGTCACTCCCACTGCAGACCTCACCGCTGTCACACTACCCTCGTACATATCCTGTACCACTCTTACATACTTCTCTGACACTCCCGACTTCCTCATACAATACCACAACTCCTCTCTAGGCAACCTGTCATATGCTTTCTCCGAGTCTACAAAAACACAATGCAACTCCTTCTGACATTCTCTGTACTTCTCCATCAACACTCTCAGAGCAAATATCGCATCTGTAGTGCTCTTTCCCAGCATGAAACCATACTGCTGTTCACTAATCATCACATCCCTTCTTAACCTAGCTTCCACTAGTCTTTCCCATAACTTCATGCTGTGACTGATCAATTTAATCCCTCTGTAGTTACTAAAGCTCTGCACATCACCCTTATTTTTAAAAATCGGTGCCAAAACACTTTTTCTCCATTCCTCAGGCATCCTCTCACTTTCCAAGATTTCATTAAACAATCTGGTTAAAAACTCCACTGCCATGTCACCTAAACACCTCCATGCTTCCACAGGTATGTCATCTGGGCCAACAGCCTTTCCATTCTTCATTCTCTTTATAGCTATCCTTACTTCCTCCTTGCTAATCCATTGTACTTCATGATTCACTATCCCTACATCATCCAACCTTCTCTCCCTCTCATTCTCTTTATTCATCAACCCCTCAAAGTACTCTTTCCATCTCCTCAACACACTCTCCTCGCCTGTGAGTATGTTTCCCTCATTATCCTTTATCACCTTTACCTGCTGCACATCTTTCCTAGCTCGGTCCCTCCATCTAGACAATTGGTACAGGTCCTTTTCTCCCTCCTTAGTGTCCAACCTTTCATACAACTATTCATATGCCTTATCCTTAGCCTTCGTCACCTCTCTCTTTGCCATGCACCTCATCTCCTTATACTCCTGTCTACTTTCTTAATTTCTCTGACAATCCCACTTCTTCTTTGCCAACCTCTTTACCTGTATACTCTTCTGTACTTCCTCATTCCACTACCATGTCTCCTTGTTGTCCTTCCTCTGTCCCGATGTGATACCAAGCACCTTTCTAGCCGTCTCCCTTACTAGCTCTGCTGTAGTTACCCAGCTATTTGGTAACTCTTCACTGCCACCCAGTGCCTGTCTTAACTCATCCCTGAACTCCACCTCACAATTACCCTTTTTCAATTTCCACCATTTGATCCTTGGTGCTGCCCTCACACTCCTTCTCCTCTTCTTGATCCCCAATGTCATCCTACAAACCACCATCCTTTGCTGCCTAACTACACTTTCTCCGGCCACCACTTTACAGTCTCCAGTCTCCTTCAAACCTTACTTTGCAGTTAGCATTCTTCTGTCACACATTGCCCCTGACACTTTGTGCAATTTGGCTGCAGTCTCTCTAATTCTAGCTTTGACCTCCTCATTCAGAATTCACTTATCCTCAACCACACTTCCATGATACTTGAAGCTGTTAACCTGTGACATTGTTTTCCCTTATATCTCAATTTGCAGCATCTTCTGATTTCCTCCATTTCTGCAATAACAACTGTCTTATCTGTACTCAGTTTCATCCTGTGTGCCTTCAGTTTTGAATTCCAGTCCCCTATCGTTTGCTGAAGTTCTTGTTAAGAGTCTACCTATAATGCCACATGTTTGCATACAGCATCTTTGTTGATCTGTCCCTACTAACTTGCTTAATAATGTAGTCCATCACCTGTATTAACAGCAGTGGGCTCAAGGCTGAAACCTGATGCATATACAATCCCTCTGGGAGACCTCTGTATGGTCAAACACTGTTCATACTTGCGTTGTTGGGTCCTTTTATGTAGCCTACACTAATTCTACCAATATGTCTAGGATTTCAAACCATTGCTGCGCGGTCCAAATCAGCTTTCTTGGAACCTTGTCATATGCTTTCTTCAAGCCTAGGAGTGCCCTCATCTCTTGCTTCTTCTTAACTATCTCAATGCAAACATTGGGTTAAATATGCTGCATCCTGATCTGAGTCTCCCACGTTACTCCCATCTTACTTTCTATTACTCTGTGTATTTGTTCATCAATTACTCTCTCCACAACTTTCATGTTGTGTGAGTTGGATGCCTCTGTACCTCCCACAGTTGTGAATGTCCTAACTGTGTTTGTACTCTGGTACTAGGATACTTATTGTCCTGTCATTTGGGACATGCCTTTCTCCCTGTGGAATAATATGTTGAGTATTTTACATCCTTTCAAGCTTAATGCAGTTATTTTGTAGGTTGATAAGAACAGACAACTATTTTCATCTGGAAGTTGTGTGTGTGTGTGTGTGTGTGTGTGTGTGTGTGTGTGTGTGTGTGTGTGTGTGTGTGTGTGTGTGTGTGTATGAGACTGCATGTACAAATGCATGTGAATGAAAGGTATCTGCTCTCCTTGCATGTTTTTAGTGTAAAAAATTAGGCAGACTATAATAAACTGATGTCAAGGAGATAAAAACTGAGGTTTCAGCATCTGTCTCTCAGGCCCACTAAAATCACTTTGAGGGCAGTAAAGTCATTCATTCCGGCAAAAAAAAAAAAACAGAAGGGAGTTTGTTCCAGTAAGGTGAATACACACGTCAAGGTGTAGTTAAGTGGGCCGACCAGAAAACTGATTTTGTATATTCTGAATATTTTCAGAGGCAGTCTCAAACACATGTTCAAGTACGCGGACAATAATTACATGACCTAATATCTGTACTAATAGACATTATGCCCTTTTGAAGGAAAACTGGAAAGTATAGTTGGAACCAAGTCTGATAGCCAACCATATGTTTAAAGGCCAGAACTGCACTATATGCTGTGAAGCCCAAGGTGGAAGGGGATTTCAAGTGTACACTTAAGGCAGGCATTCTAGTGCCAGTGTCTTTCTCTAAATAGACTCTATGAGGGCTACAAGGAGAAAGTTGATTTGCTTTACATTCACATCAGTGCTCCATTCCTCGTATTAAGAACTTTTTTTAGAGTTGCTAGAGGGAAAAAGTTCAGTGAGACTGACTTGTACTAAGTGAACCTGCAAGTTCACATTCACAAAAGGACAGAATTGCTGACCACTGTGATGTATGAGGGATCACTTATCTTTTACCATTACTTCTAGCAGCAACTCCATTCTGCAGAGCCATGTGTGATTCTATAAGCAATTTTTCTGGAGCGCAGTGTTTCACTGATGATATATTCATCACAGGAAAGAAAGACCACCTAAACAATTCCAATGCAGCTTTTGCAAATGATTATGTGTCTGTAAAGAAAGTGTGAATTTTCCATTCACTAATGTCAGCAATGCCACATGCCACTGGGCTTTGTTAGACCTCAGCTAAGTAAGGACCTTGCTCTTTTTCAGGCTGTCAGATTAACACGGAAGTTTTATTTCCCAAATGTCTGTAACTTTGAGACCACTGTATGAGTCCATACTGGTGAGAAACCATGAAAGAGAGCAGAAGACTGTGGTCCTACATTTTACAGGGTTAAGACCATTTAATAAATTCAGAGCTCTTAGGATAGCTGGTCTTCTGTACTGTTGCAGCTCACATATAACACCTTGCTTTATATATGATATGATCAGTGATCCTCTGCCAATCTATACCGCCAGACACCTCACACTTCCACTTAAACAGCATGGTTATAAAACAACACACAACCTTTCCAAGTTTAACCCAGAACTGTTCATTACTATATTATCTTCTAATGACTGGAACTTCATAAAACTCCTCCCCTTACATGATGATGATGTAAAATGAAAGTTGAGGACTGTGTGGGAAATTACTACAGAAAACTCATGATTCCCCAGACCTTTGATCTTACAATACATAAAGGTAGGAGTCATCTGTCATTTATTCCTGCTTCTTGTGGGACATGGGAGTTATTATTCCACCACCTATGAAACAGCAAATGTTAAAATAGCTATACTCTCAGCACTGTGAAATGGCTAAAGGAGCTATCCTGCATTTATTTATAGTGACCTGATCTGTACAGTAATTTTGAGAATGTGGAAAGGACATGTTCAGCATGCTTGAGAGTGAAAAACATCCTTCGGTTAGCTACTACATGTACTTGACTAAGCTGAACATCTGAGATAATATATTCAAATTGACTCAAAAAGGCCCCTTTGAAGGAAACATGGTCATAGAGTTTATGAATGCCAAAGTAAAAGATCAGAATATACTGTTATGACATCCCACACCTTCTGACAGTACTATACTGAGAGTATCTGGAAGGTTTAGTAATTTTGAATCATTTAAACAGCTTAAGGGTAATAACAGACTATCGCTCAAGAGTTTGAAAAAATCCTTAAATTTCATTACTTCTGGACCATATTATCTGGCCACAAAGCATTAAAATTTGTTTAAGTGTAGCACTTATTTAAAAGCATCTGGATGTTTTCGTACATACATGTATATCTTTCTGAAATACACCTTGTGATATTTAATTTCTTATAATGGGGAAAAGCAGTGAAATGCATGCAGGAGGCTTGTTTCAGTTAAATGGTAAGTAAAACAAAATGCATGACTTTCAGTTCTGGCATAAATTTATACTGAAGGGTTAAGTGGATACCTGCAACAGTGTTACCATCAATTGAATCTCCTTCCTATACCAGCAGAGGTGATGTCACTATGCAGAAGCATGTGGATGAAATAGTGCAAAGGCCAACAACCTGTGAGGTTACAAGCATAGTGGATGGTTATACCCAGGAAGTTACTAAGGGAAATATCTAGGACCAGGAATTTTTTTCCTCACCTTCATCTTTATTATCTAACTCTGCAGCTAATGATCCATTTCCATCTACACCAGCCATAAGTATTGAGTCCTTCATCAGTTCAGCACCTGTGGCTCCTACAAAACCTGCAATAGGGACAGATACTGAACTCTAACATAATGCAATCTGAGATGAGGCTTCCAAAAATTTGACATAGTAAGCGATAAACTCACTTTTAATGCATAAAAATCCCCATAGCTGGCCGGGGACTTGAAGCAGTCTATCCACTTCAATAGTTTATGAAACATTTCAGTTAATATAGCAATAACCCATGCCTGGGTGTGGGTAATGATGGATTTACCCACGGTTGGTGTGGTTTGGTCACACCTTTATTTTTATTTTTATCTTGTGCATGAACAACTATATGTGTGGTAATCGTTTTATGTGTGCAAAACCACCGCTTGAAAATTGTATTGTCAGTTCACAGTTGGACTAGGTTGCTACATGTACTACGAGGGCAACCCAGTGTTGAAATCTTTGGCAAAGGCAATATGTGCTAAAGGGTTTCAAAAGTTTTATTGCCAGATATCATGTGACAAATAATAATACATCTTTGTATATTCTTTAACAAGAACTACAAGCCTTTTCAGCATTGCATTTTGAATATAAAGTATATATTGTGTTCACAAATATATATGTGCCAAGCATAATACAGATATACTGATAGACACATATATAGACAAGTGTGGATGTCAGGGTTCATGAGCATGTTTTTTTCTAAGTGATGTTCTTTGACCAAATATATTATAGTTTAACTGTTGAAAAATATTTATATATTTTTTATTGGCACCTAGGTTTTCAGTGCAGTGCCTGTTGAACTATTACTAATTTGGACATATTGATTGAAACAGATTTGGTTTCTAGTTGGTCAAAATTCATAAATACATTGGAAAAATGGATTTGGAGCAACTACTAATGGGATTATGTGCTGAGCGACATGATATTGGGGTGTTTGGTATGAATAACATGTCAAGCAGTAATCCGAGTGGCTCAAATATTAACATTAACAATGGCTGTGAAATGGCCTTCAACCAATTCAACAAGGATCTTAAAAACTTACGTGCCAATATATGGCACCTCAGACTTTAAGGCATATATTAATAAGGATATCACACCAAGAGGACTTAGAGTTAAGTTACAGCCTTTGGTCAGTAGGTCGGAGGACAGGCTGACCAAAGAATGGAACCAAGCTCTCCAACAATCATCAATGACTTTTGTCAAGATCCTTGCATCCTATTATGAGAGAATGGTGGACATTTGTTTAATGGAAGTTAAAGCTTCATGTGAAGAATGTAAGAAATATGAATCACAACCAACATATGCCACTTTGGTTAGTAAATTATCCAAAGATCTGGCTAATTTTGACCAACTAACTAAAGATAGGAAAATACGTAAGTTCAATAGGGACTGTACTGATTACCAAAGAGGCCATCCTCTTGATACATTAAAAACTGTGAGATTCTATGATTTTGGTCAAAAAACACCAGGAAACAAACCCAAGAAAAGGCCTAGGTCTATTCTAAAATCCTCTGACAAGACTTTAGCTAGTACCTCAGGGGATAACTCATCTTGCACAGACAATGACTGTAATAACTATCGAGAATCACCCAGAAGCAACAAAACTAATGTTCAGTACCCTTTAGACATACAAACAAGCAACGAGGGGGTCGCAAGCACAAATATAGGAATAAGATCCAATTCCATGGAAGGGCTGTTACAAACAATGTTGAGTTGACGGAATTTGAGTTTCATAATGTTTTGAACCTTTCTAATGTTCAACTGACAGATGTACAAACTAAACTACTTAATAAAGGACTTGGTTTTATTCCTAGTTTTTTTTATTAATGAGCATAGCATTGTTAAGGATGTTTTGTCTTTCTGTCGTAACCTAAATTTGAAATTATTCTTTTCAGACAACAGCTCCCAAAGATCACTTGATTTCAAATTTTTGAAATCAGACTTTCAACTGCCATGAACAAACATGTCTCTATTTTCCAACAATCTGTTCTCAGGGATTTACATTTTCATCATAATGAATCATACATTCTGGGCCAGAATATGTCACCCATGGAAAAGGCAGCCTTGGAGGAATTAAAGCATAATCGCGACTTTGCCATTCTACCTGCAGACAAGGGTGGTGCCGTGGTGGTTATGAACATTGGGGAATACCTTGATGAGGGGAAAAGACAGTTAGCTGATACTAGATGTTATATGCAAATGTACATTGACCCGACTGGGGTTTTTAAAAAAGAAATAGACTCTTTTCTGAAACTAGCTGAGGATGAGGGTATCATAACAAAAAATACTGTTAAACATCTTACTGTAAAAGACCCACAGAAACAAATCTTGTATCTTCTCCCAAAAATACATAAGTCCATTTCAAAACCCCCAGGTAGACCCATTGTATCAGGGATAGGGTCCTTGACGGAACCCCTATCAGCATTTCTAACACAGTATCTCAAACCCCTTTTAACATCAGTTAGGGCCCGACTACAGGACACCACGCACTTTTTACAAATTTTGGAGGATACACAGCTAGTACCAGACTGGTTAATGTGCACATTGGATGTTAAATCTTTATACACAAGTATTCCACACTGGGCGGGACTACAATCCCTGCAATACTGGCTTCCTCCGGGCTTCAACACCTTACTTGTCTGCATGGCGGAACATGTATTAAACAAAAATGTCTTTTATTTCCATGGAGAATGCTTTTGGCAGCTACAAGGGACAGCAATGGGAGCTTCCTTTGCACCAATTTATGCTGACTTATTCATGGCCTATTTTGAAGAATGTATGATATATGACAAATCACACAATATTTACATGGCGGAAATTGATATCTGGCGACGATATTTGGATGATTGCTGGATGGTGTGGAAGACGGATGAAGCATATCTAAAGGAATTTATGGAGTACCTGAATGGTAACATTTGGGGTAATGAGTTTACGGTTACATGTAACAGGAGTACCATAGACTTTTTGGATGTTACTGTTTACCGTAACGCAGATGATACTCAAGTACCAAAACATTTAGAAAATACCCTCAATACAATACCTTGCTACATGCCTCCAGTATGCACCCGAACCACACCATCCGCAACATCCCTAAGTCTCAATTTATGCGTATCAGACGCATTTGTTCATCTCATGATGAATTTGAACATGCCAGACTTGATTTATACCATAGATTTCAGGACAGAGGATATAGAGACATAGATATATATCAAGCTAGTTCATGGAGCAAAACCATAGACAGGAGAACATTGTTACAATACAAAAAATCAGAGCATGCTCATCAGGATTCTATCTTGAGATTTGTCACCACATATGGCAGGAACCAACCTATTGTCAGGGATATACTTAATTGCAACTGGAAAATTCTTTTGGCTAATGACACTTTAAGGTCAATACTAGGCCCTCAATGTCAAATGTCATACAGAAGAGGCAAGAATTTGGGAGGGCTATTTTCACATTACAAAAACAGAGAAGGGGAGGTGCGATATATCATCAGACCACTATCAGTGGTGATAAACTAATTGGTACTTTTCCATGTGGTCACTGCTGCTCCTGTTTACAAGTTAGTACACTAAAAGAATTCACCAGTGCCAACACCAATCGGGTATTTAAAACCAGGGTGTTTGGTAATTGCAGCAGTACATGGATTATTTACTTAGCTACCTGCCAATGTAAAGCTTTTTATGTTGGTCAAACCTCTAGGTCTCTTAGGATAAGGATGACAGAACATCGTAGTGACATGAGGAACAAAAAAGAAACAAATGCTTTATACAGACACACGATACAACATCCCAATGCCCAGTTTATCTTCATGATCATTGACAAACTTCAGGGAGATAGGAACAACCAACAGGGTTGGCACACCATTTTAAACCACAAGGAACAATATTGGATGACCAACCTTGGATGTTTATTCCCCCCAGGTCTGAATGACCATCTGTGAGTTTCACTGAACACTGGAGGATTTCATAATCATGGTTACAACAACAAACATTCATATAGATTAAGAATTAGTACAAACCATTCAATGGTGGTTAGGCCTACCAACGCTCATATTATACTCTATAAAGCATGATAAAAAATTGTTCAGGATACGAATATGTATATGTATGGTTTGGTATTCAGATCTGGTATGTTGGTGTTAAACATTGAGTATTATACAATTACAATGTTGAACTTGTATTATCTACAAGCATATTATTTCAATTTATTATAATCTATAATATAGCTGAGAATGAGGCCACTATACTCTTTTTGCCTTATTTTGTAATATATTATATGATCAGTACTTGGTTCATTATTATTCAGTTCTTTTGAACTTCTGGTTATCACCCTTCAAAATATATATATACTAGTGGTATATATTTTCTGCTTTTTTACACTATGATATGCATTCACAAATAGTGACTATGGTATTGGTCTATTACCTTGTAATATGTATGTCATATAATGGCTTACTTCCAGAGCTTTGATTTTTATCTGTAAAAGTATGACTTAATATCTATACCTCTGGCATTTTTATGTCACTGGTCATATGCTTTAATCAAGAATGGAACATGCACTTTGTTACTCCAGCCACTGGGCGGTGCTGTAATATTGCTTTCAGGTAATCAGAGACTAGTATAAATGCAGGCTGCTTCATTTCATTCAAAAAAACTTTATTGTATTCATTGATAAAGGCTGAATAGCCAAAACCGGTCTGGATTTGAAGGAATTATAAATAAATAATCATTATTTCTTCATTACTGCGTGTTCACTATAGTTTTTTGCTGGTCGTTGGTGGTTTACATTGTTGGCTTGACCCTGCATGCCATCCTTGCGGAGCGTATGGTTGTTTGCTAAATCCAGCATTACCCACACCCAGAAGTGGGTTATTGCTATTATACAATGACATTATTTAAGAAAAAAAATAATTACTTTTCTTAAATAATGGCATTGTATAATGCCTCCTTGCTGCCCTTCCGCAGCTGTCTGGTATTCTGCGGCAGTTCTGATGTACTGCGCATGCGTATGCTTATGCAGTACATCAGAGCTGTGGGCAAAAACAACAGAGAAAGCAAGATCTCCTTTACTTTTTACAAACTGTCCCGCTATGTTAAAGTAGTTTAACATAGCGAGACAGCTTTAAAAAAAGCAACGGAGAATCTCTGTTGCTTTTTTTAAAGCTGTCTCATTATGTTAAACCCATTTAACATAGCGAGACAGTTTTGAAAAAAGCAACGGAGAAAGCAAGATCTCCGTTGCTTTTTATAAAGTGTCTAGCTATGTTAAAAGAGTTCAACATAGCGAGACAGCTCTAAAAAAAAGCAACAGAGAAAGCAAGATCTCCTTTGCTTTTTACAAACTGTCCTGCTATGTTAAAGTAGTTTAACATAGCGAGACAGCTTTAAAAAAAGCAATGGAGATAGGAAGATCTCCGTTACTTTTTTAAAGCTGTTTCGCTATGTTAAACTCATTTAACATAGCAAGATAGTGTGTAAAAAGCAACGGAGAGCTTGCATTCTCCGTTGCTGTAAAAAAAGAGTTATACTAATTGAAAAAGTCCGGGCGACCGGACCTTTTTCCATTACTATAACTCTGATTTAAATGTGCACGCTGACCAATCAGCATGCACGTTTTGGAATATTAATGCGGGGGGGGTCGTTGTATAATGGACATTATCACATTGTCATTAAGTAGGAAGGCATATGTTGCACACCTTCTGTCTTTTCAGGCCTAACATAATTGTTAAATTTAAATATTTGAAGTTGCTGGAATTAGGCAGCCATTTTGAGTTGAATATGTATGTGTATATGCATGTGTGTGTGTGTGTGTGTGTGTGTGTGTGTGTGTGTGTGTGTGTGTGTGTCTGTCTGTCTGTCTATCTGTGCCTGTATTTCTATGTCTGTGTTTATGACACTATGGATAAAGGAGAATACTGACAAATTGTTTCTGATTGCCTCATATTACTTAGCACTAAGAAATGGGCAAACTGTAATACCATTATACATGACCATGCCAGCACTGAGTTGTTCCTTAGCAACTTTTGCAGCCCCATGGATATGTTATCCTTCTCAGGGCAGATCAAGCTCCCTGAGAAGACTTTAAGTTGGCACACAGCAGAACTATGTTTTATTGATACCAGTCTGTGTGTAAATGCTGACTGTTTAAAGTCCCACAAGAATAGAAGGCCAGTGATATTTTGAACACAAAACTTTAAGCTGTAGCAGACAGCAATGATTTTTTGTAGACCTTGCTTAATTGCCTACAATGCAATTTTCTTTTCAGCAGCACATGATAATGTTGTCTACCTATAAGTCAAAACTATTTGTTAGGTTATTCTTTCAAGCTGTTGATTTTGACATTTTGCATTTCTATTTGCAATACTTCACCAATAATTGCTTAACTTATCCTTGTAAATCACTTACCTTAATTTTATTGTGCTTGCATTCATGAATCCTTGTTTTTTATTCTCTGACTGTAGATAGCAGGATTACCTCATTAAATAGTGTTCCCCATTTGTTATGCCACTGACGTTGTGTATAATTTTGTACTGACTAAAGAGTAGAGGTATAAATACTTATATTTAAAAAAATCAGTAAAAGGCAAAAACAAAGTAACACAGAAAATCAAAGACATTGCTATATAAAGCAAACAGTGAACTAAACACCACACATTAAACTGAGTCGTTCTCCTTATTCTAATGAAGATCCTGTCTCCATGGTGTCTAACATGCTAAGTCTTTCATCTCCCCACAGTCAGGTAGGCATGTGGACCACTGCCTACCTTTCCTCCAACAACCATATCTATCAGAGTGTACTGTACAACCTTTGCTATAGGCATGAGGATCCTGTGTCTGCAAGGCCTTGGAAGCCTACTGCTTGCTATTGTCTATGACCCCCAGTAAGGCCTATGACCTACTATCTACCTTTACTTCAATGCCCCCCCCACCCCCAAATGCACCGGAGCCTTCACTTTAGGTACAAAGTTCCTGTGCTTGTACAGTTTAATAGGCTTTTGTCCTGATAGACCTGGTATATCAAACATTCTTTCAGTAAGTGCCAATAGTGTGGTCAACTCACTAAAACAACTTTCAGTGAAAGTGTACTTTTCTCTTTTCTCCACTGTTGACCAACCTCAGAGTAAGTATATATTACAGTGGTGGGGGATACAATGGGGTAAAAAAATACTCTAAGGATCTCTAAAAGTAGTTTCAGTGGGTTGGCCCCCTTTAGTGAGTTTTCAAGCAACTGTAAATACAACAACTATAACAGGGGCTTTATTTAAGTATTTTCTATGTTTAATTTTGCAAAATTCATTACAACTATCTAACCACCTGGAAAGGACGAACTTAGAAGAATACTTATCATATTTTGACATTACAAATGACATAACAAATTGGTCATCTTTGGGGAAAGACTTACTTCTGTCAATATGAGATCTAAGCTGCTTGTGGACATTGATAAAATGAAGAAGATCAGCACAATCTGAGGAAAAGAAAACAGGAAGGATGACAGATTACTTCAGGTTTAGCAACTTTTGGCATAACATACAAGTTTGTCCTGATTACCATGTCATCTCGTGGAAAACTAAGTATGGAGACTTATGAGAAAGAGTCTTCAAATCCTTTTAGCAGCAGTAAGGTCCAGTAAAAACAAAGTCTTTTGAGGCAGGTACTTTAGCTCTGCAGAGACAGCTGTTTCAGAGTGAGTAGCAATGAGCTTTTTCAGCATGAAATACATGTGACAAGGAAGGAACACTCTTGAAAAGGAGCTTAAAGTGAAAGATACCTAGTAAAAATTATTTATAAACCTTACACAATCAAGGGGATATGAGTCAATTCCTGAATGAAAATTAGACATTTATTTATTTATTAGCATAAGGTGCCTTACCTTCAAATACTTCTAACTTTTTTCTACCACACCATTTCAGGAAGGGTCAGTTGTATAACTGCTGCTCAGTGTGTCTTAAACCTGAATGTAATATTATGTATATATATAACTTTGAAAATAATGTTATACTTTGTAAAGTGTTTTATAATAAGTTAGCACTATATGTGCTAAATGCTGGTATTGCTTATGACTGTAATCTGCTTGAAACTAGCATTTACTAAATGTCCAATGTGTATTATTATCTTGGAGGTTTTCTCCCCGGGCCTCCACTGAAAATGGACATATATCCAGTCAGACTATTCTGATCAACAAATGTAAAATAAAAATAAAATAAATTAAAATAATTATTTGATAACTGGGAAAGTCCACTGGGTCAAGGTAAGCCCATTTTCAGTGGAGGCCCAGAAAGAAAAGCTCCAGGATGTACTCAGGCTTACATTAAAGTTTCCAAAAAAGAAGTTGTAGGGGAAAATCAAGAACAATACAAGAGGAAAAAAGTTTACAAAAGAAATTTACATGAAAATTATACAAAATAGATATAGGTGATATGACATTAAACTAACAGCAAAGTTAAACATGGTCAAAAGTGCAGACAATAGTATCCTGACACAATACAAGCAAGACAGAATAGTTACATATTATGCAGATTAAAGCACCAATGTATGCATATGATGCAAGGCATTACTTATCATAAACAATAGAAATACACACACACACACACACACACACACATATATATATATATATATATATATAACATGGAGAGCAGGGCACAAGAGGAGATTTTTGTAACAGATAGTAGGGATGGAAGAAAGAAAAACAGGAAAAAAGGAAGAAGAGAGGCAGTGAAGAATAGCAGGTGGGATAGGAGAGAATGAAGTAGAATGAATGTAGAGGAGAAGGAAAGAAAAGGGAAGAGGGCCAGGGGACTTAAGGGAACGCAAGAGGTGGAATCTAGTAGTTAGAGTTCATTGGGAATTGTCAAGAACATAATATTGTAGCAGGAGCCAGAATATAAACAGATGCAGGTTCGTTTAGTAGACTGAGTAATGGCAGAGGAAGGAATTGAGCAGTTACACATCCAGCTGGAGAGGAGATGATTGTGCAGCGCAGTTTTGAAGTTGTAAGGGCTTTGTTGTAAGCAGATAAATGAAGGTAGATTATTCCATTTTCTGGCAATGTTTCAAGAGCATAATAACTGGCATGTAGGTCATTTAGATCTATGAACTTGAAGAAGATGTTGTTGATCAGATCGTAGAGGCCTAATGGGGTTATAAATGGTGAGTAGGGAGTTAAGCGCAGGGCAGTCTTGTGGTTTATAAATAAATTTATGAGTGATTGTGAGCTGAAGGAGTAATAGGTAAAGGGGGAATTCAAGCCATTGTAATTTTTTTAGGGCAATACAGTGGTGAGTAGAATGCTGACTGTTTGTAGCAAATTCAGCTATCTTGTTATAGCATGTTTCTAGTTTTGATTTCAGAGAAGACTGCAAGTTGGTTAGTAAAGTCACACCATAGGTTAGAGAGCATGATAGGTAGGATTATGCTGATACTTGTTTAGTAGGGAGGAAGACGAACTTATTGTGTCTATAGATCAACCCTATGTTTTAGCGGGTCTTACTTATATTATTTTGAATGTGCAGATCGAATTTGAGGTTTTTATCGATCATTACTCCTGACAATTCAGTGTGGGTCACTAGTTCAATTTTTGTATTGTCAAGAAAGAATATATTGATGTCAGCTTTATTGATAGGAGAATTTCTCTTGGGTGTGAAGCTCATAAGTTTAGTTTTTTGGGGGATTTAAAGAAAGGGGATTATTGTGAAGCTAGGTCTCCACAGTGGAAAATGCTCCTTGAGTATTTTGCTGTAATAATTTTGTATTGGATGCAGAGAAGACTATAGTGGAATCTTCTCCATATTGAACTAATGAGCCATGCAGAATAGCTTGATGGAGATTATTGATAAAAATGTAAACAGTAGAGGGCCTAAAATTGAACAATGGGGTACACTGTAGGGTTGTGAAGTTAAGATAAAATAGAATGTTGCCATTTAATAGCATGGTCTCTGTTGGAGAGACAGCTTTTGAACCAATTAAGTGACTGGGGAGATAGTCCTATGCTTGAGAGCTGAGAGAGGAGGCTAGAATGAGAGATGGTAGCAAATACTTTTGAAAGATCTAAGAAAAAGGCAGATACAATGTGTCCTGAGACTCAGGCTTTATTGATCATGTCTTAGAAGTATGTTAGTGCAGTGGATGTGCTGTGACCTGGGCGGAACCAATGCTGTGTTGGGGAGAGGATTTTGTTTTTTAGAAGGTAGCCTAAGAGGGTTTTTTTTGCACACATTTTTCCAGGATTTTAGAGATGGAGAAAAGTATAGCAATGGGTCGGAAGTTGGAGATATTGGCTGATGGACCACCTTTGTGAAGTGGAAGGATGGTTGCTTTTTTCCAAAGTCCAGGGACATGGGATTCTTGGATAGATCTGTAATTAAGAATGCTAATGGGATAAGCCACTGCATCAGCAGTGATTTTAAGAAACTTGGCAGGGATTCTATCTGCTGAATCTGAGCAGGGTTTTCATTTCAGAAGGGGTTTTTGATGAAAGATGTGGAGATGTAAGAGAGGTTGAATTCTGGCTGGGAAGACTGCTGTGTGCAGTTAGGATGGTGATGCTTGAAGTAGCATGATTCATATTTCTGAGGTATTGTGGAAGTTCTGATGTAAGCAGTGTTGCAAGGGAGAAGGAGAAGGAGAAGAGGAGCTTGTAGGAATAGTATTATTTGTGAGAGGTAACAAAATGGTAGCAGTGATGTTAGCAATGGTGTTTATAAAGTAAGACTTAAAGATGCTAGCTATTTGTTCAGGAGACATGTCAGGGTGTGGACAGGAACTGGGTTTGGTGCCAGGGTAAGAGATTATTGATGGAAGACCAGAATATTTTGGGGTTATTTTTTTTTTTCTATTTGTTTGCTGGTTCCAGAAACACTGCTGTTTGTATTTCAAGATTAGATTTTTAGCATGGTTACAGAGCTGCTTGTAATGAATGAGGTCAGATGGATTATTAGATTTAAATCAGAGTTTCCACACTTTGTCCATTTTAGTCATAATTTCTTTGGCTGCTTTTGTTCTGGTAGGAGCTGGACTAAAGTAAAGTAGTAAAGTAAAATAGAAGCCAAATAAACATTATCTAAGTGTAGGAGAACCCAGGAGTGCCCAGAAAAACATTTCAAACAATTAAAAGATGACCAAATGAGTAGGTGTTGAAAATACGCATATGTTTTTATTTAATTGTCAGCTAGAAAGATAGGTCTACTTGCTTGAGAAGTTTTCTGAAATGAAGGTCTCGTAAAGAGGAAAATACAGTCACTTATCATCTATTAATGAAAATGGAACATATGATATCAACTTTAAGGATTGCAGGTGTGGGTAGGGTTTGCCTGATGGCTACGACACAGCAGCATCCTAAAGAGTTACGGGGGAGTTGCCCTCCCAGTAGAAATTAACTCAGTAGGAGGAAACAAGTTTTCTGGAACAGAATGGGACTATGAAATGACTGGTCATCTTGATGAATATCATGATCAGCAGAATTAGGAAAAATGCTTAAAGGAGACTGAGTGTCCACTGGTGGATCAGAACATCCTTAGTCTGACCTCTCCATTGGGGGTGGAATCAGGGAAAAGAAGCTGGAACACTTGTAATTACATAGGCAATGAGGTTGCACAGTGACTTATTCCAGAGATGGGAAAGTCTACAGGATATTATGGGACTTGGGGAAACCTTGTGAGGCATGAAGGGAGTCAGATGTTTAGGAATGGGCAATACAGTATCTGAGCCCATTTGCTAGTGAATTCACCTTCCTGATAATATGGCTGTCTACTAAAAGGCAGTAAAACTTGATAGCTAATTGCCAGACTCTAATGGCTTATTAATCCATGGGGTAAAAGTATGTTTTGCTCTGTCTGTTGATATACCACATGACAGTCATATTGTCTGAGTAAACTCTTTTGACCTTTGAGATAGAGAGTCTTAAAAGATCAACAACGTTAAAAGAGCACTTTTCATATCTAAAACATGTATGCGAACATGAGTAACTTACAAGGTGACCTAGAAACCTGAACTTACTTCCTACTGCAGTGCAATAGTGGTTCCTGGGGATTTTACAAACGAAATAGATTTTCATTTTATGGATAAGTGGGTTCCACTACCACTGCAAGTGTAAATGGGAAGCCTTTGGTATTTTGAGTGGAAAGGGAGTGGGTTGAAAATCTGAGACCATTAGACACAAACAGTCCAATGGCATACCATCAAGTGGTATCTTGGAGAAAAAAGAAATATGTTTCAACAGTAAGGTTACAATATGAAGAGG
This sequence comes from Protopterus annectens, assembly GCF_019279795.1. NCBI lineage: Eukaryota > Metazoa > Chordata > Ceratodontiformes > Protopteridae > Protopterus > Protopterus annectens. The sequence goes on along the minus strand of NC_056741.1, from coordinate 436,831,612 downwards.
AAGTAAAGTCTTTGTGAGGTTTACTATAATCCCCAAAGAAATTAACAATTTCAGCAGACGTCTGGCTGTCCACCAGATCTTTCACTGATGGTGCATAGAGGAGTCAGATGTTTAGGAGTGGGAAAACCCTGGATTCCTACTGTATCTGTTAAGTCATTATTATGGACATGTACTTGATGGACATCATATAAGCAAATGTGAGATCAGAGGTTAGAGTCCTGAATGGATAATGACAGTCTCTGACTCAAAAGTAAAAGATATCAGGTGCCTCATTGGCAATCTTGATGTGGCAGGTGTTTTCAAAGTACTAAGAACACACCAAGTACCCATTTAACATACAAGGGTAAATAGACTACAACAAACCCCCTCAGAAGGTTCCCTTTGCAATGAATGTATTTAAACCACTGAGATTCACAATGGTCCTAAGTTATTTTATCTTTTTCAACAATAAGGAGAACCTGGAATAGCATCCTCTTTTTTGTCTAGCGAGACCTTTTCACAGCCCAGTCTTGCAAGTGGTTTAACACTTTGTTCAATACCACTTGTTTCTAAAGGAGTAGGATATCTTGCAATAGCATCTTGTGGGGTTAGTAATGTGGTAACAGTGGAGGTACAGTACCATCTTGATATTATTTTTGCTGACCCACTTGTTCTTGGTCATGATTTTCAATCTCTTGAGGAAATGCGATGTATATATATATCTATATATATATATATATATATATATATATATATATATATATATATATACATATATATAAGAAGGTGAAATGGTTATGCATACTGATGAATGCATAAGTAACATATCTTAAGCAATGTGAAACACTGCTAAGCAAAGTTTACCAGTATTAAGCACATTTAAGTATAATTGCTCATAGCTTAGCACTGCTTTAACGAGCGCAATGGCTTTGCGCATAGCTGCGCATCGTGCCAACTAGCGCAAACAAAACATGTTTGCGTGTAGCTGCGCACCGCGCTAACTAGTACAACATCGGGCAACGTCGAGCAACATAGAGCAACGTAGAGCAACGTTGGGCAAAGTTGTGCAAAGTCGACTAAGCACAGTCACACCTCCTAGCCGGTCTGGCCAGTAGTAAAATAAAAAGCAATGACAGGCCTCAAACCCGGGATACTGTGCACTATAATCACAGTACTAAACCACTAAGCCATGACAGCTTTTCATATGCATGCACTTTCAACACACACATACATATCAATGGAAGTTTACCCATTGCTAAGCAGGTGTGTTTTCAGCTGAGATTTTTCAAAGCCGGACAATCACATATAAGTGCGGGAAATGAGGTATATTTAAGGTCCATAGGTGTGAATACTTGCCATAACTGGTTGTAGCTCCCATCTGCAGTCAGCATGGCCAGTGTTGGAGAGGGCTCTCGATTTCGAGCGCAACTTTGGGGCATTGAGGAGTCAAAACTAATGGTTTGGCTCCTCGTCCATAATCATGATGAGAGACTCCTGCAGGGCCAGTTCCAGGGCACCCAATACAAAGCAGAAGCCTGGAACCGTCTAGCACATGATCTCACCAGTGCCACAGGCATCCCTCGGACTGGTGAGCAGGTCAGACACCACTACTCAGACCTGAAGAGATACAAGGAGGACCAACTGAACCAGTGGATGCAGGAGGCCCGGCGGATGGAAAATGCCCCACTACTGAGTAAGTAGCCATGGAATGAAGTATGTAAGAATTGCTATTGTAGTCTATATTATGGATAGGTATGTCTCAATATCACTACATTTATTTACAGCTGCAGGTGTCCGTGCTGTGAATCAGCAAGCCTATGCAGATAGGCTGCTAAGGCTGTGCAACCAGGCAGGTTAGTAATTATTCTGCATGTATTGTTATATAAAATAAGTGAGAGCACCTGAAAAAGAGTGTTGTAACTCAATAATAAAGGTATAACAAGTCTTGAATAATTTCTCTGCATGTACTGTTATATAAAATAAGTGAGAGAGCCCAAAAAAGAGTGTTGTATCCCATTAATAAAGGTATAATACGTCTTGCACTGTTATATCAAATAAATGAGAGAGCCTCTAGAAACTTGTGTTATGTAATTAATTAAGATATAATTCCTGGAGTGTGTCCGTGTCACTTTCTTCAATATGTTGTTGTACTCTTGCATTATAGAAATAGTACTGTTGCATTAAGCGCTGTCAACCCACACTTGGGTAGGCCCATATAAAGTGGATGAAAGGAGCGCCAGTAGCTGTTAAGCATATATACAGTCCTCAACTGTTGGTTCATGGCCGGCATGTACAGGTTAATCTGGCACATGAGTAGCTTGTTGATGTGTTCCCCAGAAATGTCAGTGTGCTGCTAGAAATGTAGGGGGCTGTTAAAATATAACTGATAATGTCACTGAACACATCTAGATATGTAGATATATAAATATAAATATAATATATAAATATGTAGCAGTAACATCTGCATCCTGGACAGTTTTTATGTCAGATACAGGTCAGGTATATAAAGAACTAGCAAAACCCATTTCACAATTTAACGGACATTGCATAGTGTAATAATACATGTAGGGGATATATACCTGCAGTCAATAGGAATGTAGTGCAAACTATAAGTATATATAAGTTGTTAATGGGGGTATCTTTTTACACCCTATTCTATGTGCCTAAACAATGCAATTCCACACCTCAATGGGTATGGCTAATCTCAAAACATTTGTTGGGACATATGCCCTATTGGTTTATAAATATCTGCATTTACTTTGATGCATGTGCCCTGTTCAAATACCACAATCTTGGTGGCCTGTTGCCACCAATCAATCCTGCATGCTGTTGGAATGTCCACTGTTGTTCTATATATGCATGTGTTATGCTTGCTGTTCAACTGTTGGAACTCTGGTGTAATGGGTTACTGGGAATACTACTGCATGTTGTTACAACTAATTTGGAATGCTGTTGGCTGTTACCAACCCATATTGTCATTAAATCCTCCTAAACATAGATCGTATGGGAAGGCTGGTCCCAGCGGACCCACCTGTCCCACCTCAGCTGGCGATGGCACCTGGCACCAGTAGGTCCGGTGCCCAGCCTGGGACCTCCTCCTCCATTTGCCCTGTGCCACCTTCAGGTGGAAGTACTGCAGCGGATGGGGCTCATCCCCCCCATGCAAGCGTGGGCGGAGGTGGGCCACCTATCACCCTTTGAACGGTCCGGGCTGTGGTGCGTAGGGAGATCGAGCTTTCTGTCATTGATCCTCTACACCAGCTTGAGGCACGAGTGGCGTGACTCACGGGTGAGCCTGCCCCTCCTACACAGCCCCCAGCAACCCTCTGGGCTGTGAAGGTGCAGTGGTGATTGCCCATGGGTGGGGATCTCAGTTCCACTGTTGCCATCTGTGGGCTCATGGGCTTGTGATTTCCAAACATTCTTCCCCGTCAATGGTGTTCACCCACCAGATGAGTCATATACCACCCCTGAATGCATCTTGTTTGTCTTGTCTGTTTACCTCCCCAACCTACACCCCCAAAATATACCTACTTCCCCTACCCCACATTCCACTCTCACCTAAAAAAAAAAAAGGGCAATCTGCTCCCAAAAAAAAATTACGCCCCATACATAGCTGCCCATTTTGCGCACATGTCCACTGGACACATAAACTGATATTTAATTGGCAGTACAACATACTTTGTTGTCCTCACCCCTCTCTCAGGGGTGGAACATTTCATATTTCCTTCCAAATTTATTGCATATGCACAGCTGTTGCTGTTAAAGAAATGGGCAGCTATGGACCTTCCCTACACCCATCCAGCACATCCCGAGCTGTTTTCCCTACTGACTTTCCCTCTTTGTGCCCCTTTTTCACCACTTTTCTATCTCCCTATTTTCTTTTCTTTCAAAGAAATGAGTGCGGGGGATAGTGGGAGTAAGCACTTTTAAACAGTAGTTAGGTTTGCGTGAGTGTGCACTTGTGTGCGCTTAGCTAAGTACTGTTAAGCTTTGTGCAAACATGCACAAACCCCCGCAAACCCGCTTACAACTGCTTAAAAGTGCCTTAGTCACCCTGCACATGAGGGGCCCTTGTTCTGCTCAGCAGCAAAATAAAATACCTCTGTCAGTCTTGAACCCCGGACCTTGGATGCACTAGACTGCATGAAGTACCCCTAAGCCACAGTAGATATACAGCAGGTTGTTGCTGAAATAGATATATCATGCATTAGAATGAGTGAATGTAAAGGAAAGATAAAAATGCCGTAACACAAAACCTGTTCTGTGAAACTTTACCAGCAGTTGTTGTGGAATTGCAATACATGACTGTGATAAGAGAACCAGCCGTTCTAGCAGTAAATAATGTTACAGCAGCACTTTACAACCCCCACACAGTATCACAGCAGGACAATCCCCACCCAAATGTACAATATACCTGTGTGTTCAGGGTCTACCAGGGATGTAGGTAGGCATACTGAGTACTGGAATTGTCCAGTTTTCTTGAGCATCCTGACATCATGACAACAATAAAAAGCACAAACTGTGCAGAAGTGAGTGCATTAATATTCACAGTATAGCAGTTCACAAACAGTTCATGTGCCAAATGAATACATCTCAATAACTACTTATGTATGGCAGTAAATTGTATAAGTAGAAAAGAAACTACATACTCCCATGTATCTTGTGTTAGCATTTGTAGGTGTGAGTACAATTCTACACTGACAACTGTGTACTGGAAGTGGCAACATTCAGGTCTGAGTACAACATTTAAATCACTGGCTACACCCCTAGCTTCAGATATAAGAACTATACCAACCTTCTGACTTAAACAACGGTATCTACAGCAAACAAGCATGGGCCCCACTTTGGAAAGCTGAAAGAGCTACGCCTACCTGACTTAGCAATTTATAACATTGGGTTGCTATGACAGTGAGTACTGCAATTACCACACAGCAGGCTGCATGCAATTACCAAACCTGAAGAAGCGTACCTTGGCAGTACGTGAAAGCGCTAGTTCTACAATAAATATCTTTCGTTTATAACATCATGGTGGCTTCTGAACAATTTTGTTTTTGCAATTACCAAATGGTGACCACCAGTTGGTGCAGAGGCCATCACATGCACATATGCAGATACTTATTAAAGCAGGCTGTACTTGCTGTCCTCACATGCAATCATTCCATTGTAGCTATTGAGAGAGAGAGACAGAGACAGAGAGAGAGAGAGAGAGAGAGAGAGACAGACACACACCCACATCAACATCAACAGAAAAAAAAAAGACACACGGAACTGAATACTACAAACACATACAAAGGAAAGGTATGTAACAGATATGTATTTACTGGCATGTAGTAGATGTTTTTGAAGAGTACTCTACATACTTTGAAACATCCATATGTGGCAGCAGTACGTATCTATGCACAGATGCCCTGCATAACTACTGCCATGGACAAATCAGTGTGTAGCTGTGTGCAGTGGGACATAACTGTGATATATGTAGCTCAGCATTAAATGTCAAACATCTGATCCATGTTATCTGTGTTCTGTACAGTAGTGTGGACAATGGCTGTTTGGAGGAGTAGCGCATACAGCTATATAAACATGGATGTGACAGAGTAACACATGCATGATAGTCATATTAACATGTAGCTTAGCATTGGCAACTGCTGTACCAGGCTATTATGCTAATCTAGCATTTGCAGCTATATATACACCCTCTAATATTACTGTGTGCTCACATGTGACACCAGTTCATGTTGCAGCAAGGCCCAACATGTCAGCCGTGAGGTCCAGGGACTTACAACAGTGTGGATCTTGCATGTGTATGGCACACACATACGGAGAGATATATCTGTGTCAGATATATTAGCACCTGTGCATGTGCATAGAGCAAGGGGCATACTGCAACTGTTTGTGAAGGGTGGACATATATATGTTGGTGAAGGTTGTTATGTGCATATTTGTATGTAGGTTGTAGTGTGTGGCAAACAAGACAGCATACAGTGCTGGTATATGACATGTGGTGGTTAAACGCTGTGGGTATTAATTGTTAGGTTTGCAGTGTTGCAGCCAGTGAGGCCTGCTAAAGCTACATGGGCTGAGAACACCTTCAATGCATTCCGCACAAGACTGTTCAATATTATTACATAACTGTATACCTTACAACCTTCGCATAATTGATATTCCCACCATGAAAGATGGACTGTATATGTGCCTATATGTATATCTAGATGTACACCAATGGATGTTTATATGTATGTGTATTTTTGTTGTGTCTTACGGCTTATCCCAGTTAAGGGTCACCACAGCAGAACTGCGGTCCGCTAATGTTTGGTAGTGGATTTTTGCATGCCGAGTTACCAGCCCTGATGCACAACCTTCAACAAAGGCACGCTCATTCACGCCTGCCTCCACACAGAAACGCTCTATATGTATGTGTGTATATATATATATATATATATATATATATATATATATATATATATATATATATATATGTATATATGTAGTGAGACAGAGAGAGGGAGACAGGGTCATATTTACCGTGACAGATGCCTGGTGACAAAGCCATGGCCTCAAACTCAATGTAAAATTGCATTGGCATCCCCTTTAGTAAAAACTCTGTACCCATGAGCTACCACACAGGTGTTAGTCTACCTAACACCAAAAGTGTGATAAGAGATCATGGGACACAGGTGGACAGTAATCTCCCCTATATAATCACAGTGCCACACTAGTCATGTAATCTGTCTATGTGGCACACCTCATCACAAAAGATGTGTCATCCAGGGAAAAAGAGGTCAGTGTTCCCCTCTACTCATCACTCATAAAAGCCATTATAGAGTACAATGCCCCTTTTGGTATGTACCTCACAAGACATCTACAGCAACTGGAAAGGCCCCAGACATACCTCCCAAAGAGTATTACCAGCCTCTAACAGATGCCCTATGCAGACCGTCTCACAAAACTACAGCTAGACTGTGTTGCATACTGCCTACCCAGAGGTGACCTCTGCCTAACATACAAAGCTATGTCAAACCCAGAGTTGTCGGACATGCTCCACGTAAACATATCACAATCCCTATGAGCTACATGCTCTAGGGTCCTAAACCTTGTCATCTCAGTAAACAGAACATGCTGGAGGGATAGATTCCTGTCTCAGAGACATCCCATACTCTGGAACAAACTACCTATCAGTAGCAAACAAAGCTCCTCATTAGCAGTTGTCATGAATAATCCTGATGATTGGATGGGAGATAGGAAATACACCCCGGGAATCACCTCTGTGGCTCTGCTTGACAGGGACACATGAAATTAAATTACATGGGTGTCAAAGGCCAGGGTACTGTATGGCTAGTCTTTTATAGGCCCTAGGGCCAATAGCCTATTACCTACCTATGAACCGATACACACCCACATGTACTTGTTGCAATAATTGTTATGTGAGGTTGACTGAGTGTGATGGTGAATGTGTTGGTGAATGTGTTAAAGTTGTGTATATGTGTGATAGCTTAGTGGGAAACTGTTTCTGTCATGGTATTTTGTGTCCTAGCTCTGATCCCAGCAAAAGATGTGTATGCTATTGCTAGGCAGAAAATGCAGTATATAGAATCAAACCATTCCTTACACCTGAAGCTCGGACCACCTTAGCTAGTTCTCACCTTATCTCTACCCTTCTATATGCTTCTACTATTTATACCAATCTCTCTAAAAATAACCTCAAGAAACTTGCGACATCTTACCATAATATTGCTCGATTTGCCACAGGATCCCTATTTAGAACTCATCACTGTCTTAACCTAAAACAACTTGGCTGGCTTGAACTTCCTAACAGGCTGATTTATCAACAGCTCTTAACTGCTCACAAAATTCTATACCAGCCTTCTAAAACACCAATTCTCTCTAACCTCATTACGCCTTATAATAACTTGAAACACCTACGTTCATCAAACAAACTAATGGCTAATATTACCATACCCAATAACTCTGCAGGTGATAGCCTTTTTTCTAACTCTGTTGGAAAAATATGGAACAAACTGCCATCTGATATCTCATCTTTAACTAGTCTTCCACTCTTTAAAAAACAGCTGAAAACACATCTCAATAAACACTGGCTCTGTTCCTGTAACAACCCAGATTAACCTTTCTTTTTCCTTTCCTCCTTAACTCCTCCTCACACAACATCCTATGGACATATGTAAAAAAAAAAAAAAAAAAATTTATTGTTAGAATCTGTATAGCAAATATCTACTAAACTTTGTTTATGTAATTTCCTGCGATGACTATGCCTGCTTGCATGTATATCACATGTTCTGACTCAATGTGTTATTATTTTTGACCTTATATTGACTGTTGCTGTGAATTATCTGTAATATCGTTGGAGCTTTTCTCCCCGGGCCTCCACTGAAAATGGACATATATCCAGCTGGACTAGCCCGGTCAACAAATGTAAAATAAATAAAATAAATAAATATGGTCTGACGTAGTCCCTTGGTGTTGACTGGCATGTGCCATTGTAAGCTAAAGCAGTACATGTATGCTTATTGATTGGTACTGCTGATGAATCCAAATCCTGTATGAACTGTAGTACTACCTGAAGCTGTAGGCCTAAACAGCACAGTATGGTGTATGTCCACATTGCTTGGAACCACTGTTTTGTGTGTTCCCTGTAGTCCTCACAGATTACATACCTCAGGCATAAGGTTTTGTAAGTACTGACACAGTACTGTATGGTACACAGGTAAAGCTCATCTGGGTTGCCATACCTTTGTGTCTTGTATGTATGTCTAATGTGTGTGTGGGTATGCCTGTAACATGCCCTTGGTCATATATGTGTTACATGATATAAGTGCGTATCTAGCAACATGTATAGTCTAGTACAGCAGTATGCCACCTATATTCATGAATGTGCACATATGTTAGGCAGGGGTTTGCCATCAGTAACTAGTGTGGTATACTGGTAATACTGTAACTGGACTTTACAATCATTACAATAGATGACATATGTCTTTATGCATTGATATATACCTCCTGTGGCTAGGTGGTGCATTGTGTCGCTCACAGTGTGCCATGTACTGTTGTATAGTATTACATACTGGTTTCTCTTTGTTGCTGTGCAGAACATGGTTTAATATATAGAGCATGGCGGGTACTGTCAGGCAGTTGTGGGTTGAGCACTGATATGTTGTATTGAAAGTGTGTATCCTCTGACAGCCAATAGGTTGCTATATATGGCAGTCCAGTGATATCTGTACTTTAGAATGTTGTGTGCCACATGACTTGCTCACACATATTGTTTCATTGTCTTCCAGGGCCATGGCCCACCATTGCAACCCAACCTATAGTCCAGCTGAGGATGAAGTAATAATAACCAGTCTGGTTCAACACTACACCCTGCTTTTCTCAAAAAACAGCCAAGACCAGCATGAGCGGACTGAACTGTGGCAAGATGTTGTCTGTAGGGTAAATGACATAGGCATGCATAACCAGACATATGAGCAGGTACGCCATCACTGCAGTGATTTACTTAGACATGTCCAGCAGCATGCGTCTGATGTCCGTAGACAACAGCTTGCCGCAGGTGGTGGGGTTATCATCCATCCCCCCCAACCAGAGTGGAAGAGCTGCTCCTGAGCCTGGTGGCTCCTAGTCAACAACAATAACAGCACACATGTATCATCATGGAGGCCGGAGCCACCCAGAAAGTTCACACGGAGCGTGCAGGTAACATGGCATATCTGTAGAGTACTGTTAGTTCGATTGGTAGATCATGCATATGTGAGATGTGTACTGTGCAGTTAGAAGATATAGAGCCTGGTGTTGTGCAATACTGATAATTTGGAACATAATCTGTAGGCCTGTGACTGTCAACCATTGTACTACTGTAAGATTGCAAACCCACAGTAGCAATGCCACAATTGTTGCCACTGACAAACTGTCTCATATCCTTGTAGGTCCCTCTGGTGTGACAGCAAGGCAGCAGACCCATGCTGTTGAGTGTGTTCTACATTTAATATTGCAAATAAAATGTGCATGTCATAGGTGAGGTGTAGGCCATGTACACATGTGACACACCTACACATAATGCATGCTGTACATGTTTGCTGTGAGACTATGCACATCTCAGTAATGTGAGTAGCTGCCTCAAACACATGCAATACACAGAGCATCCCAAACAATTGTGGCTACACTGTAGTGGACATTGCATAGGCAGAGTCAATACACATGCACACAGCATACACAACTTTGTCATACGCAGTACACGTTAATATGCTACACATGGCGTATTCAGACACCCACTGTAAGGTCACGCTCCAGTATCTCAAATGTCATCCACACAGCACACATAATATACCTGAGGGGTAGAGACCTATCATGGGGCGGTGCGACACTCTTCAACACACAACACATTCATGTTAGGCAATGCTCCCTATTGGGCACCTTACAAACCCATGTAACAACTGGCTGTGAAATGGTGAATGTAGCCATGGTACAGCAGTTCAGGTACAACATGATAGTTGCTGGTCTGGCACACATTAGTAGCCTTGAGTGATCACATGATGCTGCATGATGATGGCTCATGGTACTACACCCCATCCAGTTACAGTAACCACAGTACTACACATAGCATTCATTGCTATGCACCTCAATGTTGTATGTGTGCAAACATATGCACCTATACACAATATGCATAGCAATCACCATTTGCACAAAGTGACACATATATGTCTTGTAATGCTGTTGAGTGTATAGGTCACATGGCACACATTGGGTATGTGTGATGTTTAATGTTGCAGTTGTGTTGTAGCATGCCATGGCATGGCTGGCACTGGCATGTCCACAATATGTTCTACACTCACCATAACCACTGTACAATGGCTATGTTGAGCAATGGTATTCCATCAGGTATACATGCACCACTCATCCTGTGTGTATACATAGCATGCATGAGCTAAACCTGTGTCCACAATTATCTGCTAAAGACACAGACACTCTAATCAGAAATGGATATCTATGTGACACACAGATACCCATCCATCCATGGTATGTATACCTGTGAGTGATGGTGCACAGGATATTGAAGAGCTTTTAATACTTGCACAGCAATGTTGTGTCCATGTACACATTGCGTTCCAGGGTGATGCCAATCACTGAACAACAGCACACATGCATCAAAGCTATGTATACTGTTATTAGCAAGGACTGTCTACACTTGCACTGCATGCTGTTGAGCAACACACGTCCTGCATGCTGACACATGTGATATGACTGTTTGGCTTGTGATACTGTACCCCACCATCAACCACTATTGAGTATGTTCTGGATTGCTGGTGGTGTGTGTGTGTGTGTGTGTGTGTGTGTGTGTGTGTGTGTGTGTGTGTGTGTGTGTGTGTGTGTATCTGATTTAGTGAGGAGTGTATTTGTGTGCATGTGCGCATGTGTGCGTGTTCATGTGTGCATGTGTTCATGTGTGCATGTGCTCATGTGCTCATGTGCTCATGTGTTCATGTGTGCATGTGTGCATGTGTTCATGTGTTCATGTGTGCATGTGTTCATGTGTGCATGTGTTCTGACATCATGTACAGGTCGTAAAGTGTGTTTCCTCTCACAGGTGCTGAGGTTGGGCTGGTTCACTGCAGCAGGGAACCTGATGTCACTGACACAAATAGTGATAATGAGGATAGGTGTGTTGAGGCACATGCATGTTTGCCAGGGTCTGTCGTTGGGCCACCAATCAACAGTACACAAGTGTCCACCCCATCCATGCACACAGTCATACTGCCAATACATCCATCACCAATGCCCTTAGCTGAGGGACAGTGTACAGTCAGCATTGGCCAGGACAGTCTGGTATCTATGGCACATGCATCCCAACACAGCAGCCATACCCAGATGTCTGGAATGGTACCACATAGGCATATGTCCAGGGGTTCTCGTCGGAGCACTGCTGGACATCATGCCCCTGGCAGACGTGCCACAGGTCTTGCTATCTCACGCATGTTCCAGGCTGTCATGGAGGCACAGGCACATATGGAACGGTACACCAGACAGGGACTAAGGGCACAGAGGGCACATACCGCTTTAAATGACAGTATCTGTGACCTAGCAGGTGCCATCTGTAATTACACTGAGGTCACTGATAGACATTGGGGTGAGACATTTGATGTCCTCCGCAATGTCAGGACAGTGCAGGATGGTTGAGACGTCGACATGGACATATGCCAGCAACATCAGCAGCTGGCAGTCACCACGGACGTCCCTCAAGTCACAGCCACTCCCATAGTGCCAGTACCAGCCCCAGCAATGTTGGGGGTGGGCTTTCCATAGACTGTCCTAGAAGACCACGTGTACGTGGCTCTGGCCAGTCCCAGCAGGTACCTGGGTCCAGTGTACATCTGTCTACCTCTGAGGATAGTACCCAGTCTGGCTTAGTACCTGATACTGTCAGTAGCACCCCTGCCAGGGACAGGTACTGTATCCGTGGCCAGAGATGGTGATCTGTAAAGCCTGGCAGGTACAGTCGGTGGCTGTCCCACAAATCCCCGTATATGGCATCCACATGGTGGAACTGTGTGCATGCAGACACACACACACATAAACCAGACACCTAGGGCTAACACATACCTGCACACATTACATCAACATTGGCCCATAGCAGTACTCTTGGCCCTCACACACACACACACACACACACACACACACACACACACACACACACATACATGTCGATTGTATGGCTCAATGTAGGCCTTTGGCAAACCAACAACACACCCTGTGCATATGCTGAAACCTGTGCCACCTCCTGTCATCTGTAAAATTGATGCAGGAACAGGCTAACATGGTGCTGATGCACATGGTAACTTTATAGCAGTATAGCAATGTTAGCATGTTGTCAGCAGTAAAGTGTAATGATATCCTTGAAGGTGTAGCTGAGCAGGCATAATGCATTAAAACTATGACTGTCAATGTAGTATTGTTTACACCAGTGTTAATTCCAATAGTGTATTGTCCGCCCATGTGCCACTTGGCTAATGTGTGTAGTATTGGCAGCATGTGTTGGAGAGTGGACAGAACGTGTGGGATGTGTGCAGCACAGATTTGCAGGTGTACATTTGTGAACATGGTGAAGGTGCACTGTCTGCATGTACATGCATAGTGGACACATGGGCAGGGTGACATGCCCTGTATTACACAGTGTTAACACTCCATAGCTTCTATTGGTGGCCAGTATGCATTGTACTACACACATTTTGGAACTTGGGTACACATGTGTGTATGACATGGTTTGACACTGTGCTGTGGGTGATACTGTTACTATCTGTCATTGGTTTGCATTCTGGTAGTATACATAACCTCAACAGCCTGACCATAAACAATCGGTAGATGATGTCTTGACAACTGACACACAGATGTAGGACACACAGTAACATTTGGATCCTTCAGGTACTATACTATGCCAGTAACCAGTGGTATTCATCTGTACCCATTCCTGGGACCACTCCTGTTTGCCATATAGCTCTCTTAGGCACAAGCAAACACAGTAGGGATATGTCCGTCTACATCTGGAAATGCATACTGTGGCCTATAATGCATTCTCCAGATGACACACACATCCTCCACAAGGGTATCATACAGACAGATACCTGTTGTCAAACCCATGCTGTAAAGCTATAAGCCAACTAAAGCATAGTCATCCATCTTTACAAAACATAATATCCCCACAGTACCACATAGGCAGTAGCCCCCACCATGTTGAACAGGTATCGATGTGTACATACAGCCAAGTGTTACGTCATCTCTCCTTTGGTAATCACATTTCCAAAGGTATTCTGAAATCCCTCGGTGGATCACATAAGCAATAAGGGGTCTGCATGCATATCCACAAAGGTTGTTGTACATCTATAATGAATAGTCATCATTGACAGACTTTGCTGCATTTGAACAGGTCTGAAATATACCTCAGGCATAAACCCTCACTCACACTATTCAATAGAAACCATATTGAGTGTGTGTGATACGGATGACCTAGGCCAGGGATCACTGCAGGGGCTGGGCTTGTCACAAGCATACAGATGTGACCTAAGGTCTGGAAAGCGTCAGCACACTCTGGCAAAGATAACAGATGTGTTCATGGAGAAAGCAGAGTTCCCACCTATAAAATAATTGAGGACACATGTACGTATATGTATTTGCCACACAGCTACCTGACATGTGCATTGCACATACTGTTGTCATAGTGATATGTCATACAGTAGTAAAAGCAAAACCCACAACACATTGACCAACAGTGTCACACACATAGAGCACACACACACTCACCAAGTGAAGGATTCGAATCCCTAACTAACTACTTTATGATAATAGAGCAGTACACATTAACACGATGGGTTATACACATTACTGGAAGATTTCCTTTCCACAGGTATATTTTTAGGATGGTGACATCATCAGACTTGGCAAAAATAAGTATACCACTTTTAAGGTGTTTTTGTAGTCTCCAAAATGTTTGCTCCTCCCCAAGGAGATCACACACAAACACACAGTTGTCAAGTGCAGGATTCAAACCCCTACCTAACTACTTTATGATACTAGAGGAGTACGCATTAACACATCACGTTATCCACATTACTGGGAGGTCTCCTTTCCACAGGTATATTTGTAGGATGGTGACATCATCAGACTTGACAAAGTGGGTTACATTAGGTGACATTAGGTGGGCTACATAGAAGGAATTTCTAAACACTTTGGCCATGTGATCATCAAAGGTGAGTTTACTATCTACCTGGGTCCCAGGGCCATAATTACTTTCTTTGTACATACTGGATTGCCACCTATGTGGTAATCTGTGTGCATTTTGTTTTATCCAAAAGAGATGACTATGCATTCTTTCGCATTCTGCTTGAGGGCATTGTTTTGACACCAGGTGTCTGTCTCTGTAAGACCCTTCTGGAGGATGTCTGTGTCAGCCATAGAGTCGATTATGGACCACAGTTAGTAGTCATCTGCAAACTTGTTCAACCATACTCCTCCTGTGCTTGCCTGTACCTCTGAGCAGTATTTACTGAACAGGTGGGGTCCCAGGACCAAGACCTGTGGGATGCCATTTGTGACTGGTTTAGAGTCGGACATGGCACCCGCAACTCTGAACATGTGTGCTTGATCTGTGAGCCATTTGGCCAACCATCCTGTGACATAGCTGTTAATGTTCAAGCTGGTAAGCTTGTCCATGATGATAGAGTGGGGAATGGTGTCGAAAGGCCTTAGTGAGGTCCAAGTGGGCTGTGTGGACTACTTTCACCTCCATCTATGTCCTTGGTAACTGTTTCAAATAAGTCAACTAGGTTTAGGAGACAGTATCTGCCCTTAACAAAGCCAAGTTGGGTAGAGTCCAGTGTCTGGAGGTCCCCAATGTCTCTGTTTATAGGTTCCATGATAATTTGCTCCATAGCTTTGCAGACCAGGCTGAGTAGGCCTATAGGGCAATGGTTTCCAGGTTCTGTTGTGGCACCCCCTTTGTGGAGCTGGATGACTGTTGATGTATGCCATTCTTTGGGTACATAGCCTGTGGTAAGGTTGAGTCTGGACAGTGAATGTAGGTGAGGGTGTAGTTCCTTTTGGGGCTGGTGTAAGACGCAGCCTGGGACACCATCCAGTCCCATTGATGCTGTGTTCTTAGCTTTGGAGAGGGCTGCTTTTATCTGCATGTCCATGAAGTCTGGGGCTCTGCTTTCTTCTGGGATGGACACAGGCCCTTTTGGGGGTGATGGGGGGGGGGTTTGCACTGAACTTGTCCTCCAGGATGTGGGCAATGTAAGTTGGTTCAGTGTATTTCTTGCCATTTTGCAGTAGCTGACAGCATATTTGGAGGTTGCCACCAAAATGTTTGGTATAGCTAACGAAGGCTTTGTGGTTGTTATTCTTACATTCCTTGGCAATTTGTCTTTAGAAACTGTCCTTGGATTATTTTATGAGCGATCATTGTGTCTTCCTAATAATGATCAGTGATGCCTTTCCTTTTGTGAAGTTTGCTCTATCATGTGTTTGTTTCCTCCTTCTTTTGTGTAGCTTATTTATGGGCGATGACCACCAGATTGGTTTCTTATTTTTAGAGGAGTGCATCTTGGTTTTATTTGGGATGTCCTGATCCATGCATCCCTGTAGATGCTCATAGGATGCACTTGTAAATGATTCAGCAGATTGTATAGCATTATCTTGTAGCAAGGGGGCTTTGGAACTTTCCACTTTGGTCTTGGGAAGTGTGCAGTTTGCTTTTGAAAATGTCTTCACAATGGTTTCCTTGACTGGCGGTGGGGGGGGGGGGTGGGATGTGGATGTCCAGTGTGATTTCATTATGATCTGATATTAGCAGTGAGGAGTTTATCTCTGTTGTGGAACACTGGCACACCATATTGGTGATGATCAAGTCCAGTATGTTGTCACCTCTAGTGGGCATGGTGACCAGCTGTTCCAGGGCATTTGAGTTTTTAAACTCTAGGAAACATTGGGCAAAGGATGTTGTACACGAGTACATCTCCCACTCAATGTTTGGGTAGTTGTAATCTCCTCATATAATGGTGTTTGATAGGACCTTTATATTTTCCACTGTTCTCAAGAATACTGAGTGAGGTTCCTGAGACAAGGTAGGTGATCTGTAGCAGGCTACAATCTGATAAGCAGCTTTGTCCAATGTTAGTTGCACTTGCATGGTATCCAAGGCCTCATGCTGTGCCACTAACCTGAAGGTGTGGGTATACATAAGGTAAATGGATACACCCCTTCCTTTTGTATTTCACTCGTGGTTTTGGGGCCGAAGATCAGATGGATTGTGAGTGTTTTATGTGGAGCATGTCTAACAGCTCTGTGTTTGACATAGCTTTGTATGTTAGGCAGAGATCACCTCTGAGTAGGCGATATGCGAGAGAGTACAGCTGGAAAATTTTGAGATGGTCTGTGTATGGCATGTATTTCAGGCCGCTAATGCTCTTTGTGAGGTATTGCTGCAGGCTTTCCAGTTGTTGTAGATGTCTTGTGAGGTACATAGCAAAAGGGGTGTTGTACTCTATTATGGATCTAGTGAGTGATGAGTAGAGGGGAACAATGTCCTCTTCTATTCTGCATGAGACACCTTTTGTGATGAGGTGTGCCACATAGAAGGATTTCCTGTCTACTGTGGGGATGTGATTATCCACCTGTGACCCAAGGTCTCTTATCACACTTTCAGTGTTAAGTATACTACCGCCTATGTTGTAGTTAATGGCTACAGAGTTTTTAACCAAAGGGGATGACAATGCACTTTTTGGCATAGAGCTTGAGGCCATGGCTTTGACACCAGCCATCTGTCTCAGTGATGCCCTTTTGTAGGATGTCCACATCTTTAGTATTTACACTTATGGCTCCTAGTTTGCAGTCATCTGGAAACTTCATTAGCCATAGATCTTCCATGTTAAAGTTTACTGCAGGGAAGTAGATACAAAACAGGACAGGACCAACCCTCTGGTACTGCACTTGTCACTGGTCTAATGGTCCAAAGTCATGCTTGGAGTCTGCTACTTTCACAGTGTGTGTTCTGTCAGTAAGCCAGTTGGCAACCCAGCTTGTGACATAGCAATTTATACCTAGTTTAGTAGGTTTATCTATAATTCCAGAGTATGGGATGGTGTTGAAAGCCGTGGCAAGATCTACATAGGCTGTGCGAACCACCTTACCCTTGTCTACAGTTCTGGTGACTGCTTCAATGTCATCTATCAGGTTTAGGAGACATGATCTGCATTTTACAAGCCCAACATGGTTGTGGTCCAGAGTTTGGAGATTACCAATGTGTTTTTTTTATAAGTTGTATGATGATACATTCCATGGCCTTGCAGAGCAGGCTCATCAGGCTAATGGGGCGCTAGTTCCTGGGGTCTGTGGTGTCTCCACACTTGTGTAGTGGGATATCCGTCACTGTGCACCATTCAGCAGGCACAAAGCCTGAGGTGAGGCTATGACTGAACATGGTACGTTAGTGTGGTGCCTGTTCATTCTGTAGTTTGTGTAGAACACAGCCTGGGAAGTTATCTGGTCCCATGGATGCTGTGATACTGGCTTTGGAGAGTGTTTTTACCTGTGCAGCCGTGATGACAGCAACTTTGCAGTCTTCCATTATAGAGATGTGCTCTTTCATAGGTGAGAGGGGGGTAAAGTTAGCACTGATCCTATCTGCCAGGATGTTGGCAATATCAGTTGGGTCTGTATATTTAGTGCCATTGAGCTGTAACTCAGAGCAGATCTGAGTGTTGCCATGACATGGACCTGTCTGTTGGGCAGAGATCTCCTAAGTAGACAGTATGCAACAGAGTACAGATTGAGTTAAATTCAGTCTTGTTGTATGGGGTAACTGTTTGATGCCAGTAATCCTCTTGTTGAGGTACTTCAGTAGTCTTTCCAGCTGCTGAAGGTGCTTAGTCAGATTCATCGCAAGTGTGTTGTGGTATTCTCTGATGGGTCTGATGACTGATGAGTAGAGGGAACCTCCTTTGATCTACATGCAAAGACCTTGGCAGTTTGTGGGAACACATAGCATGATTTTCTGACCACTTTGTGAATGTGTTTCTGGAAGAAGAGATGACTATCCACATGTGTCCATAGATCCCTTATTATCACCTCCATATTTAGGGTGTTGGCACCTATGTGGTATTTGTATGACTGTAGCTCGAGGCCATAATTTTGACACTACATCTGTCTGACTGAGACAACTTTTTGGCAATCATCCACAAACTTTGCTAAACATAGCCCTCGTATGTTTGACTGTATTTCTGAAAAGTAGACACCAGACAGGAGGGGTCCCAGAACTGAGCCATGGGGGGCAGCAGTTGTTACCAGCTTGTACATGAGACCACAATTCTTACCTTGTGTGATCTATCTGTGCCCCAGTTGGCAATCCATCAGATGACAGACATATTTATGCACAGGTTGTTGATTTTGTGGATACAACATATGTCTGGGATGTTGGCAAAGGGCTTTTCAAGGTCTATGTGGGATGTGTGTAGCTCATTTCATTGATGTATGTCCTGGGTGACTGCCTTGAAAACAGTCTAGCAGGTTTGGGAACCATGATCTGCCCATGACCAAACCGAAATTGGTAGGGTTGGGTGTTTGTAGGCTCCCAATAGCTCTGTTTATGAGTTCCATCATGATGGACTCCATGGCCTTGCAGATCAGGCTTAATAGGCTTATAAGACAATAGTTCCCATGGTCTGTTGTGCACCAACACTTGTGGAGTGTTCCAAATGTTGCTGTAACACATTCAACAGTTTCATATCCTGTACAGAGGGTGAGGCTCAACAGACTGTTCAGGTGCAGGGTCTGTTTGTTCTGGAGTTCACTTATGACACAGCTAGGGAATCAATGCAATCCCATAAACACCATGTTTTCAGGTTTGGAAGGAACTGTTTACCCATTCTATATGTGATATATGTGCTTTCACAATCTCCAGGTATGATGATAGGGCCTTTTGTCAGTGGGGGGGGGGGGGTATGTATGTATGAGCCTGTCTGACAGGATGTTGGCAATGTTAGTCATTTACAGTTTGCACTCACTCAGGACATATATGAGTGTACATTGCTATTTATGACATAGCGGAAGGAAGCGTCATGGTTCTCTATGGACTTCTTCACAGATTCTTTTGCCAGAACATGGAATGGATAATGTTTGGAGTGCACATTGTTTATTGATTATACTGATTGCAGGTTTGTTGATCTTCTTTGCTTTTTCACTTTCTGTGAACAACTTAAGTACTTGTGGTACATAGTTTGATTATGACAGGGTTCCAATATATTATATGTGTCTGTTTTCATATAACTGTGTGCACAAGGCAGGATTGGTGAATAGTGACAAGTTCCTGGGGTAAAACATGCAACTGCCAGATATGTGTGGCCCACTGCTGTACTCAGACATGGCCTTAAGTGTGTGAGCATGCCCAGTATGATCTTTCAGCATGTTGTTGCCTGACATTGGCTTCATTTATTTAAGTGTGTGAGCATGCCCAGTATGACCTTTCAGTATGTTGCTGACTGAAATCCACTACAGTTGTTGAAGTGTGTGAGCATGCTCGGTATAGACATTTATACTATATGTGTGTGGAAAATCAAGTTGTATTTTTACTGCAGGGCTCACCTTTGTGTCATAAATCAACAGGGATCATGCTGTGCCTGCAGGGCTTCCATGAGACACTTTGCATAGACTTATCAATATTTCTACATACAGGGGGTACAGCTATTCTTTTTATATTTCTACCCGGGGGCACACCTGACTGTTACTGTGGGTGTACATGGGATGAGAAGTTCACCTGACACTTATACACATTTGCTAGGCCTGTACTGCTATGTAAGGTACACCATTTCAGTCTGTACTGTTGCCTATCATACTGGCTTGAGGCATACTACTGTACTACAGATCTTAGCGTCCAATGTCACATATATTAGACTGCGACTTCATAGCCTACCCAACCCACATCACACCGCAAGGTCTGCTGTTCTCTGTCTGCATAGGCCTGTGGGGGAGGTTACCCATATGCCTCTTTAGGGGCATGATACAGCAATTCTTTGTGTTTGCATTAGTGTACAATTGTCCTGCTGTGTCTGTGCCAGTGAAATGCTGTCATGGCTTAGTGGTTCAGTACTGTAACTATAGTGCACAGTATCCTAAATTCGAGCCCTGTCACTGCTTTTTATTTTCATGCTGGGCAGACTAGACTGCTTAAGGAGCAATAAAGCAAATATGAGCATGTTTACCTGACTTTTCTCAACTTTGCCCGACTTTGCCCGATCTTGCCCAACATTGCTCAATGTTGCTCGACGTTGCGCTATTTAAAGCGGGCAATTTTGTTTACATATACTAAATAGTGATAAAAGCTGCTTAGCACTGCTTTATATTGCTTAAAACATGGCAATCATGCCTCAGGTGGTGCTGCAGGGCTGCCTATGTCGGATGCATATAGTACACTCCCTATACATGTTTGAAAACAGGTAGTGTCAAGTTAGGCATCCCTTTTATTTTATGTGCGAGGCAGAGAAAGGTATAATTTCCAGGGTTCCTACTGAGCCAGTGTATGTGCTATGTGTTGCCTCTTTGCCAAGGCCAAGGCATACTGGGCATGCCTCCTTCTGCCTACTGGGGCAGGCTCAGGTTTTTCCTCCTCCGCATCATGCTCTGCCTGTGATGGCCTTGGCAATGGGGGGGGGGGGGGGCTGTTTGGCCCTGCTCCATGCTGTTCCTGCTGCAGCTGTTTTCGCAGGATCATATTGTGTAGCATGGCACATACCATGACAATTTGGGTACATGTAGTTGGTGAGTACTGCAAGGCTCCACCAGATGTGTCCAAGCACTGGAACCATGACTTGAGCATCCCAAACACATGCTTGATTACATTTCGTGTTTGTGCGTGTGCCTCATTATGGAGTTCTTGTTCAGGTGTGTGTGCATTTCTGATGGGTGTCATCAGCCACGGCTCCAGTGCGTGTCCAGCATCCCCCACTAGGTGACCGTCAGGGATGTCCCCATTGGCAAATGTCTGGTACAGCTGCGTTAGATGCCAGCTATGAGAATCATGGTAGCTTCCAGGGCAGCCAGCACACACATTCAGTGTTATGCCGTGGGCATTGCACACGACCTGGCAGTTGATGGAAGGGAAGCCCCTGCAGTTGATGTAGGCCCTACCCTGCTCACCGGCTGGTGCTTTGATGTTTATGTGCATGCAGTCAATTGCACCCACTACCTCAGGGTATTCCGCTATTTGCTGGAAAAGATGCATATTGCTGGCCAATGCCTCACAGGAATAGGGGAAATATACATGATCAACGACATGTGCTGACATGGCATTCAGGAACTGGTGCAGTACCCTGGATGCTGATGCCTGTGAAATCCCCATCATATCACCAGTTGGACTCTGGAAGGTACCTGTTGCTAGTATTCTTAGGCCAACACATACCTTGGTTTCCACTGGGATGGGTTCCCCTCTGTTAGTTCTGTGTGTGAGATGTGGCTTGCACAGCTCAACAATTTGCTGCAGGAGGTCTCTGTCCACTCTATAGTGCTCCACTATCTCCATCTCATGTAGCCCCTGGTAGGTTACCCTGGGTCTGTACACTCTTCTCCTTCTCCTCACTGTGGGTTGCTCAGCAGCATTCGCAATGGCACCACCCTCAGCATCTTGCACATGTTGGCTTATAATAGCAATGGCAGCCCTTAACATTTTTTTTGTCTGAGTTAAGCTTTTTAAGTTTTCACTCTTTGTATACTGCAGTGTTGCAGTGTTTTTGAGAAAAACATGGGGGAATGTTGTTTGCAGAGTTTTAAGTGCTGGGCTGGGCTAGTGTACTGCCTGTGTAATTGGCTGATTCTGATTTATTTCACCTGGCAGCTCTGCTAGTTCTCCTTGGTTAACTTCCTACTACTTATTTTCCGTCATTTTCCCTTTCTGTTTCCACAAAGGGCAGCGCCGCGCAAACAAGCGCAAACATGCGCACATGAGTGCACATGCGCGCACACAGGCTTAGACAGATTCACATGCGTGCTCACAGGCTTACACAGGCTTACACAGGCTTACAGGTGCACACACACGCGCACACGGTGTAAGCACATTTGCAAGAAATTTCAGATATATCCACGGCGTACACCTTCGGTTTCTGGGTTTCAGCTAGGACAACTGTAGACATGCCTTTTGCAATCCTGAGCAACTCATGTCAAACACAAGCCACTCTGCTCCAATAAGCTTACAGTCTTTCAGACATACCCCTCATAATGTCACCTATCTTCTACTCTACTACTCCCCTACTCCTACACTTACACTCTAGGGACATGGCTCACATGCCAGGGAAAATTGGGATTCACTATCCTTATCCTCATTTGCATAGGATTGCTTACTAATGCTTGGTTACATCTCTCAAACTGAGCTTCCCCCTGTAGCAACCACTACTCAGTAGCCATGTTGTCTTCAGCCTGCCATTCACCTGCATGGCAGAATAATCTTTTTATTAAACATGCCTACTTTTGGCTATTTTTTAATTATTTTCTGTTTTTTTTAAGCACCGCACCTTTGCGCGGCGCTGCGCTATGCTTAAACATCAGAGATTGGGGGAAAAAATTGATTTTTATTAATTTTCAACCTATAAAAATGCCAATGGCCTTATATTTGGCCATTGGCATGCTTCCTCAACTGGATGCATCCTTTATTTGGAGCTGTCATAGCTCCGTTTTGCTATTTGCAGAATGGTACTCCGTTACCAACGGAGTACATTTCTGCAAATAACTCTACTCTTCCACAGACAGGTTAGTGTTTCCTGGATCACAAATTTACCTCATTTGCATAGCTTTCAGCAGCAAATGAGGTAATTTGCATATCATAACACTGTCCGTGCAAGAGTAGTTTTAGGAGCTCTCATGCACGCCCCTGCCGGCTATTGCTGAATCGCTCGGCAGACATATTGCCTCCATGCAAGCCATTGTGAATCTGGCCCATTGTGTTTTTTTCTCTGGTTCTAGAGTTACTGCATCCTGTTTTCTGAAGCAGTTTTTGATGGCATCCTTCACATGATTCAGTAAGGAGAGCTACCACCCTGGAGAAATGCAGGATGAGCCTATAGTTCTTTTATGGTCTTCTTTGGGGAGAAGAAATGTGGTCTGTCAGTCAGCCTCACTTTTGTGCATCAACTTAATGCATTCTCTGAATTTATGGATCGCAAATAGAAGGCATGTCTTCTATCTCCCTGTCCATATTCTCTACAGGGGAGTCTACACGACACCAAATATACTTTGTTTTTCAAACAGCTTTTCTAGACCTCTTAGCAAGGACTCAGATTTGGAATCATGAAAGTAGCCTTTTTGTAGAAGGTGTGAAAATGGAAGAAAACTTGAAGAACTCTGGTATTGCCACTTGACATATTTCAGTCATTGGCTGCCCAGCCTCTGTAAGGATAGCATTGGTATATGGGGTGAGGAGTTAGTCTGGTAAAAATCCTCCACACAGATAGATGATGGTCTCTCCATCAGCCTGTTTCACCACTTGTCTGGCAGGGATCCTAAGTCAGCAGAGTCTGTCTTAATGTAGGACCTCTCCCATAAGAGGGATCCTCCTGACAAATGGAATATTAGGGGTCTACTAGGAAGGGACATGTTAGGGCTGTTGGAGGGGGCTTGATGCTCATGTGGAGTAAAAATATAACCTAAAATAAAAAAGAAAAAGATGTCTTATTTTGTGAAGTCCACAGACTCAGGATAGGACACAGCAGCAGCAACAGCTCCATCAAACCAACATCTGAGGAATCAACCCTAAAAGGGTAGATGTGAATAGAATGGGCATTTGCAACATCATTAGCATCAACAAAACTGATGCAGGATAAAACAGAGCCTTAGTAACATAGATGGATGCTGGTGACAACCGCATGAGCATCAGTATCCTTCTGGCTAGTGCTGGTGATGGGCTAATGATGCCAGACATACCAGTTCTGCAAACAATAGTTCAGGGAGGATGTGATATCCTTCATACCATAGATCAGAGAAGGCAAGAGAGAGAGCTTCAAGTCAGCAGACTAGAATAGCTAAAATGGTTTTGGCCAGTCTCTCAAAGTAATCACAGTGAGAACTAGTGAGCGCAGAGACATTGGTGCATCTGGGCTTGAATCCACTACTAGAATGCAAACAACTGAGACCAACAAAATTGTGGGTTCAGCTAGCAATACAGAAGGAATCATAAGTGGTTCAGAAGACTGAAGTACAATATCTTTAATTACATGCTTTGGTATGTCAGAATCAGCCATTGTACTTGCTGATGGTTAAAACGAAATAGAAGCCTTTTTAGAAGTGGTAGAGTTTGACATTTTAATTTTAAGAAGAAAGGATGTTATAGAACCCTTTCATGAAGGTGTGATAAAAGTTTTTTGAGTAGAGCCAAATGGCTCCCACAACTTGGTGATAAACTGAGAAGCAGATAATGCCTGACAGTGTAATTGTACCTTCCGTTTCTTATGCTGTTCCTGTCATAGTATCACAGTAGAATACTAGGCTATCAACCCAAGGAGGTTTTTAAGTCTAGCCATGCTTCCCTGTAAAATGTGAATTGTTTTGGTCCCTAGGGGGGTTTGTGGGTTTATATATACTTGGGTATTTACAAGCTTCCTGTTTCTAATAGAGACATAGGTGCCAGACCAGGGGCAGAATTACAGTTCCCCATCCACTGATCAAAGTTTCACTTGAATAAGTGCAGGTTTAAGTCCCTGGATAGGGTGTTCCTGATGCTATTTGTTTTATGGATGTGAAACAGAACCTTTAGGACTTGAGGGTAGGTGTAAGTCATCTCTCAGCAACTTGTAAGAGACCAGATATAAGGTCATCTCTCATCATCTTGTAAGAGACCAGATATAAAGTCAACACTCTGAGGCTGTCTGTATAGGACTGGTTTTTGACATCATTTATTCTTTTTGTGAGGGATCTCTGAGGATGCCCTAGTTTTTGCATCTGCCTGGCAAAGTACATACCAAAGGAGGCATAGTACTCAGTGATTGTTCTTATGAGACCAGAGTGCAACTGAATGATGACATGTTTTGATCTAGATGACATTCTCCTGCTTATAGGTAGATACATTATATTCAAATACCAAATCACTGCCTACATGCATTCCCAAATCCCTGACTACAGCAGAGTCTACTCTTAGAGGTGCATTATCAGTGCATTAGTTTGTGGGTTGGCCATTTTTGGGAAAGATAATATGCACTTTTTGGCATTGAGTTTTAGATGAAGACTCTGGCACCAGTTATTTGCTTGTTTCAGGCTTCTTTGGGGGATATTTTTGTCGGGGTGGGATTCAATGACAGCACCCTATTTAGAATCATCTGAAAAGTCAGTCAGAGGCTCTTGATGTTGGCCCTGACCTCAGAGAAGTAGATGCCAACCAGGAGTGGACTCATAATTGAGCCCTGAGGTGTCCCAGTAGTAACTGGCCTTTTTTGTTGAGGAATACTCCCTTATTCTAACATTATGGGTCCTGTCTTTAAGCTAGCTTGCTATCCAACAGATGATACAGAGGTTTATACATAGTTTAGTGAGCATTTCTGCAATGCCTGAGTTGGATATTGTCGCATACCTGTCAACTGTAAAGATTTCCACAGAATGTCCAAATTTTTGCCTCATATTTTTGTTCTTTATCTCATAAAATTGTGACTTCCTAGCAAATCATTGGCAAATCATTGAGGGTTGAAGTCAGAAAATAATGACAGATATTTGAGTTTCAAAATTCATACCCTTCAGAAAATTCTTGTTGATGCAAAAGGTTTACTATTGTAATTCTGAATCAGCTTCGATCAACCCTTTAAAATGTCGACCCGAAATGCTGAATACGAAATTTCAAATAGGAAACCAAACTGAAAATGAATGCATCGACTACTGTGGTTCGATGTATTCGATATAGCAGGAGGTGACGTCACTCACCTCCTGCTATGCACATTAACATACTGTTGGACTCTACAGTCAATGGTATGTTAATTCTACTATTTTGCAGGGGGGCTATGCACCCTCATGTGGGGGCTGCCCACTCCCCCTGCACATTAAATATACAAACTCTGAGATCGCACTACAGTGAGGAAATGGGCTAATTCTCTGTTCCTCACTGAAGTGTGACCTCCCTTCACAGTGTTAGTACATCGCTTGTCAAAAGGTCGAGTATATCATGCAACTCAATTAAACTTGGTCAACCTATGTTGGTTCAATTTCCTGCCCCTTGTACACTGATTTTGAACATCAGCCATTCGACTGACTACCATTTGGGTAAGTCATTCTAAACCTTTGCAAAATATATTATTCGATCAACTTTCTTTTTTTTTTTTCTTTTCAAGTTTATAAGAGCAATATTTAAAAAGCGTCTCTGTTTTTGGGGCTTTATCCCTTTGTTATTTATGGCTTTGTCCAGATTTCTTATTCTAAGGCATTGAGAGGTATGGTATTGTGCCAAATGCCTTGCCAGGTCGAGGTAGGCAGTATGCACCATTTTGCCTTTATCCATTACTTTGGTGACCTTCTCGCAGAAAACCAGCAGGTTGTATAGGTAAGACCTGCTCTTAACAAGCCCAAACTGATTTGGGTTCCATGTTTGTAGGTTACCATTGTTGTTATTTGGGATACCCATGATTATTTTCTTCATAACTCTGCCATCAGACTAGTCAGGCATATGGGTCAATAATTCCCTGGTTCCATGGAAGGCCCACCCTTGTGCAGTGGGATAACCATTGCAGTCCTATATTTGCTTAGCTTGATGCCTGTTTGGAGGCTGTATTTAGATAATGTTTCTACTGTTCCTGACAGTTCATGTTTCATACTGTTAAAGATGCATCATGAGATATTATCAGGACACATCAATGCAGTGTTCTTGGCCTTGGGGAAGGCCTTGAGCACCTGTTTTCTAATAATAGATGGGGGTTGTGAATGTGAGCATTTCCTAAAGGGCATCTGGTGGGAAAAAGGGCTTCAAATAGGAGATAAATTTATCAGCCAGGAGGTTTGCCATATCTTTCAAATCTGTATAGATAGCCACATGTACAATTAATTTGGAATATAGCTGTGTATTGTCTTTGAGGGTATGGACATAGCTGAAGAAAGGCTGTGATTGTCCTTAGCCTATCAGGCTAATTTAACTTCAAATTTTGTTTTGGTGGACTCTATTATCCCCTTGAGTTGTCTGTTTAGGTTGCTGAGGAATTTTTTTTACATTGATGGGCATTGCATCTCCTAATTTTTGCCATGAATTTTTTTCCTTTTGTTACACAATCTATTGATGCTGGGATTCCAACCAGCTTGTTTTTTGTAGCTGATCCTGTGCTTAATCATGGTAGGCACAGCTGTCTCTACTGCATCGGTTAATATGAATATACATGGTTTCTATGAATTATTCTTTATAGGCAGTCATGTTTTCAGTGTTTGGGATGCTTGAAATTTTGCCAGGGTGCCACTTAGTAGGGGAAAGTTTGTCTTAGTATAATTCCTAAAAGTTCCAAGTTTAGCAAGTGTCCCTGGTTTTACCTTTACTTCAAAGGAGACACCTTTATCGTCTGACCTGACTAGCAATGACATTGTACCAGGGAGGTGCAATGCTCCACCATGTTTGTGCGGACAGGTCAAGGATGTTTACACTCCAAGGGCCATATAAACGTACTGGTCCAAGGGGTTTGCATTTACAAAGTCCAGGAATCTTTGGGCCTGCATGTTAGAGGTCATGTATGTAGATTGGTTGACCTCTACACCAATAGATCAATGAAAAGCATTATAAGCCTTGCCTAGGCAGATTGAACAAAGAATATGCCTAGTCAAAGGCACTCTTTTTAAATAAAGGTTATAGCTATTGAAAGGGCAGAGCAGTGGCAAGGGTTGTCTCCATTACCAGCTTTTAGGAGACAGTAAACAGATTCAAGTGCTATAAATTTTTCTATCAAAGGTAGCAATAAGTTATTAGGTTGTATACAGTTTCCCGTGTCTATATTACCTTATCGTATGATGAAAATAGTGAACGCTATTTCATCTTACCGATGTTGTCTAAACCACAAAATATCAAACTTACAGAACAGCAAATTTTTTCCCCAGGGAAAAAATTCGCTGCTCCGCAAAAAAAAAAAAAAAAAGTAACTTAAACACAAAGATAAGAGGGGGCTTCACCCCCACACCCCCCCTACTTAAATATACCAACTCAAAGATTGCACTATACTGGAGGAAATGGCAAAGTCCCGAAAACAGCCCACCGAATTTTTTCCCTGGAAAAAAATTCGATGTTCTGTGTCTTTGCTATTTTGCCATTTCGACAGTATCGGATCGACTAAATAGCTGTTGCTATTAAGTCCATTCTATATGCTAATATAGATCCCAGTTTCCCAAAGCTTTGCATTTATTTTATGCTCTACTTCCCTGATGCTCAACTAAATCTGCTTTTGAGTTCACATAGATAAAGAGATGCATTTAGGTACTGACCTGGGCTAGCTGGTTGATTGTTTTTCTCTTCTCACAGCTTTCTTCAGGTCCTGGTTCATAGTCCCTACCCCCCCCCCCCGCTCAGTTGTTTTGTTCTCCTAACATAATTCTATTATAAGATTCCTAGCCCTGTCAGACCTGTTTTCTCACAGCTTTCTTCAAGCCCTAGCTCTTAGCCACCCCCTTCTCTCGGTCTCCTAACATAATCTTATTGTAAGCTTCCCAGCCCTGTCAATCGTGTCTATTCCCCCCTCTTCCTCTTGAGAGTTTATTTACTCCTCCACCTGAGTTGCAGCACCATCTTTAAATACTTAGGACATCTGTTCCCCCACCAGATTTCCTACCTTACTGATAGTTTTCTTTTCAGATAGCAACTCTGCAGTTGGTTTCAACCCACTCCATTTGCCCTTGCTGCATTTGGGCTCACTCTGCTCCCCTGCCCTACTCCCATTCCCACCCACCCCCACATCAGTTACATTTATACTTACTCTAGCTCCTCCCCCTACCCCACCACCCAATTATCTGCCACCAGTTTCCCTCTCATTACACCACTAACCACACCTCTTCAGTTCCCCTCACATTACACCATTAGCCACACCTCTTACCAAACCCACACATACTCATCTTAACTCACCTCATTACCCCATCTGTACAACCTCTTTTCCACCCCCACATCTCGCTATTGCACACTAATTCTCCCTCCTTTAATCCCCCACATCCCATGCTACAATGTCCATCTCTACTATCACTAATCTACTTACCTTATCACTCTCTTTCAATATCCTACTACAGCTAACCTCTCTACATCATTCTTCTACCTCTTCCTCCCACTGCCCATTTTCCTCTTTCTCCATACAGTCTGAACACACCACTTCCTTTTCACAAATTTAAGCCAGCCTTTACAACACAAGCATAATATTAGGTACCAGAGTAAAAATCCTCCCCCATCACCACAAAAATAATATTTTCTCTCTAAATTATCCAATCAAAGTAAAACAGAAACTAGAATACACTAATCTCCAATATCCTGTAACAAACCTATCACTATGAGGGGACATACACCCCAATCTGGGTCCTATCTCCTCTCCTCTGCAACCCTCCCAACTCCCATAAATCAATAAACTTCACTACACTTAACCTACAAAGTATCAGAAATAAAATACCTGACTTCCATGCATGGATAGCCCACAACAAATCCAATATTATTGCCGCAACTGAAACATAGCTAAAACCCTATATTAAGGACACAGAATTCCTTCCCTCAGATTTCACCTGTCTTAGGGCCAACAGAACCTGGAAAAAAGGTGGAGGCATCTCTCTAATATACCCCATGTCCTTCACTATTGTCCCATATACAAAACCCATCCCACAGTTCTCACAGCCAAACTTCTAGTTTCTTTCCTTAAAATGAATAATTGCAAAAACCTCTGTGTGATAGTCATTTACATTCCCCCAGACAATAACACCCAATTCTTGAGGAAATCCTTGCCTGGGCATCTACTAACATAAAAAATTAGACTATCATACTGGGAGATGTAAATATCAACTGGCTAGACATATCCACACACCACTCTAACTGCAATATCAATCTATATAACTTCACCCAGCTAGTTAACACCATAACCAGGCCTAATAAAATTAATACTAATGGCTCAATCCTAAACTGGATTTTAGTGTCCAACCCAAATAAGATCACGTCCACTGGTACACTCACCTATAGTATAAGTGACCACTTACTGGCCTTTATACAATGTGAATGTACCACAACAATTAATAAACGTCAGTACAGGGTTACCAGAGATTAATCCCAGTTCTGTCCATCTAGCTTTAATCAAAGGTTGCTTAGCATCAACTGGGATGCACTAAAATCACTTCCCCTTGATGAGGCAGTTGAGTTCTTCAACTCAGCCTTCCTCAGCATACTAAACAATCCTCTCCCCTTAGACAAAAGAAAGTAATGACCAGCCATGCCAGTTGGCTAACAACATCCACTAAGGATCTCATGAAACGCAACAACAAATCATGGAAAATCTGGTAAAAAAACAAAAACCCATCTGACCTCACCTAATAAGCTCCAAAACCAGGTTAACCACCTAGTACTACAAAACAAAAAAGAACACTACCTTACATTACAAAACAAACACAAGCAAAACCCAAAGAAATTCTGGAGCTCTCTGAACTCTTTATTAAACCCAGGTTCTAGTAATAATCCTTGCCCAGATCCAAATAAAATACCCATTGAAATTGCTGCAACCTTCAACTCCTATTTCATAGATACTATAACCAATCTAACCGCTACCTTTCTCAAGATCAACTTGTCCACCATAGACATCTCCACAACTGACACCAGTACACCCCATATTCACAGCTTTACTCTATCACCTATACACACCTCGACTATTAAAAAATTGCTTCTAAAACTCAAACCATGTACAAATTCCCATGACAATATATCCACCAAATACCTGAAAATCTCAGCAAACTCAATCACTTACGCTATCAGCATGCTTCTCAACAGATCTATCCAAGAATCCTATATGCCCCTCATCTGGAAAAAAGCTTATATCCCCGCTCTACACAAGGGGGGCCCTAACATAAACACCACCAACGTCCGCCCAATTGCTATACTATCACCCATCTCTCAGATTCTGGAAAAATTTATTCATTCCTCACCATCTGACTCACAGTCACATTTTCTCACCCACCCAACATGGATTTAAGCCAGGACATAGTACCACCACCACTACCCTCATATTCTACATGGACACTGTCAACTGAGCCCGTGATGCTGGTAAAATCATATTGTCACTATTTCTTGATCTTTCTAAAGCTTTTGATACTATATCCCACTCTCTCCTTCTAACAAAACTCTCTAACATAAGTACCTCTCCTCAAACTCTAAACTGGTTCACTAATTACCTCACTAACAGGTAACAATCAACTAAATGGCAGAACTCTTACTCTCCTTTCCTAAACACCACCACTGATGTTCCTCAAGGCTCCATTTTAGGCCCAATTCTGTTTAGCATATTTATCAATAACTTCCACACCACACTCTCTCAAGGTTCAGTCATCCTGTACGCAGATGACTCCACTATCATCTGCACTGAAAAAAACTCCTCAGAACTACACCAAGTCATCCAAAATGCCTTCACCTCCACCGAAATTTGAATGTCTAATAATCATCTTGCCCTGAACCCCAACAAAACCAAACTAGTAATCTTTGCCCCCAAAAAGTCCACACCCCTTCAAAACGAGAACTTCACCATTCAATCTCTAAATTATACCACCATCAACATTATACCTAGCACAAAACTCCTAGATGTCATCATAAACAAAAACCTCATATTTGACCTACACATCCAGTCCAATGTCAAAAAGACACATCAAAAGCTTAGCACTCTCTCCTGACACAAACATCTACTCAGTGTATCAGCTCAACTTTCCCTTGCCTCTTCTTTTCTATTACCCTCTCTTTTATATGGTGCCCCCTCCTCACCAACATTCAGTCCTCACTAAAGTCCAAACTATACTCATGCTGCAACAAAATTGCTACATTTGTAACTAATGCCTCTTACTCATCCCACAATATCATTATCATTATGCAATCTAAAATGGCTTGAACTCCCAAACTATCTCACCTTTATCTGATTAACTACATCTCACAAACTCATTCATAATCCATCCATGTGCCCTGCTCTGTCTTCTATACTTACTTTATACCATCCTAACAGACCACTCCGATCCAGCAACCAACTGCTCATAAATGTACAAAATCCCAAACTTTCGGCTGGCCAGATGCTTTACTTCTTTACCATCGCAAAACTTTGGAACTCTCTCCCCCCACCACTTAGATCCACCTGCTCAGTGACCCTCTTCAAGACATCTCTGAAACAACACCTCTCCTCATCTTGGCTGTGTCCATGTGCTAACACCACATCTCATATAACCTAAGTTCAACCATCACAACTATTCTCACCCCCACTCTACTACTCTGGCATCCTCCTTTCACATCCACCTGTCTTTTTACTTACTCTGTCTCTCCATCCTGTCCACTTCCCTCTTCTACTAACTCTCATTGTCCTACCAATGATCCCTCCTATCTACTTTCTTTTCTTCCTAACCGCTTTAGACCTACCATTGAACCAGGCGAGATATTCAGGTACTCTTGCAGCTTACCTTAATATCATACCACCACTTATATCTGCAACGATATCCACCGACTTTGCTGATTCCTGCAACAGGACTCATATGGCCTATCGCTCAGCTGTTACACCTCCTAAATGTGTGAAAAGTTTAAGTACCTAGTCTCTAATTAATCCCTCTATCTGCTCTGCCCCCACTAAATGAAGTGTCCTATATACATTTTGCTACTCATATGGAATGTTCTCATGTATATACTCTGTATTGCTTGCATAATATCTTTGATTGGAGAATGATTACTTATGTACTGTTTTTTTCACCAGTTGTATGAGCTGCCAATAATGTGTACTAAATTTCTTTATAAATGTAAATTCTGTATTGTAAGTGAAATATCTGATACGTGGAGCTTTTCTCCCCTGGACTCCACTGAAAATGGGCCCTTCTGGCTTAGCTGGACCATCCCGGTAAAGAAATGCAAATAAACAAATAAGCAAACAAACAAATAAATAAATA
Source organism: Protopterus annectens (assembly GCF_019279795.1). Lineage (NCBI taxonomy): Eukaryota > Metazoa > Chordata > Ceratodontiformes > Protopteridae > Protopterus > Protopterus annectens. Next base: position 436,798,012 of record NC_056741.1, on the reverse strand, counting down.
AATGAGGTTGATATTTAATGGCTTATTGTCACTTAAAAAAAAACAACATGATAGTTTACAAGGTGTCATAAAGTGATCATGATTGTGACTGCTTATAGATAATGGGTAGCCAAATGGGTTTGTTGCCCATGTGTGCCAAACTCCTTTCTATAGCTCTAGTAAAGAGTTTGATGTTGCAACACTGTATGCTCAGGCTCATTGATGGAGAAAGAAGAAAATACTTTCTGACAGTTTAAGGGTGGAAAAAGTAACCTCTTTTGACCAAATGAGATACAGAAATGAACAGAAAAAAATACTTCCTCATAGGTACTTAGATGCCACACACATGCCTAGTTGGCAGTGTCAGTGGTGCAAGAGACAGCACATGTGCCTTTGGTTCTGAAAGACCAGAAGGCTTGATTCCCCCTCCCCTCCAGGTGAGTGGATTACTGGCAGTGCAGCATTAAGGGGTGCTATACTCCTGAGTACTCCTGAGTGTATTGTCCTTTAAATGGGACAGTAAACCAAGGTTCCATCTAGTTGAGTGAGTTGTTGCTGAGGTAGATGTAAAAGATCCCATGGAACCTAGGGGAGGTCCATTGTGCCTTCACCAAATTTCCACCTTGGGTATCCCTTGGGTATCCCATTAAAAGAACCCACTAGCCTAGTGGAAATAACCTGGTCAACAAAGATAAATAAATAAATGTTGGAAGCCAAAACTACAAAATGGCAACCTGTAGTGTTTCTTCTGAGCCAGTCATGAAGTACAAGGGAAGAACTGGATGGTGTGGCACACATGGTGCATGCTGATTTGAGGAGCTGTCATAAAGCCTGTGCATAAAAGTTATTGATTTCTTTTAAGAAATGTGTTTCTTCTAGCAGTCAGATTCACGTTGTTTGACAAGACTCTGCATTATGCAGTTTTACTAACTAGTGTCTGGTGTTTCAAAAAGATTGAGTTCCTCATGTTTATTTGTAAGACAACTACTTTAACTAAAATGATTCCTACAAAATTCATAGACAAACATTTTGTTGAAACCTATTTAGAAAATGTTCAGGGTGGTTTTCAGTTAGTTTCTAAATTGATTTTTTTCCTGCAGAGAGAGGCAACCCTACTCTCTCTAGACAGGGACCAACACCCCTGCATTTGTAACAATTAACTTAACAGATCTGCATACTCAGAACTTGGACGGTCTCCAATAACTAGTGACTACCAACGAAGAATGTTATTCACTCCAATATGCATTATGACATGCACAGTTATCAAACAGGAAAGAAAATCTGCTCTCTATAAGAAGATTGTACTATATCATGTTCAATGCAGTTTATGACAACCTCCACTGAAGAAAACTCACATAGATATTTTGGAAAAAAAAGTACCAGAAATCTCAGGATGTTATAGGCTGGTATTTAGAAATTTGTTCCAAGACCTCAGAACTTATAAATGATGATGGCTCCAATTTGCTTTCATAAGGAAGACAGAATTACTTATGGTGATAAAGTAGATCTTGCTTACCGGGTTCTTTTCAAACATGTTCATTCTAAATCTATTGTTCTATTGGGAAAATAGCACAAAGAAAAGATAAGTGTTAATATATAATTAAACCATAGATAGTCTATACTATTTCTGATTGCTTTTGTTACAGTCAGGTTTCTCTTCTCAAAAATGCCAAAGTGAAATACATAACATTTTTCTAAAGTAAAATGCCAGAAATGACAATGGTTGAGATAGAATAAGAAAACAGATCAGGGAGTTAAACTCCAGAAATCTCAGTTTATAAGAACATTGCAGGAAGTGAAGGCAAGCATGGTATTACAACATTTTGGAAGGCAGATTCAGTAATAACAGCTTGAAATACGTTTTATCTACTCCCAGCACCTACCTGCATGATAGTGGAGGGAACACACCCTATTTCATTCAATTTCTTCTGCTCACATTATCCAGTTCAAGGGCACAGTACAACTGTACTGTAATGTATGCACACCACTCAATGTCTTAGAGTAAGAAAGCTGGACAAAGCCATAAATAATGGGAGAGAACAAAGGCCCAAAAATAGGGACATTTTTTTAAATACTGCTCTTACAAACTTAGAAAGTAGATAGACTAACAGGTTCTGCATTAGCATGAATTTTTCCAAAGGGTATGAAGACTGAAACTCAAACTTCTGTCATTATTTCCTGACTTAAATCTTCAATGATTTGCTAATGATTAACTAGAAAACCACTATTTTATGAAAAATGGATCAACAATATGATGCAAAAATCTGTACAATCTGCAAAAATTTGTACAGTTGAGAGGTATGAATGTATGGAACAAAGCTTGTATGAAATAGAATTTCAGCATGGTAGACATAAGCACAAACTCACACACACACGCAGACACACACACACACACACACACACACACACACACACACACACACACACACACACACACACACACTGGCACAGACAGACACATGCACACACACATATGCATGCACAAACCACAAGCCTTATTGTTCTGTCTGTGGGATGCATAACAAAATGATTATCTGGTGAAACTCATACAAATATGGGAAATGCTTGCATGCTCTGCAGAAATGGCAACACAGTTAAGTGCTCTGTAGAGAATTCTTTAAACAGCACATAGAAAAGGATATTATTAATCTGGAAAAAAGCAATGACATATAACCAAAATAATAATGGAGCATCAGGCAAAGTATATGAAGGAATATCCAGGCATGTGCCTACATTAAAAGATACAATGAAAGTAATATGAATGATATAATACAGTGCATTCAAATAATACATTGATTTGAATTTTAGAGACTGAACCAGTGAATTGTGAAGTGCGGAATTATTAAAGTATTAAAGGATGTAAACATAATAATTCTGCAGAAGAGGTGGGCAGACAGAAGTAAAGCCTTGCATTTGTCAAAGGAGAACAACAGAGATGTCCAAATAATATTCTTCTTGGCAGAGATGTCTCTAGCCACTAAGGACAGACGACAGAGAAGGAAATAATGTTAGTAAGTATTATTTTACAATAAGTGAATTATGACATCAGAAAATGAGCAGGTCTGTCTGCTGACTCGTGATTAGTTATTTTATTGCAATCAGAATCCTTTACAGAAAAGAAATGGCGTCTTTTGTGTTTCTCTTAATTTTGGCTCAACATTTTACATCGACTTTAATGAAAAAAATGCTCCCACCCGCTTTTAGCTTTTTAGAAAGACCCAACCTAAAGAAAACTTGCATGCAGTTTGACCAGACAAGCAAAAATGAGGATCTTGTGCCCTCTTGTGACAAATATTTAAAACAACAGTTAAGGGACTAGAATAACTGCAGTGAGTGCAAAACTGGCATCTTAGAATTTGGAATGAAAATAGATCTTTCCAAGCTGTACGATATCAATGAAACCCCTTTAGAAATTTTAAACCATTTTAACAAACAGCTACACAGATTATTTTTGTTACTGCATTTGACATTGTTTTAAGCATACTGGATGCCTGCTTTTGCAAGTTAAATTGTACAGATGCTTATCACACGCAGTAAAATTCCTGCTGAGCTATATACTCCATGTTTATGCTGCAAAACCAGAAAAGACATACAAAAATAGCTAAAATGCAATGACATGAATGAGTGTACACAAACATGCAAATCAACCCACACATATAATGCTTCATAGTTACTAGGATATTTCATTCCTGTGGAAGTTTTTTTGGCCCTTATGCTTTGTGTGCGAGTAACGCACAGGTGAGCAGAAAAAGGATATGTTGGGACATGTATTTGTTCTCCTTATCCATGAGGGACATGCATGCTAAACTGGAGATGATTTGTGGCTCATCATCCATTTGCCCAAATTATATTTGAATAGAGTAATACAAGTACCTTTCTTCATGTGCAGTGGAAAATGGTTCCACGGAAATAGTATTCTCTGTGACACATACCTGTCCCTCCAACATGTACCATTTATGTTGCAAAAGAGATTGAAATCACTTGGGTGGGTGGTCATGCTAACTTTGGAATTCTGAATGTGTTATAGATCAGACAGGCTAGGGTCTTTTTTTTTTGTTTACTACGCAAGGCAGAGATCACCACTTAGCAGGCAAAGAGTGGGTCAAAACTTAGATACTGTCTGCATTTTTTTATGATTTAGGCCTTTGATTTTTTTTTTAGCGAGAAAGAATTGCAGTCTTTCCATAGTTAGTATTCAGGTACGTACTAAGGGTATTATACTCAATGATCATCCTAATGAGAACAGAGTACAGTGGAATGATTGCATCCTTTGACCCGGAATCCATACCTTTAGATGTAAGCTGTGCAATGAAAAATGACTTCCATAATTAGTGGATACATAGTGATCAAAGGACAGTTCACTGTCTACATAGCTTCCTTATTCACTGACTTGGAATCAATTGTTTTTGGGAGGATGTATATGCTAGTTACAAGGGAAGTTGTGTGCTGAAGGATATAATTATTCATTTCTTGGAATATAGTTTTATTTCATGGTTTTCACACCGACTATTTGTTCGAGACTGGCCCTCTTGAAGGATCTTGGTGTAATCTGGGGAGTCTATAATGGCATTATGAGCATGTTCTAGACATCAAGAAAGAAAAATTAACAAATGCTTTATTTAAACATATATCAGAACATGGTTCCCACACATTTACATTTTTTGTTTGAAACCATCTTAAAAAGACCCACAAGGAAAAGTAATGGACGAGCATCTTAATGTTAAGGAAACCCAGTGGCAGATAAGGTTAAATGTAACCTGATACCCAGGATTAAATGAAAGTTGCTGAGTGTATCCTATTTTAAAATTAAGAGATTATGAAATATAAAAGGGTAGTGATTGGGGGGGGGGGGCATGAAAAGATGTTTATAAGTATTTTATGGTAGAGTTTTTTATTTATGTTATATATTTTTAATAATTTTTAAATATCCATTTACATGATTAAGGTCACATGATGCATGGAATGTTGTATAAATTGATGGAATGAACTATTGTCTTAATAAAGGATTGTTAGTGGTGAAACTCATTACTCCCTGTTGTCAGTGGCATTAGCTGTATTTATTTTTAGTTGGTTTGTGTTTGGATAGACTTTATGAGTTTATGATGACACCAAGTTGCAGTTATCTGTAGACTTGGTCAGCCATATTGGACTCCCACATTTGTGCAATGGAAATCACTGTTACTATCCTATATTTATCCAGTGCAAAGCCTGCTTGTAAGCTATTTAAAAGCCTCAGAAGAGGTTAAGAGAAGTCTTGTTTCAGGTTGGCCAGCAGGCAACCCAGTATGTTATCTGTTCACATAGAAGTAGGGATTTAGGCATTGGACTGTAATCTGATGACTTCCTCTTTGGGGATTTGGAGTTCATGATGTAGATATGGGTATGTCCTATGGGAATACGCAGGGTTAACACAGGGGTTAAGCTTGAGCTAAACTTGTACATCAGTAGATTGGCTATGTTTTCTGGATCCAGGTATGTAATGTCATTTATGTTTAGTTCTGCACAGTGCTGGGAATTGTTTCTGATGTTTCTAACATAGTTAAAGAAGGCTTTGTGGTGATCCTTCACCTGAGTGGCTATTTTTACCTCATATCTGGTTTTGATTAATTTGATCTAGGTCCAGAGCTTTTATCAAGTCATTCATCCCTCTGAACCACAGAACCAGCTAAAGAGGTCCATGTATCATTAATACTTAAGACGGGTAAAAATCCAGTGGAAGATCCCTATATTAAACAGAAGGAGGCATGTCATTTAACTGACCATTTTAATATAAATCAGCTTTGATTGCTTGCTGCTGGTGATCATTCTCGATGCTGATAAGGCATTGGCTGAGTCAGCTAGTGCTATCGAGATAGATTTGAGCAGCCTTTAGATGGCTGCCTCACATCTCAGGTAAAAGCAGAGTGTAAAGTGTTCCAGTGGTTCAGCTTGATCACAAGGACTAGACAAGGATATTAACAATAATGGTGTCTATTTGCTGCACAAATTGAGTCACTAGCTTAGTTCACATGAAAAACAGATGTCATGGAAAGTAAAGTGAAGGTAGTATGGCATTGCTAACTGAAAACTTCTTCACGTACTTAAGTTAACCTGAAGTAGTTCATAGTTCACAATACATTATTTGCTGTTTTAGACCTATTTGAAGAGATCTTGGCATACAAGTCCATTAATGTAAAAAAGACCTTGAATTTCATCAGTTATGTGCCATTGTTGGCTGTCCTAGAAGCTGCTGCATTTAAACTAAAGCAAAAAGTAATGAACTACTTAATAATCACCATTTGCTATTTTGTGAGTAAGTATGAATGATGACTTACATGGCTTTGTTGACTAAAGTTAAAACATTTATGAAAACATGAGAGGTGGTGTGTGTGTGTTCTGCTATCAGAAGGTACAGCTGTAACAAATGGGGATAGCACTTGTATATAGCACACAACCCCCTTCACTACTTTCATAAAAAGTATTTAAGGGATTTGATGGACTATAAATACATTCATCAGACGAGGGAATAGGCAAGTGAGAGATAAGACAGCTTAAAAGATGAGTTTAGATTTCATAACCCAGTAAATTATTTTGTGATTGCTTAGATCAAAACTGATTTACTTTATTAGATCCTAAGTTAGAAGGCATCTTGTAAAGAAATGGAATTAGCCAACTGCACATAATTAAATAATCATCACTTGAGCTAGGATAAAATGAACAAGAGATGTGCTTGGACTAAGAAGCTAAAAGGCTCTCAAACAGTGTTAAGATTGATACAGTTACAATGAGCTGGCAACAAGAACCGTTGTCAGTGTTGACATTTCTTTTTTCAGTAGGATTATTGTTATGAGTTAATTCCTACCTGTGTCCATAGAATACACTTTCTGTGGCTGGCTGAGCTTAATGACTAGTCCAATTTGATGGATACTTTGAGGATGCAGGACTCTTACTCTTTCAATGTATTTACATGCTCTGAAACTTACAAGAAGGTGATTTTGTAAATACAAATGAGAAGTAATTATGCCAAGTAGGACTTCCAAACTAAATAAAACTAATAAAGACAATGAAGACTTTAGCCATCGCTTCGAAGGATCCTGATCTTTAGTTTGTAGTTATGACTGTCTAGCATTAGAGGAGTCTCCTAGAAGTCATTGATGAATGGAAATGGGCAATGCAAGTTTCCAACAGACAAAAGTATTGGCATACAAGAGGCATCACATCTGCCCCATGATGCCTTATGAATTAATTAATTGAGACTCTTGTGGGGAGAAAGAATAAGCTAAAATATTTGCTCTCAAAGAAGTGTAGTAAGTCAGTCCTGCTCTGGGCCTTGCTTTGCGAAAACACGGGGAAGTTCAGTCTCCTGCAATCTGCCTGCATATAGTTTTCAGGAAACCTAGCTCAGTTAAGGTTCAATGTTCTCTGTGCTATGTTCAGTCCACTTATTTAGCTTGAGTTTTTCATTTCAGCACTCTGTTTAAGTGGTGAATTAGTCTTCTTTTCCTCTATGCAAATGGATATATATTTCTGCACATTTATCTAGTATTAGTACTGTCTAATATCATATTTGATAAATAAAGTTTATATTTATTGACTTTATGGCTAATTTATTTTTTATGAATTTATGATGACACTACTCTTTAGTACTGCAGATTATGAAGCCACTGCATCATGCTCCAAGACAGATCACTTACCAGAGATGTGTTTTATAATTGAATTTGGCCAGTGATCAAAAGTGGCACAGTAACCGAAGGGGCCCTGTTCCAGTAACCTAAGATGGTGGTAGATCTACCTTACCAGGAACAAAAAGAGGATAAATTGGGGAACTCTATCAAGCTACCCTAGGTGGTGGTAGACAGTGTGTGTGTGTGTGTGTGTGTGTGTGTGTGTGTGTGTGTGTGTGTGTGTGTGTGTGTGTGTGTGTGTGTGTGTGTGTGTCCATGTGTGAGTAATAATTTTATTTTCAGAACAGTTAGTGTGAGTAAGGAAAACTGGAAGGTCCAAAATTTACAGACAGAGTGGTGAAAAAGGGGCTTGACGTGCTAAGACTCAGCATAGTAAGTGGTTATTGTGGTGCCATAGTCTGGGTGTGGCTGTTGGAAACCCACACCCAGCATAACAGTGCATATTTCCTCTATGCTGTGGAAGCCAGATCACATTTGGCAAATTGATTAATAATTCAGATTTGTTTACATTGCTTCTACTTATTCTTGTTGGGTAACCGTCGGTGTGACTTGAGAAACAATTCTTCTGATGGCCAAAAGACCTATTTCTGAGCAGGTGATAGGATCACATATTCAGGAAGTTAGTGGAGAATTCCTATAAAGCTCCCATATCAGCAGCATTTTTTTTTGTTTTGTTTTGTTTTTTTAGTTTGGAAGGGAGAACGTTTTTTGGAGTGCTTTATACATTATGTTGGTAGCCTTTAGTTCTCATATTTGTGAGCTGATTCTGTTAAGTACACATTTTCAGAAGTTGGGAAGGTAGCAAACATTTAGGTAGTAGCAATGAGTAGCAAGTTCGCCCCCTCCATGTTCCTCCAGTGTGCAATACTATTTTGACTTCCACTCACTGGCATGATTTGGTAGCTTTATTTATATGTCTGCTGTATTAGCCTAATAAGATGTAACCAATTTTGAATCTCGAGCTCAGCAGTACTCAGTTTGCTTGTGGTGTTTACTAAAAAGCAGGAGTGCTTTTTCCATTGCAAAATGTGGGCTTGACGTTTACCTTGTGCAGTGGCCAGCTGCAGTTGGGACAACAGGTAAGGTGCAGGTTGTGAGAGCTCTCCCTCATTGCCTACCTTAACCTTAATGAACTTTTTTTTTTTTGCTACTCCTTGACGGAAAAGGAGAGGGGGGCATGCTTTGGATACTGTTTTACTGCCGTGAAGTTTTTGTTGCAGAGGTCTGCTTCTCATGGCTTTACCTCCTGGTGCTGGGCTTATCTGTCCCAAAAAATGTTCAGTGTTGGAGGTTAGATGCTTCCAGCCTGGACACAGGCATGACACAGAGACAGCAGCAGGTTTGGATGCTGTAAGCTAAAAAAGGATAAGGAACAATATGTCATCGGCAAGTGTAGGCCGGAGACGTTTTAGAAGGGTTGAGGGCATGGGGGATTTCAAAAAGAAATAAATGAAATATAATTTAAGTTGATACAGTGAACAATATGGGCAAAGTTTTTTTTACACTTTTGTATTTATAAATGAATTATCATTGTACATATTTAATTTTCTGGTGGCTTATTAGAGTGTTGTTGAATCTGTGATGTATAAAAGGGCACAGTGATCTCCTCAGACTAAGTAGGGAGCAATATTTATTTAGCTGTCTTCTGCAGTTAGACATGGATGTTAAAGTTACAGCAGGAAAGTTGGCAGCAATAATAATACTGATATTATGAAAGAGAAGAATGTAACAGAAGTCAATAAGAGGATGCAGGTGTGAAGGTACTGTAAACAGATGGTATTTGGTAGTGCTGCTTTCAAAGGTAGAGCAGCTGACATTTTCAAAAGTAATAATATTCTGGACTTTTTCAGTATGTTTTCAATTTTCTGTCAACTTAGTACTGTCAGCTATGGTGGTTTAGGGCATTCACATTATTCACCTGAATTTTCATTTTGGTTTCTATACACAAATAGGCAATACTCGTGGAAAGTTAGAGTAGTCTTGGTAGGGGTCATTACCTTTAAATCTTGGTAGGGGTTGTTCATTTAAGCTCCTTGTTGGTGGCATTAGCTTTAACATTATTACAACTTACATATATGTCATGGGATGAGGAGCATTCATGCTGTAGCATAACTTATGAGAAATTGATAATACTTAGTTCCCAGGTAAGTTCGGGTAGAGTCGCTGCTCACTTATGTTCAGGCAATGTACGATATTTTAAAAAAAATAAAGTGTAAATATAGTCCTGAAGTCAGGTGCTCAATGGGATGCACACTGAAATCACAGGTGGGATGCCCGAAAGTTACAGTTATCGATGATGAGATGCATTGGAGAGGCTGACAATACCAAGGGGATATTACATTGATGAGGGGTTGTAGGAGCAATTATAGTTAAGTACTTGAGAAAGGATAAGGGGTAGTTACCCATGGTGAGGGAGGGTGCTAGTGCTGGGGAGAAGGGTTTATGGGGGGTGGTCAATAGGGAGGTAATAAGTTCAGGGTTGACTATATCAGTATTAACTGTTGCTTTATTTTGCAGATGTTTCATGGTACTAATGTTAAAGGAGCATTGGGCCCAGATTGTGCTGCAGGCAGAAGTGCTATTTAAAGAGGTAGAGTAGGCACTACCACAGCTACTTGCTGGACCTTCAATAGAGCCACAAACAAGAAGTTGTAGAAAGTGCAAGTCCACAGATGAGCAGAGTAGTACTACTACTACTATGAGGAAGTCTAGAAAAGGATCCAGATCGATGAACACAGGGGCCAGCGGAGTTGGGATGGTTTAGCCCCACCCACTGGCAGGTGATGCTGAATTTTGTGAAATTGTGGGGGATGTTCTGCCAAGTGTGTCTGTAATTGACTGAGTAGAAACTTGCTGCAGGGTTTAGACAAAACAGAATGTAATAGGTTGAGTGAGCTGTTAAGATTTTATAAGCAGGTCCAGAAGGTTAGAGGTCAGCTGGGTATACTGGCAGTTGATCCTGTAGCAGGTGTACTTAGCCTGGTTAGACATGACCCAGATATTTTTTGTCAGACACGTATGGGGTGTATATTACTCCTTATATTTCTACATTGGTAAAAGAGAAGATATGGAGGAGTGATTATGTAGATCTGTTTAAGCTGATGGGCTGCAGAGGTTGGCAGAAGCAGTGGGGACTAGTTACCTGGTGGCAGCACTGGCTGTGCCGGGCAACATGAGGCCGGATAGATTTAGGGCAAGGACCTAGGACAATTGGGTCCTAGGTTTTGTCTAATATATGGCCATAGAGTTAGAGAAGGACACATCTCAGGTTTTGCCCCGTTAACATATTTTTCTGCCATTCGACCATTCGAGGTACATAGAGATTGTGGACCAAAAGCATCAGGCAATGGCATGACCGGCATTATTGGGAGAAGAAAGCAGTGGATGAGGGACTTTGATGATATTTGGCTTGGGAGACAAGGTAGTTACTTGTGGATACAGCAAATAAACCAGATACATGCTGGGCATTCTACTTAGGATGATGTTCTCAGCTGGCCTGTAGGTTTAATTACGTATTTTCTAGGTGTGGTGGAAGTCATGCAGTGGCCAAATACTGGTAAGGAAGGAGGTGTTGCTCATATGGGTTCAATGCCTCAGGATGGTGGCAGTCAGGCTGTTGCAGAGCTGCCCAATTTTGGTGGGAGGGCTAATTTTCATGGACCAAGGTTTGCACTGCCTTTACGAGGCTTGGCAGGGAGGCAGGCCTTGCCATTAGCCCGTTAACATAAAAGCTTTGGCTTCCCATTTACAGGATTTTCTTGGTATGAGTATTGTAGAAGGACAAATCAAGCATTCAACAAAAGGTCATGTATTAAATCAAAAGTGAGGGGGTGAGGTGGCATGTAGTAATTTGAAATCAATAAATGGGGGAGGGAAGGGATTGTTTTGAAGTTGTTAAATAACAAAATTATGGCAAGAAGAGTTTTGGGCCCTTTTGAGGTACCACCCTTACATGACTGCCATATTTCTCCACTGGGCCTAGTGCCTAAGAAGTAGCCTGGTGAGTTCAAGTTAATCCATCATTTATCGAACCCTGGAATGTGCTCTGTGAATGATTTCATTGTCAGGTCTGACACTCAATAGAAATATGCATCCATGGAAGAGAAGGTTATAGTTAAGGCAGTTATGGAATTGCTTGGCTTAATGAATTTCTCTTGTAGGGCAATAATTTCTTTTGTAGGGCAACAGGGCCAGGCAGAACATTTTGCAGGTTGGCGACCAATATACTGATGGGTGGTAAGCATTAACATCACTGGGCTAGGGTTTCTCAGATGGTTAAAGAAGATTTGAGTTTATGGTCTGTATTTTCTCCAATTTTAATAACGTATTTTTGGCAGAATAAATAGCTGTTGGGTAATTGCATTTGTTCACGGATGCAACAAGGACCTGAGGCATGGTAGCCTATTTTGATAGGGAATGGTTTGTAGTAAACTGGCCAACTGATTGGCCTGAAGAGGGAAGGAAAGATGTGGCATTCTTGGAGATAATACCCATTTGGGTGGCATCAGTGGTTTGGAATGGGGCACTATATAACAAAATGGTGTTTTTTTCATTCAGAAAACAAGGCTGTTGTTCAGTTTTTGACTAAAAATCAGTTAGGTCTTTTCTAGTGTTACTCCCCTAGATTCTCAAAAGCTTGCATGGAGTGCAAGATCTGTGCAGGAGCTCAAGCAGGCAATATGTCTGGAGTGCGATCCAGGAACAGCCTGTAGGGGCGTGCACAAGTGCTCCTGCAGTAATCTTGCATGGACTAAGCCCTAGTATGTAAATCACTCCATTTGCAGGTGAAATCCATGCAAATGAGGTAGTTTTGCAATCCAGGAAGCTTGCAACAGTCCATGCAAGACTAGTGCTATCTGCAGAAATGTACTCGGTTAGTAACTGAGTACATTTCTGCAAAATCCAAAATGGAGCTATGACAGCTCCAAATAAAGGCTGCATATCATATAGTAAGCATGCCAGTGGCCAAGTATAAGGCCACTGGCATTGCAAACAAAACAAAAAATAAAAAAAAATCAACTTTTATTTTTTTTTTTGCCGATCTCGGCTGTTTAAGTGTAGGGCAGCGGAGTGGAAATGGGATCGGGGGGAAACAAACAAAATAAACCTAAATTAAGCATTCTAACTAAAATCACTATTCTGCCATGCAAGGTAATGGCAGGCAGAAGACAACATGGCCAGTGAGTAGTGGTTGCTAAGGGGGGAGGCTCAGTGTGAGACATGTAACTATGCATTAGCAGGCAATACTATGCAAGTGAGGGGAAGGATAGTGAATCCCAGATTTCCCCAGGATGTGAGTCAAGTCCCAACAGTGTAAGAGCAGGAATAGCTCGGTGCAAGCCTAGGAGTTAGGTGACATCATGGAGGTAGGGGGTGTCAGGAATACTGTAAGTGGATTGGAGCCCTGTGGCTCGGGTTGCTCATAGCTTAGCACAGCTAAGCTAGGGGGTGTGTCTAAACCTGCCTAGCACTCTTTACAAAGCCACGCACCGGGTTTTACAGGAAGAAAAAAGAAGTTAAACCAGGAAATAGCACTGGTGTGCACATTTGAACAATGTGTTTGCACAGCGCGCACACGAGCTTAAACAGGAAGGCAATGGGAAGGGAAAACAGCAGTAGGAAGATAATCAAGGAGAACTAGCTTAGCTGCCTGGTGAAATGTATCAGAATCAGCGAACTACACAGGCAGCAGAACAGCCCAGCCCAGAACACTACTATAAACTAAGCAAACACCTTCCCCTCTGTTTTTTTCCACACTCTACACCACCAGTGTAAACAAGTGGGGAACTTTTAACACTCAGAGCAGCAAAATGATAGGGGCTGCAATAGCTGTCATACAACTTGTGGAAGAGGCTGAGGGTGGTCAAGATGTGAATGCTGTCGACCAACCCACAGTTAGGAGATGGAGAAGAGTGTACATACCCAGGGTAACCTACCAGGGGCTACATGAGCTGGAGATAGTAGAGCAATATAGGGTGGACAGGGACCTCCTACAGCAAATTGTTGAGCTGTGTCAGACACACCTGACACACAGAACTAACAGAGGGGAACCCATCCCAGTGGATACCAAGGTATGTGTAAGGCCTAAGAATACTAGCTACAGGTACCTTCCAAAGGCTAACTGTGGATATGATGGGGATTTCACTGGCATCAGCATCCAGGGTACTCCACCAGTTCCTGGATGCCATGTCAGCACATGTCGGTGAGCACATATACTTCCCAAACACCCATGAGGCTTTGGCCAGCAATATGCAACCTTTCCACCAAATAGCAGAATACCCTTATGTACTGGGTGCTATAGACTGCATGCACATATGCATCAAAGCATGACCCCATGAGCAGAGTAGGGTCTACATCAACCACGAGGGCCTCCCCTCTATCAACTGCCAGGTAGTGTGTGATGCTCAGGGCATAATAATGAATGTGTGTGCTGGCTGACCTGGAAGCTATCATGATTCCCACATCTGGCATCTGATGCAGCTGTACCAGAGATTTGACAATGGGGACATCCCTCACAGTCACCTAGTGTGAGATGTTGGATACGCACTGGAGCCATGGCTGATGACACCCATCAGAAATGCACACACACCCAAACAAGAACTCCATAATGAGGCACATGCACAGACCAGAATTATAGTAGAGCATGTGTTTGGGATGCTCAAGTCATGGTTCTGGTGCCTGGACACATCCGGTGGAGCCTTGCAGTAACTGGCTCAAGGACAGAACACACAGGGTTAGAGTTGCTGGTGCCATGTCAGACTCTAAGCCGGTTACGAGCGGTGTCCCACAGGGCTCAGTCCTGGGCCCCCACTTGTTCGGCATTTATTTTTCTGAAGTGCAGGCAAACATAGGGGGATTGTGGCTGACAAAATTTGCAGATGACTGCAAACTGGGCACCATAATTGACACTCCATCAGACACAGACATCCTCCAGAAAGGTCTCATAGAAATGGATAACTGGTGCCAGAGCCATGGCCTTAAGCTAAATGCCAAAAAATGTATAGTCATACCCTTTGGGAAAAACAAGGTAACCCCTAATTACCACATAGGTGGTAATCCATTAAACACGAAAGAAGTTATCAGGGACCTGAGGACCCAAGTTGACAGTAACCTCTCTTTGACACTCACATTGCCAAAGTGGTTAGGAAGACCTTCTACATTGCCCACCTGATCATGAAGGGATTCACATCCAGATCAGGAGAGGTCATTGTACCCCTGTACTCTTCACTTATCAGACCAATGATTGAGTACAATGCCCCATTCGAATGTACCTTACCCGACACCTGCAGCAGTTGGAAAGACCCCAAAAGTTCCTCACCAAAAGGATAAAGGGGCTCAAACATATGTCATACGATGCCCGACTGAAGAAACTCCAGCTCTATTCAGTCGCATACCATCTGCTCAGAGGTGATCTGTGCCTGACATACAAGGCCATGTCCAACCTGGAATTAATGGACATGCTCCACCTCAAAAATCCAAATCCACCAGAGCCACGAGAGCAAGAGACTTAAACCTCAACACGGATATAAATAGGACATGCTGGAGGGACAGATTCATCACCCAGAGACTCCCTACACTATGGAACAGAATCCCAGTCCATGTGAGGCAGAGCCCCTCACTGACTCTGTTCAAGAGAAATCTTGACGAGTGGATGGGAGATTGTAGGTTTACCCCGGGAATCATCTCTGTATCACTGCTGGACAGAGGCACAGCAAACTAATGGGTATAGTATTCTCATCCAAAGGGGTGGTGAAAGCCACACACACTCTGGCTAGGCTTATAAATGCCCTAGGGCAGATAGCCTAGTATGAACCTATGAACCTATGAACCAGCTACATGTACCCAAATCATCCTTGTATGTGCCATGCTAAACAATATGATCCTGCTGAAACAGCTGCAGCAGAAATAGCACGGGGCAAGGCCACACAGCCCCCCACCATTGACAAGGCCTGCACAGGCACAGAGTGGCTTGGAGGAGGAACAACCTGAGCCTGCCCCTGCAGGCAGAAGGCGGCATGCCCAGTATGCCCTGACCTTGGCAAAGAGGCAACGCATAGCAAATACACTGACACAGGAGGGACCCAGAGAATAACACCTCTCTCCGACTCTCACATACAGTAAAAGGGATGCCAAACATTACACTACCTGTGCCTAACCATGTGTAGAGAGTGTACTATGTGCATTTGACATAGGCAGCCCTGCAGCACCACCCTCAATACTGGGACACTCACAAGGTAAGTGACTCACACATGCCAGTCGGGGGGGGGGGGGTCACATACCCAATAACAGTCACAGCCAGCAGGACAGGTGTAGACAAACACAAACAAAGGCTGTGCTATGGCTTCTGAATGAGGCCTATGTGCAACCTCCCCCAGGTCTACACAGACAGACTACAGTAGGTCAGGCAGTGGGATGTCAGTTCTGAAGGGTAGGAAGTCAGAAACTAATATGTTGGTAATTAAAAGCTAAGATCTGTAGTACACTGGTATGCCTCTAGCTAGCACAATAGGTAAGACTACAGACTGAAATGGAGTACCTGACACACCAGTACAGTCCTAGCAAATGTGCACAAGTGTTAGGTGTGCCCCCCAATCCTACGTAGAAATGTAGTTACAATCAGGTGTACCCCCCCCCACAATCCTGTCTAGACATGTAGAAATAGTCAGGTGTGCCCCCCCATCCTATGTAGAAATATAGTGACAGTCAGTTCTGCCACCCAATCCTGTGTAGAACTGTAGAAATAGTCAGGTGTACCCCCCATCCTACATAGAAATATAGTAACAGTCAGGTGTGCCCCCCATCCTGTGTAGAAATAGTCAGGTGTGCCCCTCCATCCTATGTAGAAATATAGTAACAGTCAGGTGTGCCCCCCCAATCCTGTATAGAAATGTAGAAATAGTCAAGTGTACTCCCCCCATCCTACATAGAAATATAGTAACAGTCAGGTGTGCCCCCCAAACCTGTGTAGACATGTAGAAACAGTCAGGTGTGCCCTCCCCCGCTATGCAGAAATGTAGTAACAGTCAATGCCAAATGATCGATGGATACCCTGCAGAAACAGCATTCTACCTGTTGGTGTATAACACAAAGGTCAACACTGCAGTACAAACTACCTGGACTAGATCTACACATGCAATACAGATGGCCATACTGGGCATGCTCACACACTTAGAGGAATGAAGGCAATGTCAGTCAACAACATACTGAAAGGTCATACTGGGCATGCACACACATTTAAACACATGAAGGCCATGTCTGCAAATACCAGTGGACCAGACATATCTGGCACTTGCAGTTGTTAGTGCAGACACTCATCAGTATGCACCACTCATGCCTTACACACACAGTGGATAGGAATACAGACATATATGTAAGGACAACACACTATAATAAGCCAAAAGTAGATGGACATAGATGTGTGGAAGAAGGTGACTGTGACAAGGAGCCATCCAGGCCTGTCCCACCCAACACACAGCCAAAGGGCCCCAAACACATGAGGTGCAGATGTCACTCACTGCAGATACTAGCCACCAGTATCTGTTAGCATTACAGACTATGTGGTGCATGTGCCAGCTGTGCAACATGACTGCACAAGGAAGTAGTAATCTAGCAGCTGTATACACATACCTGTGAAATATGACTCTGCGTGTGTCCGTATGTGGCATGTCAACTTCTAGATGAATGGGTTATGGCTCATGCACACACACTGCCTTCCCCATAGCCCTACTATGACAAGCCTGCTGAGGTCATCCAATGTGAAATACACCTTTGGGAAAACTGCAGCCCAGTAATCTCTGTGGAGCATCCTCTAACTGCATACTGCTGTAGTGTGGTAACCTAGTTATGTAGGAGTTCTAATCCCAGACATGGCAAGTGTGTGTGTTTGTCTGTGGAGAGAGCAATGCTTTTATGGTACTCACACTCCCTACAATTCATATACTCAACTTTGGCAAGGCTGCTGATGTCATCCACCTAGAAATATACGTCTGGGAAGGCTGTAGCCCAGTAATCTCCATAGCAAGTCCTGTAACTGTGTATTGCTGAAGTGTGATCAAGTAGTTAGGTAGGTGTTCTAATCCCAGACATGGCAAGTGTGTGTGTGTGTGTGCCTGTCTGTCTGTGGAGAGAGAAATGCTTTTTATGGTACTCACATTCCCTACAATACATATACTCAACTTTGGCAAGGCTGCTGATGTCATCCACCTAGAAATACACCTCTGGGAAGGTTGTAGCCCAGTCATCTCCATAGCACATCCTGTAACTGTGTACTGTTGTAGTGTGATTTATAACTGTGGTAGGGTTCCATCCCCACCCATGGCAGTTCTGGATGTTTTGTGTTTGTTTCGATGTCTGTGTATGGAGCAATGCATAATAGGCTAGTCACACTCAGTACATTTCAAAGGGCCTACTTTGGCAATCCTGCTGATGTTATTCATTGTGAAATACACCTTTGGGGAAGGAGTTCTCCAGTAATCTCTGTGATGCATCCTATAACAGCTCCATGCTGTAGTGTGCTATAGACCTCTGTTAGGGGTTCTATACCCACATATGACAGTTGTGGATGTTTTGTGTGTGTGTCTCTGTCTGTGTGTTGGGAGCAATGCATTTTAGGCTAGTCACATGCAGTACATTTCAAATGCCCTACTTTGGCAATCCTACTGATGTCATTCATTGTGAAATATACCTTTGGGAAAGGAGTGCTCCAGTAATCCCCGTGGTTTGTCCTATAGCAACTCCATGCCGTAGTGTAATATAGACCTCTGTTAGGGGTTCTATATCCACACCATGTTGGTTGTGGATGTTTTGTGTGTGTATCACTGTCTGTGTAGGGAGCAATGCATTTTAGGCTAGTCACACGCAGTACATTTCAAATTCCCTACTTTGGCAATCCTACTGATGTCATTCATTGTGAAATACACCTTTGGGGAAGGAGCTCTCCAGTAATCCCCGTGGTGTATCCTATAACAGCTCCATGCTGTAATGTGATATAGTCCTCTGTTAAGGGTTCTATATCCACATATGTCAGTTGTGGATGTTTTGAGTGTGTGTGTGTGTGTGTGTGTGTGTGTGTGTGTGTGTGTGTGTGTGTGTGTGTGTGTGTGTGTGTGTAACAGTCTGTGAAGAGAGGAATGCATTTTAGGCTAGTCACACTTATTACAATTCGAATGTCCTACTTTGGCAATCCTGCTGATGTCATCAAATGTGATATACACCTTTGGGGAAAGAGTATTCCAGTAATCTCCATGGTGTGTACTATAACTGTGTAGTGCTGTAGTGTAATAAACTAGGTAGGTAGGGGTTCTACTCCCAGACATGACAGGTGTGTGTGTGTGTGTAACTCGTATCCTGTGTGGAGGTGGCTTTGAGTGTGTGGCCAATGTGGAGCAGGTTTTGCATATTTCTTATATGGTGGCACTACTATATATCACAATGTCCCGATAATAAAAATCTGCGAGTACACCAATGAGTGCCTAGCTGCTATACCGGGAACAAACTTGTGACGACCAGCGTTAAAATGATTGATTGAATTTATTACAAACACGAACAGTACAGAGTTTAGCGCTTTCACCCACATTAACAGGGCTTCCTCAGAACTCATAATACTTAATCAATCTGTTGCTTACATGCCTTTTTTAGCGCCAAAAAACATTCAAATATTTAAAGTGACATTACATTTAAAAACACTATGAATAAATACAATACAAGTGATTGCATGTTGCTATATATCACAATCTCCATCATACAGGGATAATAGATGTGAAATAGCTGAGAGGCTGGAGTGCAAAGCCATACCCATACATGTGACATCAAGGCCAGGTAATCACAGTTAGCAACCCCACTATTACCCAGAGGACACTCTCAACCCATGTCTCATACACACATACATGCCTAGGCAACAGCTAATATGTGGGTAGTACACTGCATATTGGCCACTGATAGTAACTATGGAGTGATAGTAGTGGGATACAGAGGGCATGGCACCCTGTCCATCTGTCCAATATACATGTACATGCAGACAGTGCACCTTCCCCATGTTCCCCAATGGACACCTGCAACACCTGTGGTGCCATCACATGTGACCCACAAAGGACGTACCATGCCTGACATCATGCCCTGTATGGACAGATGCCACTGACACCAAGGAATGCTGTTAGCATGCTATCAATGTAGGTGCAAGGTAAACCTGCTGCCCATTAAGAGTTTCTGCCACAGGTGGGCAAGACTGGCACATCTGATGATAATCTGTGTTCACAACATGGGCCAGACACCCAGTTCCACATGTCAGTGTACATGCATGTGGGAGGTGTGCACATCCCAGACACCATCCACGTCATGGACTAAGGATAACATACATGGCAAGCAATGCACAGCATTGGCCATACACAATAGTCACCCAGGTGACTGGATGGGGGATACAACACCCATCTGTGTGGGCAAATGCAGACACTACAGCCCTGAGACAAAATGCAGACCATTGTTATGTGACCTGATGCCAAGGTATACCCATTGCCTAGCCTTGTATAGCCATCTGGCACAGTCGACCATCACACACCCATGCAGACATGCACCTATGCATGTCCATACTGGCACCCTGTGTGTTTGTGTGTTGTATGGTGCATATGCTCACATACACATTCACTACAACCCCCATTGGCATACTGAAGCATTCTGTCTGATGTCAGACACTTCCCTATACCCTTTGTCCATACAACCTCCATATGACCCGTGTGGTGCAAGGGATACCTGCACAGTGATGTGTTGTGGCAATCCCACTACTGATGAGTTGTAATCCTGGCCCTGCCAAGTGTGTCAATGTATGTGCGTCCCTGTGAAAGTGTGGCTGTGTTGACACTGGCACCTGTGCATGTGGACAGGTATGTGTACGTCACCTACCATATAGCTACCATATCCCTGTTGCAGATGTCACTCACTGTCACATGTATGTTCTGAGGGCTCCACAACAGGTAACCCATGTGGTGCATCCAATAACTGCATAGAACTGTGATAGCACTACATAGTTGTCAGGGGCTTGATACCCTGTGATGATAGGTGTGTGACACAAACATGCTTTGGTTTTACATTCCCACCCCTCCCTGACTTGTCTTTACCTCTGTCTGCCTCTCCCATTCCCTCTCTGGTGGATGTGGAGCCCTACACCTGCTTTTCTTAGGCAGCAGCATGTGTATTTTAAGTGATGCTCATGATCAGCTGATGGCCTCTGGACAAATTGCAGTCCTCCCCTAGCTGATTGCATTTGGAACAGCTGTGATAACATTCCCATAGCCAATTGCATGGAAATACGCTACAATATCTAGGAACATCATGTTGATGTTGGCCATTTTCATTCACTGTGAGCAGGAACTAGATCTGTTGTTTGGCAAACAGCATCTCAGATGGACTGGGGACTTACCTCTAACAACATACACTGTGGAAACAGGGCAACACACAGGAGGGGGATGTGCCTGACCTGACTACAGACTGTAAGTGCTGCTATACTGCATTTGGAATAATGTTGGGTTAACAGTGTGTGTGTCGATATGGCTGTCCTACATGTCTCAATACCTGCCATGTCAGTTCTATGTTTATGAGGAATCCCCATCTGCAGGGTCATCTGCAGACTGGGCAGTGTGTTGTGCCTTTGGTTTCATATGTTACCCACTGAGCATCTATCTGTGGACTGCAGAAGGTAGTGTGAGGATTGCAGTCTGTAGATGGTGACAGCCATGACAGTTACTGACTTCATATCCCTCATAGGACATATGATGCAACAAACCCTGTTACAACAGTAAATGTATGAGGTTATCACAGCAACATGTCAATATTGGCCCTGTGTATGTGCTTCCAGTCACAACTCTGTCAACCTTTGTACATATGTCGTGAATGAAGAGGGGCATATGTGTTGTACACCATAATTAGTGTCATCATATCTGATAAGCCAGTGAGATATCAGACAGCTACACATGATATGTACAGTAGGGGTTATATTTGATGATATAACCTGGACATACTGTGGTTGTTTGTACAGTACTGAGGTCTGTGTACTTATGCTGAACATCAACAGTGTGTGTATTGTTAATATGTACCTTGGCCTCTGTACAGACTATCATAGCTGTCATCATCCTAGGCCCCGTCCTATCTGATGTTACATGCTGCTTCACTGTATGTTACCATATTGGCTTACATGTTTGTAAGGCCATACACACACATTTCCCATACCACAGTCAGCCATCAGACCAAACTGTGTAGTGGCCCAGTATATGTAGGGTTAGTGTGTGAGTGGCACATATGAGGATGGTGTTTAACAGATAGCCCATATACTGTAATATTATACTAGCTTGTCATATGTGGTTGGGTTGTGTTCTCATTGGTTGTGGTTATGCACTTTCACACATGTGTATCTTTCCCTGTGCTGTGACATGCCTGTAAAGCCTGCTATATATGCAGGTACATGTGCATTCCCCCATAGGAGATGTAGGCCAGTGTTGAGCCAGTCTGCCTGTAGCCTGCACAGTGCATTGTTACATGCCTAGCAGCTTAGTGCACTTACCCAGTGAGATATCATGTGCAGATACTTGCCAGATGTACTGATGCCGGGCCTCCCTTAACAGTCATGTATGTCAGACAGAGCAGGGGAATGCTGTACAGAGGTATGTCAATATCTAGTGGGTAGTATGTGGCCATGGCACCCCTGTACCAGTGGTTATTATGTGTCAGGCCAGACAGGGGTGAGTGAATGCATAACCTATGGTGGCATATGCATACCAGTTGTTATGTGTTATACCCATCTACATGGCTGTTAACAATCCATATTGTCAGGCATGGTACGCATGTTTTGCATTAAGGGGTTCTGTGTATACCTCTGGACTGTACAGAGTGTGTCAGAATGTCCACACATATTGGCCAATATCTCTGCTGCAGCGGTACTTTACTATGATGTCCTTAGGATGTCTGTCAGTAGCCAATGGCACACATGTGGAAAGCAGATGTAACCTCCCACACACATCGTGTCTGTGAAGACAATCCCAATTATAGTAGCAATAGTATATAGAACTGTAATAGTACACAAATAAAGGTTTTCCATTCCTGCAAACCTGTGTGTGGTGTTTGTTCCTATGACTTCTCTGTGGGTTTATGTTGCAGGCAATGATTGTCATTTGTATTGGTGGCCCATACAGTGTCCAGTTGTTCAGGTGTGAACTCTAGGCATAGTGGCTGTTCCATATTTTGTGCACCTTCTACATATGTATCTTACTGTACATATCTCTGCGTGTGTGTGTACTCACATGTATATCTATCTATCTATATATATATATATATATATATATATGTGTGTGTGTGTGTGTGTGTGTGTGTGTATATATATATATATATATATATGTGTGTGTGTATATATATATATATATATATATATATATATATATATATATATATATATGTATATCTGTATCTGCATATATGTGTCTGTGTATATGTATCCTGGGGATGTTGATAGCTTCCACATTTTACATTTCCTATGGGAGCCAGACTGTACTGCATGACATATTATCATTACCAGCCTGACATCATACAAGTGGGATCTGCAACACTTGGTAATGTATTGCAGGGCGGACGTGTTTGGCTGGGAGTTATGCCTATTCGTACAAGATGCATATTGTTTGGGGCCTCTCAACCCCATTAATGGTGCATGTGGACATATTTGTTTTTGTTAATCTACCATTGCTATCTACAGATGTATGGCCACATAAACCTATATAGATATGTATATCAGCTTAGATATGTATGACTATGTCTGTATATACCTACATAGCTATATATCTGCATACTTATATGTAACTTGCTGTGTATATGTAGACATGTAGGTGTTTACATATATATGTGTCGATGTAGGCATTTGCATATATATATGTTCATATATATTTAAATATATATGTATACATTTCTAAACATATATATATATATATATATATATATATATATATATATATATATATATACATATATAGATATGTTGTATCTGTTTAGATATTAATATATTTACACACACACATACATCTAGATGTTGGTATACATTCTCTGTACTGTTGCATGACTGAGCTGGATAATATGTTTCTGAAAACATCACAGTTATGTATATCTGTCATGGCTTAATGGTAAATCACTTTGTCTGTTATGTGTAGGGTCCTGGGTTCGAACCTTGCAGAGGCTGGTTGTTTTGTTGCAGGGCAGAACACGGGCCATTGGATTCAGAGTGATTAAGGCACTTTAAAGCAGTTGTAAGCGGGTTTGCGTGGAGCTAAGCACTGCTAACATCCACTTACAGTTTCTTATACTCAGTTAGATTCCACATTGCTTAATCTGTGTAGGCAGTGCTTACCCTGACACAAACACACATAAACGCACTTACTGATGCTTACATATGCTTACTACTGCTTAGTTGTGCTTAGACCTGCTTACTAGTGCCTTATTCATTATGACACTGATACTTCACATTTGAATTTCCTGCAGTACTCTAGTTCATAAATATGTGTTATTTAGTGGGTTTTGCAATATAACAAACTGGTTATAATGTGCTTTGCCATGTAAAATAGACTGTACTGCAGTGGGAATCAAACCGGGAACCTGCTCATTAGGCAGATGTTCTGCCCACTATGCTATTGCTGTGTTGCTTCATTTGCATATATCTTCCTTGTTATCCTCTTCAGCCTTTTAAGCTGCTTTACTTGTAGCTAAAAGGTGGGCACACTCGCACACATACGGTTAGCGTTAATCAGATTTTTAAAACAAAACAAAAGGGTTTCTTCAGTTTATTTATATGTACTGTTGCTGCTGTACACATAGGGGACTGTTGGTGGGGATATGCGGACACTTATGAGTGATCTTGCTCATTTCTTAACACTTTCTGCTGTTCTACATTGCAGGGAAGTGTTTATTCTGAGAGCTGTGCTCTCAGACATGCCCCCTGCACTCGTACATGCTCAGTGTATGCCTGGGAGCTTGGGCAGTGCACCTTCATTAATATGCAAGGATCGCTGCCATCCTGCTTCCAAATGGGCGCTTCCATGCAGGACTAAGTTAGCCTTGCATGGAAGATTAGCGAATCCAGGGGACTGATTTTAAGAAAGTTGACTTTTCAGAGTTTCAGGTTTTTAGCCAGGCCTATTCCTGGGCATTTGAATGAGATAGCTGACAGTCTTTCTTGCTTTCAGCTTCACAGGTTTCGATCTCTAGCACCAGATGCAGATGAGCAATCAATGCGGATACCTAAGGTGATGTGAAGCATGGCAGGACTTAAATGAGCTATGTAATGTTTGACTGAAAATGATTGAGTAGATTATAAGTCATGTATAATGTTTGCAACTGTGAGTGTGTTGGTATGGTTTATGATGTTAAATGCTTGCATTTAGGATTGTGTCTGTGTGGTTTGTTTTCATTTTTATAAATGTATGATTGCTTATAAGTGACGATTTAGTAAAGATGTTTCTTGTTTAAAAAACAGGGCAGGAACTGAATAATTTATATAATGTTGCTTAGGTTATATGATCTATAGGAATATATGTGAAGTATAATGTTTCTAAATGTGAACTTGCTAATAGAGTTTGATTGCTTTTATATAAATGTAAATATGCCTATGCCACAACTTCTAATTCAGTAAATGTGTTAAAAAGAGGTGGTGTGAAGCTTTGGAAAGCTGTAGCAGCTTGCTTAATTCAATAGTCTTTGGCCAACTTCTCTCGGGGGGTATATAGTTCAGCAATTGCTTCCTTTTCCTTGTTTTTGAATCATTTGCCTGTTGGTGACAGAAAGTGGTTGATTGTTTTGTTGGTTAGATACCTGGTTCACAGATGGGTCCTTAGAGAGACAGTAAAGTCAGTAAAGGTACACATTGCTGCCTTTAGTGCAGGAGCTAGGTTGTCAGGTTTAGTGGATATTACTAAGACATGGGTGATTGGCAGAATAATAAAAGATTGGAAAAGAGTTACTGGTTAGAGAAAGTATAGCAGGTTACTGGTTTCAGCGAGTATAGCAGGTTATTGTTTTGAGTGAATATAGCAGGTTTCTTTTAAACAAACAGCTGCTCAGGGTTTTTTAAAAGGCTTGTACATGTTGACAGCAAATCGGTCAGACAACACTCTATGGCCCGCTTTATCAGTGTGTATGCACACAGGAGCTTTTAGGGTTAGGGAGTTGCTGGGCACCCTATATTGGAGAGATTTTTGTATGACAGAATCGGCTATAATGATATAGATTGAACATTCTAAAGTGGTTCATAAAGGGAAAGGGCACCAGGTGGTTTTGTATAAGAATTTAGATCGGTTGTTATGTCTAGTTGCATGGGCTAAGCAATTGAAGATGGTAAGGAGTGGCGAGTCTGGTTCATAGGTTCATAGGTGTGTACTAGGCTAATGGCCCTGGAGCCTTTACAAGCCTAGCCCATAGGATTACCCTGGCATCATGCCACCTGGCCTTAGTTCCTAGTGCTTCTGTCAAGTAGAGCCACTGGAGTGATCCCCAGTGTGAATTTTCTATTTCCCATCCACTCATCAAGATTGCTCTTGAAGAGGGTCAGTGAGGTGCTCTGCTTGACATGTATGGGAAGTCTATTCCATAGCATGGGCAGTCTCTGGGTTATGAACCTGTCTCTCCAGCATGTTCTGTTGATTGTGATAATGTGGTTGAGGTCTCTGGAGTGTGTGGCTGGTTTACTCTAGAGTGGATGGCAGAGCTGTACTAGCAGCCCAATTTGTGCAAGTTATAAGAAAAGCTTTGGAGAGTCAAGCGACTGTGTGGGATAATTCACTTTTTTCATATAGGGAATGCTTCTGACTTAGTCGAGGAAGGTAAATTGGAAGAGATGATAAAAAGGGTTGGGAGATGGTCACCTAGGACATTTCTATCATATGTAAGATAGCCGTGAGTGAATTTTATACTGTTTAGGATTTGTTCTTTGTTTTCTAGGTGAAGGCAAGATTGTCATGTTGGGTCTGTCTTTTATTTTCTGGGTGGTGATCAGACCTGAAGAAAACATGTTAGGGCTTGAGTAAGGCAGGCGGCATATTACTTGGCATGGTTCCTGAGGTGCAAGGTGGCAGCAATTATTCACTGAATTTGAGGCGATACAGGCAGCATTAGGCATTCCCTGCATCCTGGTAATTTCTTTAGGGGAAATGATCTGCAGCAGATTCTGAAAAGAGGCGTTGGGCTCAGATTGTCAGTGACTTGATATTGTTAAGCAGAAATTCCCACAGATGATTGTGATGTGGTCAGCAATTATACCTAGAGTGGTATGGTAGAAAGCTGATAAGCTCATGGGGAGAGAAAGGGAGAGAAAGGGACAGTAATTTTGTGAACCATAGGGTGGTAAGGGTGGTGGCCAGGTTGGGCTTGCATGTAATTGATTATAGGGATTTTGATGTCAGAGATGTGAGATGGTGTAAAATGGATGGAGTGCATTTAGGTAATGTAGTTTTAAATTTGTTTAACATGCGCTTTGCTTTGTTTTTGAATGACTTATTCGTGGCTTGTAGTAAAATGGGGGAACAGCCTACATTGGCAGGCTGGTGGGTGGAGTAAGAGGGATTATGGTTTGAACCCCTCTTCTATTCTCCCCCTTTATGCTGTTGTAAGTTATTGTAATTATGGAGTGAGTGGTAGTACACTGATCCAAGGTTTGATATGGCTAATTACAGTGAGTGGTAGGTTTAACTCTGCTTGAATTTGGAGGTTGCCTGCTGAGTGGGTCTCCATGCTGCCCCAAGAATTGTTACTTTATTTATTTAATGTTTATGATGCTGATGGATGTTAATTGGGAATGATTATTTTCTTTTTAATGAATAACATTATGTAAAGTTGTATAATAGTAGCAAATTGTAGATTTAATACACTGACCACACCAGCAATTTAGTGTCATTTTGTACTGAGCAAGGATTATGGATAAATGTAGTTTGCTTGCAGACGTGGAATCAAACCCTAAATCCAGAAAGCAGCTCATTAACAGCTCAGGGCTTTAGTCCTCTCTCTAACTACTAGATAAGTCATGTCATATC
Organism: Protopterus annectens; assembly: GCF_019279795.1. Classification (NCBI taxonomy): domain Eukaryota; kingdom Metazoa; phylum Chordata; order Ceratodontiformes; family Protopteridae; genus Protopterus; species Protopterus annectens. The sequence goes on along the minus strand of NC_056741.1, from coordinate 436,770,324 downwards.
CTCACAATTCAAACAAATGTTTATATCTCTGACTAATAAGTGAAAATGCCAAACTGTTGAGCACACACTATTTTTCATAGTGATCACATTCATTAGATTCTAGATCCTAAACCAGACCTTATAACTAATAGTAAACACAACAGGCAACACTTTTGTAATGTTTTGTAAGCAATTTAAAATATCTTGGTCACACCTCAAGCTACACACATGCTGTCAGCAGCATTATGTTCATCAAGCTGTGAGCTGTCATGAGGCTAAACAATGCCATCTGTGTTGCTTGATTGCTGAGATATTTAGAGAAATATGTATTTTGCTTGCAGATGTATTTGTCCATGTATGCCTGAGTGAGGGGATGTGGAGGGGAGGTAATGTAGGGCTTATGGGCTGATTGGCTGTGTCAGTATAGAGATTGCTCACTTGTAACAGATTGGGGAAGTAAGGGTTAAGAAAGGATGTGTGAGTGGTGGGGAGGTGCTAAGGTCAGGAAGTGATGTAGAGTGGGAGGGAGTGGTTGGAAATAGTATACATAGTTAAGTCTGGCAGTGGGCTGGACCCATTGATGGGGGTGTTTGGTGCAAACCTTCCCTCCCTTCCCTCTTATTAGTGTATTAATGTTGATTTCAGAGTTTTCATTAAGCAGAGGTAGAGTAAGAGGAGTTCAGATTTGAAAAACTGTTCTTTTCGCCTCTTTTCATAGGTTCATAGGTTGTGACTAGGCTAATGACCACTACGACCCTTACAAGCCTAGCTGCACACCCCAATCCCATTTGAATCCTGAGTATCATGGGTGTCTATATACGGGGATTGGGCATGTTAGTAGGGAGGTTAATGAGGGATTTATTGGGGGTAGTGTTAGTAAGGATAATACTTCTCTTATTAATAGCCTTTGTCCATAAAAGACATAGTGGCAAGACTGTAGGGGAGGGGTAAAGTTACAATTTCCCATCCAATTGTCAAAGTTTCGTTTGAACATGATCAGGGATGAACTTAGTTTTACATGGATGGATTGACTCTGGTAGGACTCAAACCCACATTAGAATTCCAGTGCACTATCCATTGTGCCAGATGCTGTTGGAAGTTATTTTATTTGTGACATGAGTGATAGTATGCTGTCCAAGGTCTGATTTGGTTAATCATAGGTAGCAGTAGATTTAACGCTGCTTGTATTTGAAGGGTGAGCATTTTCCACTCTGCCACAAGAACTGTTACCTTTATTTATTTCAAGTTTATGATACTGTCAGATGTTAAAATGGAATACTTATTTCTGTTTAAAGTATAAAGTTGCTTAAAAATTTTAATAACCTGGCCTCATTGGCAGTTAGGTGTCATTTTCTTTATGAGCAGGTGGCATTTATATTATAATAATTTTCATTTGTCCATAAGTAGTATATGAACAACATTCAGTAACTGTCTACCTGTACCAATAAAAAGTCAAATATCAACACAGTTCAGATTCCCATCAGGCAAGCTTCAAGATGAAATCTTTTGATGCCTTGTAAGTAGTATGGTCTTGGAATTATTACTGTAATATGCGCAGGCAATATCTGATGCCTGAAGGCATTTTTAAGATGATCTTAGAGAAATGGTTGGAGGTATCACTAGGAAGTAATGTGTTAATACTTAGTTAAGGAATCCAGCTCTGTGTTCCATATTCATAAAGGACACACACACCTCAAGGTTGGTGGCTACGCACGATGCATCGGAGACCATCCAGGTGCAATTAACCATAGGCAAGACTGCTCTGCAATTTGTAGCATGTTACAGGCCACCCTCTCAAACTCAGGAACCTCACATGGCCTTCCTGAAAACACTGGAGGGGATAAATGTATCTCCAAATACCATCATACTAGGTGATTTCAACTACCCTAATATAGACTGGGAACACTACTCAAGCCCAAACACTCTAGCCCAAAGATTCCTGGAGTTCATAAACTCAAATGCCATGGAACAACTAGTCACCATCCCCACAAGAGGAGAAAACATACTTGATCTCATCATCACGAACATGGGATCACAATGTTCAACACCGGAAGTATACCCCTCACTGGTGAGATCAGATCATAAACTAATCTCGCTGGAAGTCCTCATCCTGCCCCCACCTGAAATAAAAAAGACCACAGTGAAAAACTTCTCAAAAGCCGACTTCACACTTCTAAAAACTAGTGTGGTCTCCTTTAAGGCCCCTGAGTCAGTGGTAAACATTACTCAAACCGCTGAATCACTTACAAATGCCTTCTGCCAGCACCTACAGGACTGCATGGATCAGGCAATCCCAAACAAAACTAAGACTCTTTGTACCAAAGGCAAGCGTCCAGTCTGGTGGACCCCAGCCATAAACAAGCTCTACAACAAAAGGAGGAAGCTACTACAAGATAGAGCAAAATTCTTGAAAGGTAAGACACCTTTGATCATTATAAGTAAAAAACTAAGAGCTCTCATAAAATCATCCAAGGCAAATTTTGAGAGAAAAATCACCAAGGACTCAAAAGACAATCATAAGGCCTTCTTTAGCTATGTTAGAAACCTAGGAGGAAACTCCCAGATATGCTCAGAATTAGTTCAAAATGATGTGAAGATTACTGAACCTACACACATTGCCAACATACTGGCTGACAGGTTCAGTGCAAACGTCTCCCTCCCCAAAAGGAGAGATATCTATACCAGAGGATTGTAGCCCCCCAAACATCTCCAACGCCCAGGTGAGAACTGCTCTCTCCAAGGCAAAAAACACAGCATCCATGGGACTGGATGGTGTCCCCAGCTGTGTGCTCCACGAACTCAGTGAGGAATTAAACCCGCAGTTAGGACAGCTGTTTAATCTTAGCCTCACCTCAGGATACGTACCCAAGGAGTGACGCACGGCGACTGTGGTCCCACTTCATAAGGGCGGTGCCTCCACCGACCCTGGTAATTACCGTCCCATTAGCTTGACAAGCCTTATCTGCAAGGCCATGGAGAGGATCATAATGGAACTCATAAATAAAGACATAGGGAACTTGCAGACTTTGGATCCATCCCAGTTTGGCTTTGTCAAAGGCAGATCATGCCTCTTAAACTTGGTTGACTTTTTCGAAACAGTCACCAAGGCCATTGATGAGGGCAAGGCAGTCCATACAGCCTACCTCGACCTGGCAAAGGCCTTCGACACAATACCCCACTCAGGTATCATCAAAAAACTCATCAGCTTAAATGTAAACCCATACATCACAAGATGGGTTGCAAACTGGCTAAGTGACAGAACCCACAGGGTCAGAGTTGCTGGCGCCATGTCAGACTCAAAGCCTGTCACAAGTGGTGTCCCACAGGGCTCAGTCCTGGGACCACTCTTGTTCGGCATCTACTTTTCTGAAGTACAAGCAAACACAGGAGGGTTATGGCTGACAAAGTTTGCAGATGACTGCAAACTGGGCGCCATAGTCGAAAACACATCTGACACAGATATCCTTCAGAAGGGCCTCACAGAAATGGATAACTGGTGCCAGAGCCATGGCCTAAAGTTAAACGCCAAGAAATGCATAGTCATACCCTTTGGGAAAAACAAGGTTTCCCCTAGCTACCATATAGGTGGCAATCCACTGAGCACAGAAGAAGTCATCAGGGATCTGGGGACCCAGGTTGACAGTAACCTTTCATTTGACACTCATGTTGCCAAAGTAGTTAGGAAAACCTTCTACATTGTCCACCTGATCATGAAGGGATTCACATCTAGATCTAGGGAGGTCATCGTCCCCCTGTACTCATCACTCATTAGACCTATGATTGAGTACAATGCCCCATTCGGAATGTATCTGACCCGACACCTGCAGCAGCTGGAAAGGCCCCAAAAGTTCCTCACCAAAAGGATAAAGGGTCTCAAAAATATGTCTTATGCTGCCAGACTGAAAGAACTCCAGCTCTATTCAGTCGCATACCGCTTGCTCAGAGGTGACCTGTGCCTGACATATAAGGCCATGTCAAACCCAGATTTGATGAATATGCTTCACCTCAAAAAATCTAGATCCCTCAGAACCACAAGGGCGGGAGACTTAAACCTTGACACGGTTATTAATAGAACGTGCTGGAGGGACAGATTTATCACCCAGAGACTCCCTATGCTGTGGAACAAAATCCCGGTACATGTGAGGCAGAGCACCTCGCTGGCCTTGTTCAAGAGGAATCTTGACCAATGGATGGGAGATCGCAGATATACCCCAGGGATTACTTCAGTGTCACTGCTTGACAGAGGCACAGCAAAATAATAGGCATAGTTTTTCTTCAAACTAAAGGGGTGGCGAAAGCCAAATAACTATGGGCTAGGCTTATAAATGCCCTTGGGCAGATAGCCTAGTATGAACCTATGAACTTATGAACCTATGAACAATAAAATGACTTCATATCTACATTATAACACACATCCATACGTGCAAACGCTACCATTTTAGATTGTACTAGCATTTGGAATAATGCAGCAAAGCAGCTTCACTCACCATTTCAGCTTAAAACTATTACAGCTTAAAAGCAGTACTTTGTATGATGGCAGAAAAGATGGAACCCAGTAGATTATGTCTATTTTTAATTATACAGTTAGCTGGCTACCACAGTATTAAAAATTAATAATTATCCTTGTTAAAAGAAATATTTTTAAATCTATAATTTTTGCTATGTGGAAATTTACTACAACATACATTATCTTCCAAAAAAGCAGAAATGCAGACATAGCAAGACAAAATCCCAGCTTATCCACTTTTGATATGGGAAGTCAAAAGTATCAGTATGCAATTATGGCAAACAAGTTTCCTGAATACCAGTAAGCCATATGCTTAATCTTCAGACCTGCAAACATGCGGTTTTAAAAGTGTTTCCACAAACTGTCTTCAGCATTACATTTTGAAAGCTTAGCTGGGTTCACTTCATAATATTGTATAAATACAGATTTGACTAGCATAAAAAGGATATTCTGGCAACCAGTGACAAAAAGCTAAGGACCATGGCAGATTTAATCATGCCATTATCTATATAAGGTTTACTGAAACTCGTCTCTCTCTCTCTCTCTCTCTCTCTCTCTCTCTCTCTCTCTCTCTCTCTCTCATTTTAACGTCTGTGGTTCAGTATCTACTTAGCTAAAAGAACTGAAAAAGTAAGATGGGCAAATTATTTGTCAGACCTGAAAAGTGTCAACACAGAGGTTCCCAAAGGCAAAATCCTTGGCCTCTTAATGTTTGACATTTTTATACACATCACACAAAAATACGGTAGTAATGTCATTTATATTGCTTTTTTGCAATTTGTATTGCTATGTTACTTTTTTCCATGTTGTATATTATATTATATTTTCATTACACTGTGCTTTAATTGTACTCTGTCTTCTATTACATATTTAAAGTAGGAAAGAACCCAGAGGCATCTGCCTTGTGAGTCACACAGTAATAAAGTTAATTACATGTGAACTGACGGAGGACTTGGGAACTAAACCTTGTATTTAAGGGTTAACATAAAACATTTCAAAGCTTTACTGGAAAAGCTCACTCAGACGCAGCCATAGACTGCTGTAAGGGAAGGTTAGTTTGTTTTCCTTTATATTGCATTTTAGTAATTTTTATTGCTTTATTGCTTTTTTCTATTTTGTATATTTTGGTGTATTTTCATTGTATTGTGTTTTAATTGTATTCTGTTTTTTATTGCATATTTAAACCAAAAAAAAAAAAACAGAGTTATCTTGTGAGTCACACAGAAATTAAATTTCCCCTACCCTCTCACTCTTTTGCTGTTCTGTTTTTCAGCCCTCTGTCTCTCTAGCTGCCCACCCTTTATGTTAATATGACCGCATAATTCCTTTGCTTTTCTCTATCATTTGTTGTTAGCAAACAAAGAATTATCATTTTGTGAAGTCAGCTATAGAAACCTTATAAAATTAGTGGCTCTCCCCTTAGACTACTAAAACTTGCATTTACCCCCTTTAATATATTTGCGTCTTTCTGGATATTAATCCATTGGCTCCCTCTTACCTTTAAAATCTGAAATATCTGGTCCAAGACCATCAGTCATTGGAGAACCCACATTCTGCGCTCAGTAGTTATCTTGGAATTAGTGCTTCTGTTTTGCTCCTAGAGAGGGAAGGAGTATAGCGACATTATTTAACTATCGATCACCAGACAGCCTGGTAACAGCTTCATAAGTGGCAGTTTGGAATTTGTGCTATTGTTTTGCTCCTAGTGAGAGATGAAGACGAGGGCTACGATTTCTGACTGTCTCTGATTAGGAAGTGAGTGTCTGTGTGTAACTTTCCAGATTGGTCTGGTTGCTATTCAAGGCATCTACCAGGAAAAGACTACAGCAAGCCTACAGACCCCTGCATCATTTGGGACAGGACATTTGATCACCAAAATGCCCATGGCCTGCTTCTTAGCTTGGGATTAGTGCTTCTGTTTTGCTTCTGCTGAGAGAAAAAGCAAAGGTGCACTGTATCTCAGCATTGTGAAACTGTGGTGAGACCAGCACTAGTAGTATCTGGGTTGTAGTCAATTAAGTGAATCCCCACTGTTCATCATTCATGACAAAGTTTTTTTTTTTCAGTAAGTACTGCTTGATTAGCTACTGTATAATGTAACCAGCATATCTCCCTAAATATTTCCTTCATAAATCTTCAGGGTCTACTATAGTAGCTTCCTCTTAAGTGTTTGCCAGTGCTCTGTTTAGACTCAGGCATGCAGAATTTCCTATACAGGCACTCTTAAAATGTCATCAATACCTAGCTGAACTCAAGCCAACACAGTGACAAGCATTACCCCAAAGTTGCAATCCAGATACTCCTGACTTTTCTCTATAGTCTCACCACAGCTGTCTAAACAACAAAAAGAGACCTGTTGCCATGGATATGAACTTTCTGCTACCTCCATTACCAGCTTGGTAGATATTGGCATCCTGAGGAAAAGTAGAAACTGCCTCATATTTACTGACAACCAATAAAATCTCAAACAAACAGATAAGGTATGTGAAAAATGTATTTACACAATGTCACTGGAGGCAAAGCTCTCACATAAAAGCACCTCTAATCTCAATCAGTTTGTCAATAGTACACATGCTGCACCCATCACACACAGTACAAATCAGGCACATGCACACACATATGCCAAGACACTAAAATATAGCCTTCCTAAACTTCAAAGTCCTTTTACATGAAGCACACTCAACAAATGCTCTCAGCAACCTCAAATGCTTTTTCTCAAAACAACACGCACATCAACACACACAGCCACATCTCATGGAGCCTCTACTTCTAAGCCCATAAGGCAAGCAACCACCCAATCCAACATTCTGGTCACTGAAAACTCCATTGTGAAACACACACTGATGTCTCTCTAACCAGGTTGGGTAAGGAGAAAGTCTCAATCAGTTGCTTATTAGGAGCCAGGATCTGCCATATTATGCACACACTCAGGTCAGTGGACCATAAGTACTAGTATGACTCAGTCATAGTCCATGTGGGTGTAAATGACATGAGACATACCTCCCAAGACTATATGAAGAGAGATGTCATGAAGCTCTCGGAAAATGTGTCCCAGGCTGGTATGAGAATAGCACTGAGCAGCATTCTACCTTCTCCAAGGATGATGCCATGATACAGACAGAAGGTAACTGACTTTAGTAATTGGCTTACTTTCTTGTGTCATTCTAAGGGGGTGCTGTATTAGACAGCATGGAGGCAGGTGCTCAACAGACCATGCTGCTTTACCAGGCTTGGTCTGCACCTCTCCCCTCTAAGCTTCTGAATATTAAAACATCGTCCTCCCCCAAAATGCCTTTTTAGGCAATGCCAACCTGAAAATACTTTCAACATAGCAAATCAAAGCAAAGGAAATCTAAAGGCATTACTGCTCAATACTAGAAGTCTAAACAAGAAAGTGCACTTCTATACAAACTCTCCTCACCCTGGAGAAGGTTGATGGCTGTGCAGTCATAGAGACCTGTTTTAAAACCACAGAGAGCACACTATCAGTGCAAGACTGTAATTCTTTCACCCATTTAGACAAGCTATAAAACAGGCAGGGACTAAAGGTGGAGGAGTCTCGATTTACATCAAAGATAAATATACCTCATGGCTGGTCAAACAGGATGATACACTTCAGCTTCTTCACATTCTAATTACCTTAGGCAAAATCCTATACCACTTCCGTACAAGCTGTAGGTCCCTCTCTATGACACAGGAAACCCACAGCACATATATAAGCTTACTGGAAACCCTCACCATCCAACCTAATACCATATTCATGGTTGACTTTAATTACCCCAGTATTAACTAGGAATCATATACAATACCACACATACAAGCACAGAGATTCCTGGATTTTGTAAATATAAACTCCCTGGACCAGATTGTTAATATGCCAACTAGGAATGCAAGCATACTGGATCTGGTCCTCACTAATATGGGAGACAGCCACACACCCCGTAGCATAATGTCCTCTCTATTGAAGTCAGATCACAAAATGGTCTCCTTTGAAGTAAAAATAAAACTTGGAACCCAAGCTAACACTGGAATGTTCAGGAACTATTTTAAGGCTAACTTCCTACTATTAAGTGATAACCTGGCAAAATGTTAAGCCTCCTTAAACCCTGAGAGCACTGTTGCATATGCAGAATTGTTCACTGTTCACAGAAGTCCTATATAAGCATATTAATAGCAGAGGCAGCTGTACTCACCAGGAAGAAGTACAGAACTAACTCAATAAATATGACACCTTTCTGGAATCATAACATCAATAAACTGTACAACATTAGGAAGAAAATCATGACAAAACTTAAGAGGTGTAGCATACAGCAGGATAAAAGTATTCTCAGCAAACTAAACAAACACCTCAGAGGACTACAAAAGCCAAATGTGAGGTAAAGTTGGCCTCCAAGGTAAAATGACAGCCAAAAGGCATTCTTTAGCTATGTCCACAAATTCTAAGGCAATGCATAATTGTTTGTATAGCTCATTGTTAATGGTGCCACCTATTCTGAGCTTGAAGATATAGCAAATCTACAAGCAGACAAATTAATTTCTAACTTTATCCCTCCGCCCAATCTCCTCTCAGATAATATCATTAAATATAACCACCTATTCTGAGCCTAAAAATATAAAAAACCTACTAGCAGACAAATTCATCTCTAATGTTATTACTCCCCCCAACCTACCCTCAGATAATATCATCAAATATAACTCCTCCTACTATCACTAGGGAACAGTTCCTCAATGTTCTCTCCAAGGCCATGAATAATGCATCAATGGGCCCTGACAGTATCAAAAGCTGCCTTCTAAATGGCATGAAACATGAGCTATCAGGCCCTCTGGAACTGCTATTTAACCATAGCCTCCAAACAGACTTTGTGCCTCATGAATACAGAACAGCAACCATCATCCTTCTATACAAAGGTGGGCCATCTATAGACCCTGAAAATTACAGACCAATAAGTCTTAGTCATCTCATATGCAAAGCCATGGAAAGAATTGTCAGGGGAAATGACCAATAATAAAATAGGAAACCTCCAGACCCTGGACCCAACCCAGTTTGGTTTCATCAAGGGCAGGTCATGCCTACTCAACCTGGTGGAGTTCTTTGAAATGGTCACCAGAGGAATGGATGAGGGCAAAACGGTTCACACTGCCGACCGTGACCTGGCCAAGGCATTTGATACAATACTGCACTCAGGCAGGCATTGTTGACAAACTCAAAAGGTTATGTATAAACTCTTATGTCACCCAGTGCATATCCCACTGGCTCACACACAGGACCCAGGAAGTTAAAATTGTGGAGTCCACCTCTACAATGAGACTATTTACCAGCAGAAACCTTAAAGGATCGGTCCTGGGACCACACCCTTTTGGCATCTACTTCTCTGAAGTCAAGGCCAATGTAAAGGGCCTCTGGCTGACCAGTATGACAGTTGATTGAAAATTAGGACCAGACATAGAATCCCACATCAACACTAATGTTCTACAAGAAGGTCTGATGCAGATAAATAACTGGTGTCAGAGCCATGGACTAAAACTAAATGCCAAAAAATGCATAATAGTATCCTTTGGGAAGTCAGCCACCCCTGGTAACTATTATATTGACAAAATAAACCTTAGAGTTGACCCAGTAGTCAGGGACTTGGGGCCACACATAGTTAGCAATCTGGCTTTTGAACATCATGTGTCTAGAGTAGGGAGGAAATCATTCCATGTTGTACAACTTATAAACAAAGGTATGTCATTTTAGGTCCAAGGAGGTAATTGTTATATTCTATTCATCATGTATCAGACCTATCACTGAGTACAATTTCCCCCTTAATAAGTACCTCACCAAGCACATCCAATAATTGGAACATATACAGAGGTCCCTCACTAAAAGAATACATAATTAACATGTCCTATGCAGACTGCCTCAAAGTCTTATCCCTGTATTCTATTTTTTACAGGCTGTTGAGGGGAGATCCATGCCTGGCATACAAGTCGTTTTCAAACCCCAGTCGGATGGACCTCCTGCATGTCTGAAAAACAAACAGTAGTAGACTGTAAAAACTTAAACATTGCCTGTGACATAAATAGGACCCACTGAAAAGACAGGTATGTATCCCAGAAACTACCCCTTTTCTGAAACAGGCTCCCCATCCACGTGAATCTGAGTTCATCCCCTAATTCAAGTGTAACTTGGCCAATTGGATTGTGGATAGGAAATTCATCCCTGGTTTGGTACCTATGGCTGTAACTGCTTCATCTCCTGGGCCCCTGCTTGCAAATGTTTCAACTCCCAAGTTCCTACTGACATTTACCAAGGGAACCAGAACATCTGAATTACAGGGAATGCATGGCTAGGCTTAAAAAAGCCCTAGTGGTTTTTAACTTAGTATACAGCTATTAACCTATTAATCTATAAACAACTTTAGAATGTAGACAACATACTACTTTCCTACCATAAATAATCATTATGTCCAGACTTCAACCGAACTGCCTCCAGCAAAACAATGTGTATCTGAATGCTGAAAAGACCAAGGTTATGATATCTGGTAAGAGAACCCTATCTCACTCTCTTGACACGCCTACCCTAGTCAATGTTGATATGTTGTAAGATATCAAAATAAAGGTTTTAGTTATACACACAGCCTCTGATTTACATTTAAAACTCATAGATGCCTAAAAGTAATATGTAGCTGGGAATATAATAATAATTCTCTTATTAATAAAATTAAATAGCAAATTTTCAGATCAGTACCCCGCCCAAACTGCTTTTTGGTGTTACCATTCTGTTGAATGTTGGTTAAGGTCTTTGAGAGAAACGTATACATACTTAATTAGATAGGATAATACAATATATTTCACCTAAACAAACCAATGTCACCACCACTGCTTATTTCCTTGTAGTACATACTCTTAAAATGTTATAATTCAACCCTGCACATAATAAGTTCATGTTAAAAAAATCTTCAAATATGGTATCTGTTCACCAGAGAGGTACATTACCCTAAAAGTTTTGTTATATTTATTCGTTCATTTGCCATATCTTTCAACTGTAAAGATTTTTGCAGAATGACCGGATTTTGGACACATATTTTTGGTCCATTTTTCATAGAATTGCCATTTTCTGGCAAATTAGTGGTAAAGATTGAAGTTCAGAAATAATGACAGATAGTTGAGTTTCAGACATCATATGCTTTGTAAAATTCATGCTAATGCAAAACATGTTATTCTATCAACTTTCTAAGTTTGTAAGAGCAATATTTAAAAATCATCTTTATTTTTTTAGGCCTTTGTCCCACTTTATTTATGACTCTGTCCAGATTTCCTGCTCTAAGAGATTAAAAGGTATGTTTGCAATGGCAGATTGTGGTGCTTATCTTTACAGTTATGCGACTGCATCATGCCTGTCAACCTCCAACCTTTAAAAGTCATAGCACTGGCCTTTAGAAATCATGGTAGAGAGACAGAAAGAGGATCATGTTCTTATTTTTTTCAAAAATAAGTTTTTTTATATAATAGATCCTATAGAGTTAGCTGTAGGGAATCTTTTTATAAACATATCTTATTTATTTAATAAGGTATATACCCTTAAACAGTTCTAATTTCAAGAGGAACCTCATAAATCTAGGAGAAGCTAGGCTAAAGCTTAGGGCCAAAATCATAGCTCTGTTCCTAAATCAAAGTAGTGTAGAGGTATGGATTACATCCCTGTGGAATTCCCTACAAGGGTCTACCAAAAGTTACCTACATAGTTTTAAGAAAGGTACTGCAAAGAGTAGAACCAACGCACAATCCAACGTTTAGGTATTTGAAATAAAACCAAGCATTCACTATTTAAAACAACCTTTAATTTACATATAAAAATAATGGTACGTGCTTTCACAATGATACACATGGCTTCTTCAGACCAATACATGAATAAACAGTTGACTGCTATTTAAACAATGTATCATTCATTCAGCCAGTCACATACATCACGCCAATAAAAGGCCCAATCATGTATCCAATAATGATTCCAATCTGAGATTGTGTGTTGGTTCTACTCTTTGCTTGCAGTACCATTATCATTTTTAAGTGAACCATTTACTTCTGCGGCCATTGCACTTTTGTTTGGTCTGTTTAATAGTTCTAAGAGTGTCATGCTTTCACTTACAAAAAGCCTGCTGACAACAGCAATTGTAGAATCGCTTTTGACATTAAATTTCCTCAGGCATGCAGTACAAGTACTTTGTATAGCACATACACTATATGTAAACCATTGACCCCAGATGAAAATTTTTAGCCTAAAAATAACATGCTGTTGAAGGCAAACTGTACAGTCTCTCCAATAGTTCCTTCCGTTGCTGCCTTGCTTTCATGCACAAATATGCTTACGTGTCCTCATCTGCCTTCTCCTGTTCCTGTTGTATGTCAACCCATCCCCCTCAAATTAGTAATTCATCCCATCCTGTGCAAACTAATTCCTATGCACAGAACAGCCACAGGAGTCTTAAGCTATTCATTTCACTTGCAAACTAAGATCTAGTAGCAGGCATTCTTGAGGAGTCTATTTGTTTAAGTACACTATATTTGACCTTCTACTTGAAAATATGTTTGAGCTTCCACAGTTTGCAGAGACAACAACCTCCAATATTAATTCCTATCAAACCTGCATGATACTTGTTTTAGTTTGCCCTATGCATGTCATTATCAATGTATCTATACTTTCCTTTAAACAAATGAGAGATTCTACATTCATGTTATCATATCAGTCATTTGAGGTTTTATTAGTAATGTGCCTTATGCCCTGTAATTTAATTTGTTTTTTTTTTTGTTTTTTTTTCTTATACTTAGGCATTACTTGCAATTGTTTAGCTATACTACTAGCAACTTCACCAATACAATATATTTTTTGTATACATTTATGATGTAAATTTTTTGATACATAGCAATTAAAGTTATCCTTATACTCAACTTTTTATACTTTAATTAGGTTTTATGTTTTGTGAATTGTTTTAAAGCCTTTACTTTGGGAGCTTGGTTTATTTGTTTGAATTTTTTGTGTATTTTATAAGGGTTCTTCATCCAGTCTGACCCACAGTAAATGCCAGTATGCCTAAAACATCTTCTAAGGCAGAAGAAATGTCTTCCAGTCATGTATTTCATATTTTTTTGGAATAACCTAGTACTCATATAAGACATATTGCCTGTTTGATCTTATTTATGAAAACAGGTAAAGGCTCCTGTATTGTTTTATATTTGTGTCCAGAGAATGCAGTTACCCAATCGGCTCTAAAGTTCTGCCTTGATAATTATCAGTAATCTGGGTGTACATATGCATTTATATAGATATATTTAGAGTTGTTATTTTTTTAGATTGTATACAAATTGGGACACAGTGGTTCCGACCACACACACATAACATCACAGTGGGTGTGCTATTATATGACATTACAGTTCATATGTCTACGACTCTTACTGTTGTTATGCTGAGTGACAACAATAAAAGTTTGCACTAAAGAAGGTTCCCAGCTGTTCCAGCATTCTCAACAACACATCAGCTGTGTATTAAACTTGGATTGTATCAGTGATAAGTAAAGTTACATTAACCGGCATGATTCAGACAGTAGCAGTCATTAAAAGGTTATGTTATACTAGATAAAAGTCCATCTTCAAGCACTGATGAAACACATTGTAAAAGCAATATTAAAAGATACTGTTGTTCGGAATGACAGCAATGTGATACGCATTTGGCACTTACACCAAAAATAAATTTATAAAATAACAAAATAACAGTGCTTATCAAGACCATATACCAGTGGTCCTTTTTTTTTTTTTTTTTTTGCACCAGGTAAACTGTAAACCCACTAGGTTTATATCCTTTTCAGGGTGATCCAACAGCATTTTCTGTTATCTGATTTGCTTTTTATACAGTAGACAAACAGTAGTCCAGGGAATCGAACTTATGTCATTAGGAACTTAAAGTCTTAGCCCTTTCTGCTGTCACCATCTAAAATATTTCCCATAATATTATCATGATTTTCAACACTTGGATATTAATATGTAATGTTTTCTTATTTCCTGTTTTAAATACTTTTTTCTGTGAAAAACCTGAGCAACAGATTTTATTGGAAATGTCTAACTAGTTAACAATATGCAGAGATGTAAATCATGAAATGTTGCACTAGAAAACTTTTAGATTCCAGATCTGCCCAGCACACATACTGCCCTATGTTGCCTTGAAAACTATTACAGGCGCTGCTAGTAAGTTTGCAGTTTGCATGCTCTGCAGTGTCTTAACAAGGCCAATACGTATTTAGTTATTAAACTAAAATACATTAATTTCTGCAAAGTATATATTCAACTGCCAAAAGATGTATTACAGTGTACTCACCAAAGTATCAAAACATTCCACGCTTTTTGATGTAAAATGCAATATGCAAGCAATGCCTTGCTATTTGTTACACTGTCACAATCCCTGTTCACCATCAAAATACAGGAATTTTTCACCAAAGAGGCTCAGTGTTGATATCATTTACTAGACTAGTTGGCTGCTTTTCATGAGATATCTTGTCTTTTTTTTTAATAATCAGCAGTGAGTACTGATAACCACCCAGAGGGGAAAAATACAGCTGAATCGAAACTGAAAAAAAACAGAAATGATGTTCTTGTTGTCATTTTCCACTACTTCTTCACCTCCTTGGCCATTTCTTTAGTAAGACAAGCAAATCAAATATCTTTTCATGACAGCAATATGAGTCCCAATCAAAGGGACCTGATAATGGACCAGGCTGGATTCTCATTAGTGTCAAGCATGCACTATCTGAGCCTCTACTTAAACTGTTCTACCTCAACCTATACACATGATTTCTGCCTGATACCTGTGATTCTTGTACAGAAGGGTGTCCCCTCTGTACCCCAGGTAATTACAGGCCCATCAGCCTTACCAGCCTTACATGTGAAGCAATGAAATGCATCACAAGAAAACTCATTTATGTAGGCAAAAGCAACTTAACTGATCTAGACGCCATTCTGTTTGGTTTTGTGAAGAGCAAGTCCTGTCTCCTGAACCAACAAAAAAAGAAGTTATGTACTCACCATAACATTCTATTTGAGTAGTTGTACTTGTCTTCAACCTGTGGGTATATGGATCAGAATTGGATCCAAGGCGGCCGCATCACTAACATCTGATCCAAGCTCCAAGCTCCTCTCCTTACCCATAATGCTCCCCTGTCTACTTCCTTCCCTCAGATCGAATTTGCTTCCCATACAACATAAGCCCAACCCAATCAGACCTTACCACTGATGGCTTCCCAATATCCCTAATCCAAGCATAACAAGGAGAGCCACTATAGTGTTCAGCACCTATATACAGGATTAGGCCAACAGTGACAAGGCTCAGGGGAAGGAGGGGGGGTGGGCGAAGACAAATGAAGTACAACTACTCAGATGGAACGTTATGGTGAGTACATAACTTCTTTACCTAAAGTAGTTGACTTCATTTGATCTTCAACCTGTAGGACAGAGTCCCCAGCTACTAACACCTGGGTGGTCCTCATGGAAGGGTATTCCAGAGCACCGTGGAGCCAAACAATGCCCTACTCCTGGATACAATGTCTAACTTGTAATGTGAGATGAAGGTATGAGATGAGGTAGCCGCAGAACAAATATCATTCAGTGACACCTTGAACCAAAAAGCCACTGAAGTGACCACAGACATGGTAGAATGTGCTTTTACCTGACCCAGAGGGGAAATGCCTCTGTCTGAATATGCTCGGATGATACATTGGGAAATCCAACAAGCAATGGTCACTTTAGAAATTGGCTTGCCTAGAAATAGCTTCAAATAAGAGACAAACAACTGATCAGATTTGTGAAAGGATTTCATTCTGTGTAAATGAAATCTCAGTTGCCTATGTACATCCAGCAAATGTAGTTTATATTCACTCCTGTTTTGGAAATTAGTAAAGAAAACAGGAAGATTGATAGTCTGGTTAATATTGGATTATGAGGCCACTTTGAGAAGAAAGGATGGGTTAGTGCACAGGGAAACCCTGTCCTTATGGAAAACCATGTAAGGAACCTTGATGGACAATGCTTGAAATTCTGACACCCTCCTAGCAGAAGTGATAGCCACCAAAAAGGCAGTCTTCCAAGATAGCTATTGCAGGTCTACTGAAGCTGCGGGCTCAAAGGGAGGGTAGACTAGAGCCTGAAGTACAAAGGTGAAGTCCCATGGAGGTGTAGGACCTTTCAATGGGGGTCTCAAAAGAAAGGTACCTTTAAGGAACGTCTTGCAAAGTCTAGACGAAGCTAGGGAAGCCATGTTTTCCCCCACAATGAAATTAGAGATGGCAGCCAATTGGACTTTAAGAGCTAATACCTTCAAGGAAGATAGTCACCAAAATTTTAAAACTGCTGGGACCGGAGCCATAAAGGGATCCAAGTCCCACTGAGAGGCCCATATGGAGAATCGTTTCCATTTGCTATGATATATTTTCCTGGTGGAATATTTATGAGCTGCCACCAAAATGGTTTTAACCAGTGAGTATAACCTGGGAGTCCTAATCATTAATGGAACCAGAGTACCCAAGCGCTAAGCTTCACACTGTCCAGATCTGGGTAAGTAGTTCTTGAGGGATGAGACATGCGATCCAGAATCAGATCCAGGATCCATGGAGGAACTGCCAGATGAGACCAAAGGAAGGGGAACCAGACTTGGCGAGGCCAGAATGGGGCAATGAGGATCACTGTGCTCCCCAGCCTGCCACCTTTCTGAAGAAACTTCAGGATGAGAGGTAACGGAGGTATGCATAGAGAAGACTGGGATGCCAAGCATGAACCAGTGTGTCCCTGGGGCTTCCCCTTGAGGGGGGTTCAGAGAGAAGAACTCACTGCACTTTGCATTAGAAGGAGATGCAAAGAGATCATAGCAAGACCGACCCCACTTGAAGAAGATCTGTTTCACTACTGAAGGATTCAGAGACCACACGTAAGGCATCAGAATAGTCCTGCTGAGTCTGTCCACCAGGATGTTGGACTGTCCCAGGATGTGCATTGTCACCAATAAATGGCTGGTGGATTCCCACATTCTCATGGCTTTGCAACACAGGGGGTAAGACCTGGTTCCACCTTGTTTGTTGATGTACCAGACTACTGATATTTAGTCTGACTGGATCACAATAGTCCCTAGTGGGTTGGATGACTCACTTTCTTAGCAGCTTGTCTATTTCCAGTGCTGCTATCTCCCTTTGCACTGATGGAACATCTGGGAGGTGTTTTGGTGGGAGAGGTGGATCTACTAACAGGATGGAATAACCTCTGGATATGATGTGCAACACCCAACGGTTTAGCAAGAGCTGACCCTCAACTGCCTCCAGAGAGGAGCAGTCTGGCAGCCCCTCAGGGCTTCTGCATGGACCTGTCCAAAAATAGTTCTCAATATGCAAAATTTCTTGGGTCCCATCTGCCTCTGAGCCGGCATCTATTATAACCCCCTCTGCCTCTGGGAGAAGATGAGTCTTGGGTGTCCTGGGAGAACTGAGATTTCCAGAACAACATTTTCTTTGTCCCTTGCTGATTCCTAGAGAAGGATTTTTGAGGGATGGAGAAGCAGATCCCGACAGCGGACAGTGTCTTCCCATCCTTCTCACTCTGGGCCAGTGTTTCACGCACAGACTTCCCAAACAGGAAAGAACCATCATAGGGGGCATTTGCAAACAATGTCTTGAAGGGTTCCAAGAATTGACAAAGCCGGAGACAGGCATGGTGCCTCATGGCAATGCCAGACCTAGCAGCCCTGGTGGCTCCCTCCGTAACATGGGAAAGGAAGCATATGGACTGCTTTTAGAGTGGCCATCCAAGCAGAGAATGTTTTCTTGCCCTCCGCTGACAGGGATTACAGAGGTGACTCAGCGACTTCATTAACCTGGTCACTCTGTAATCGGATGACATGCACCATATAATTCAGTGCCCTTATTGAAAAGGTTGCTGAAGCATACACCCGCTTCCCCAAATGGACCATAGTCCTCAACTCCCTGTCAGGAGGATGGACCATAGAGCTCTCCTGCATGAGCTCTTTCCTTGTGGTGACTGCCATCACCATAGCATCTACTGGAGACCCCTTACTCCAGCTACTCCTGTCTGGTGGGGGACTAAGTATCTTGTCTGGATGCTTGGGAATAGGCACCATGGTGTCTGGTTCCTTCCATGCCCGAGATGTTATAAGGTCCACAAACGGGTTCATGGGAGGGGACACCCAGGAGGTAGATGGGCCCATGCCGAATGCCTCTAGGAACACTGACTGGTCTGGAGTTGGCATTTGGTTGAACCCCCCCCCCTTTGGCAGAGGAGTACCATGATGTCTCCAAAGTAGACATCCTCGGGGGGGTGACCTGGGGGAACCTTCTCCTTCCTCCAAGTTAGTGTCATCCATGAGGGACTCTGGAGAGGACTCCAGGTGCCTCCTTTTGCACATCCATTTGCGAGTAGCCTCCTCAGTGGGACTCTCTAGGAGGGACTCGCAAACATCTTATTGCTCTTGAATGGGAGCTCCCTGAGGCAAATCGAACACAGGCTGTCCTTGAGATGACAGGAAGGTCAGGGTCATACCCAGAGTTGAATGAGTTGGGGCAGGGTCCGAGGACAAGATCATCAGGGGTCTTGACGCACTTGAAAGAACCTTGTCCACCATGTCAAATGCAAAAGGATAGCAAACATCCTGAGAAATGACCCCCCCCATCGGATCCAATGGGGAGTCGGAGCCAAGATGCCGAGAAGGAGACTGCATTCTGACAAACTCAGAGCTGACTGTACCCCCTTGGATCTGATGCCAAGGCTATGGCTCTGAGAGCTCGGATCCGATCTGGTCGGATCCAACACACTCAAAGCAATGGTTGGCGTCGAGGTACAAGATACCATCGGCACTGACCCCCCCCCAACCCCGAGAGTCCTTGGATCCAAAGACTCCAAAACCGATGGTTGGATCGGAGAAGGAGTTATAGGGGTGAAGAGAGGCTGCGAGCTCCCTGCTCCGGAGGGAGAGGGGGATGGTAAGACTCCCATCTGGATCTGGGTGCGGATGAACTTCTGCATCATCCTGTCCATCTCCACCTTGCTAAGTCTACGAGTCGACCGGGAAGATGAAGCAACTGACACCAGCTAGGAGTGCAGATGAGGGGGAGCGCTAGAGGGTGGCCTAGATACCTCCAGCTCAGGGGAGAACCTAGGCAATTGGAGTCAAGGAGTACTAGGCCTAGGAGGGGTCTTAGATTTTGCTGGAGGCCCCACTGGAGCTGAGCAATCCAGAGACCATTTCCTAGTCTTGTCCTTCCTGTGCTTGTCTCCAACCCCAGACCTCAAGGCGGGAGTTTGAGTCCCAGAGGCCTGGTGAGAAGCAGAAGTAGAAGCGGCAGTAGAGGATGCTGCCAAAGCTGTAGTTACAGGGACAGCCATCCCTGATGAGGGGAGCAAGCCCTTCATGACCAGCTTAGCCCTCCTGTCCTTTAGAACCCATGGGTTGAAGCCCGTGCAAATAGGACAGGAAATAAGCAAATGGGTCACACTCAAACACACTACACACAGAGTGTGGCCATCAGCTGGGGGAGCTTATGGCCACACTCTGTGCACTTCCTAAAGACAGGCTTGGGGGTCTTTGCCATCTCAGGACACAAGTATCCACAGACACTCACACACACACACACACACACACACACACACACACACACACACACACACACACACACACACACACACACACACACACACTCGCTCGAAGAAGAGAGGGGGTGGGAAGGCCAAAGGGAAAAATACTTTACTTTTTTTTACTATTTTCACCACCGATGGACAACGTGGGTATGGGAGGTTGAAAAAAGAAGATAAGGAAGAAACCTACACTAACACCTGAAAAAGAAACAGCAAACTTACCCAAACAAAGCCTGAAGCTCTTTAACCACGATACATAGCTTTTCAGCAGCAAATGAGATCTGAGGGAAGGAAGGAGACAGGGAAACATTATGGGTAAGGGAAGGAGCTTGGAGCTTGGATCAGATGCTAGTGATGCGGCCATCTCGGATCCGATTCAGATCTGTATACCCACAAGTTGAATATCAAATGAAATCAACTACTTCAGATCTTATTTTTAAAGATTACAGAGGTTGTGGACTGTGGTGATTCTGTGCATGCTGCTTACCATCACCTGACTAAGGCTTTTGACTATTCCCCCATGCTGGCATTATTGTAAAGTTAGCATACCTCTCAACCTCTTAGAGTAAGAAATCTGGACAAAGCCATTACAAAAGTGGTACAAGTAGGGACAATTTTGAAATATTGCTCTTACAAACTTAGAAAGTTGATATAATAACATGATTTGTATTAGCATGACTTTTCTGAAGGGTATGAAGTCTAAAGCTCAAATGTCTGTCATTATTTTATAACTTCAGTCTTTAATGATTTGCCACAAATTTGCCAGAAAGACACAATTTTATGAAAAATGGACCAAAAATATAAGGCAAAAATCCGGACATTCTGCGAAAATCTGTATAGTTAAGAGGTATGGACATTAGGCAAGCTTAATGTAAACCCCTCTGTTATCCCAAACTGTGAAAATTCCTGTTACCATCTCTGAATGTAAAATTGTAACTTATGAGGTACCACAGGGATCGGTGTTAGGCCTGCCTGTTTGCCATTTATTTTGCAGATATCCAAATCACTGTCACAGAAGAATGATTGACCAGTTGACTAAGTCTGCTGTTGACTGCAGGGCACTGTTGTACAGTCAACTAGTGACAGTCAACTTCTCCAACAAGGGCTGGAATATGTACATACCTGGTATAATGAAAATAGTCCTAATCCAAATACAAAAAAGTGCAGCACAGTAGCATCCACCAGAAAAGTGTTCTCATGTCACGTATTATAACTGGTACTCCTATTCAGACAAACATGGCTGTAAGAGAACTAGGTACTTATGTGGAAAAGTTTATGTTATTTGATCATCATGTTTCTAGACACCATAGTCAGGAAATCCTTCTTTCTGCCCCAGTTAATTTCCAGGGGAATATTTTTAAGATCCAAAGAAGTCATCTTACAGCTCTAGTCTTCCTGCCATTGAAACAATTTTTCCTTTGGTATGTGTAAATTCAAGCATATTACTCAATTGGAAAGGCCCCAATATGTTTAACCAAGAAAATTAATGGCATTAAATTCCATAGCTACACCAATAGAGCATCAGAATCTTCTTATACTCAGAAGTCCATTGGCTGCTTCAAAGTGATGTGTCTTGCTTTTTGACCTATGGTAGACCCACTCCTATTTGACCTCCTACCGCTTTGCAAAACCAGTTGTTCTACAAACGTGTACTAGGGACCAAAATCTACATCAACAAATAAACAAGACTTGCTGGAGGAATGGGTTACTAACTCATCGTATTCCTAACCTATGGAATAAGCTACCACTATAGGGGATGCAATGTACATTATCTGCCTTAAAGGCTAGTCTTAATGATTGGTTAGGTCGACATAAATTTATGCCAGGATTATCATGTACAGCTCTGTTTGACTTGGGAGGTGAGCACTATTAAGTGCTTATAAAGGGTAGCAAGAACTTTTAAGTATGTTTACTTAAAGGTGTATATGGCTATGCATCTTTTGATACTTGCGATTGTTTATGGCTATGCATCTTTAGGTACCTTGGATTGTATATGCCTGCGCATCTTTTGGTACCTGGGATTGTATATGGCTACACATCTTTGGGTACCTGTGATTGCTTGTGTAGTATTGTTCCTATGTTTCTAAGTCTTTAAATAAAGGCAAATGGACTTACTTTTGGTCATTGTCTTTCCCAGCTGAATTACTGCCCTCAGTGTGAAATGAGAGGCACTTGCATGAATTTCCATTGTGGCAGCAGGTCCATGAAAATGATTGGCTGCAAAGATTCTCTGTGGCATTAGGAGCTGGTTTAAAAAAGGAAAAGTTGAAGGAAGTAAGAAGAAGCCAAAAATGTTGGGACTGTTTTGTTTACATCAGAAATATTTCAAGTACATCCAGTCTAATCTTAATTTCAGCTCCTGCCATGGAGTTCATTCTGTAGCATAGATTTGACAGGATGCCTCTAAACTGGGACATTTAATGCTCCATTAGTAGTTACCATGGAATATGAGACACACAGATTGAAATCAGGACTATCGCACGCAGACTGATACTGGTGGCTACCCTAAATGTATTTATACTTTCACATGTAAAATGTTACCTTATACATTCTTCTTCTGTATTGCTGTTTCCTTACTGTTTTACTATGCAGTACTGTTAATAGACAAAAGGAAAACAAACAGAAAATGATATTCAGTTATACAAGATGTCCTTCTGTATCACTATTGCAGTATTCTAAATGGAAGGGATCTCCTGCCCAGGGCAAACCAATGCTTGGCTAGTATACAAAAGCCTAATGATCTTGTATGTGCTGTATGTCACACTTATGCTATCCATACAGAACATAGGGCATAAAAGGTACACATGGATACAACTACACATAACCTCATTGCTGTTAGTTTGAACGTCATTATTGCTAGTTGGTCTGAATGCCTTAGCCACCAGATAAGTGCCCAATTATTTTTTTTTTGTTTTACTTTTCTTGGTCTTGTCTTAGTCTTGTATTTTATTTTGCTACCTAGAGTTGCATGTCATCCAAGAAGAATGTGGGAAGCAGATTCCCCATAAGGATCATCACAAATAGTGCCTTTTTTGTTTGGGTGCTTCCCACAACCATACGTCTTGTAGTATTTGTAAGGTGTTTGCACTTAAAACACTCAGAAGCTGTTTGTCTTCTCTGGCCATTTACCTCGAATACCAACAGTTTAAACAGTTACAAAATACTCCTGCTAGGTAAGAAGAAGGCCAGAAAGTCTTGGCCGGATACTTTAGCTGTGCAGCCTCCACTGGATGCCCCTCTAGTAGCAGGTAATAGCTCTGTAGGTTATTCAGCATCTACATTGGATTCCTCTGCCATGACCCCATCAGAGGCCAGCATGGAACTGTCTTTTCACTTGTCCTCTGAGGTTTTAAAGGAGGAGCCGTGGTTGATTATCTGAGAGGATCCTACAGGGATCCCACAGATATTGGTCAAAGAGGAGGTTCCATGTTCTCTTATTTAATCTCACCATGGGTCAGAACCTTTGATATTTGTTACGGCTGATTTCCCTTGCAAGAAAAGACAAAAAATGAAGCATGTTTCAGTCCATCCTAAGGATTTTCAAAGAGATTGGCAAGAGTTTACTCAGGGCTTGTTTTCCGCCTTGATGGCACCAAAGCCTCCTCAAAGGTTTTCAGTACCTAGTCCTCCTTTGACCTCTACCCCTTCTAAACAGCTTAGGGAACTGGATTCCACGGATGAGGATTCATTGTCTAATGAGGGGTCTTTGCCCTATTCTTCACAGATGCTTTCACCTTTTGCTTATGGTTCTGATGAAGATATTAGCCATGAGTTTCTTTTTGAGGAATTGTCATTTGGGGATATAGTTGCTAGGATGATGGAATTCTTTAAGTGGGACTCTTGTCAGGTGTCTGATATTCAAAGAATATATTATGAGTTTCTTCAGGTGGATACTCCTAAACAATCATCAGTTCCTCCTGTGTTGGCTGCCTTGTTAGATACTTTAATTGCTGCTTTCAAGTCTCTTGATTCTCAGCCTCCTGCTCCTAAGAAACCTGCTATATTCTGTAAAGTTCCTGAAGATTGTCAAGTTTTATTTAAATGTCCTTCTGATGATCCTACTGTGGTATCAGCCTTTTCTGACAAACCTTCTAAGGTTTTGCCCTTTTCTCTATGTTTGCCTTCTGATAACAATAGTAGGGCAATGAGAGAATTTGTAATAAAGTTTACATTGCTTCTACTTTGGCCTTTAGGGCTGTTAATTACCAGGCCCATATGACCAGGTATGCTCTGGCCTTGATTGCTCAAGCTTGTCAGGTTACTTCTGACCTCCCTGATTCTGAAGGCCAATCATCTGTATTATCTATTTTAGGTTCTGCTTCTTAAGTGACATGCCACTCTATTAAGTGTAGCTATAATGCTACTGATGCCTTCCAGGGCTGCGGCTTTTGGGTCTGTCATGAAGCATTATTCTTAGCTTCATCTTCAGTCTCTGTCTGAGGACATAAAGGCCAAGTTGTTGAATGATTGAATGATCCTTTGGATACTAAACATCCTTTAAGAACTGCTGCTGGTAAGATGTTTAAGTCTCCTCAAGAGAAAAGGAAAGGCTTGCAGGACCTTAAACATATTTTTGTCTCTCCTATCCTTAAGTTCCATAAGAATTATACTTCTAGATCTGCTTCTGTTCACAGGCAACTCTGTCAGGCCTCCAAGGGTAGGAAGGATGATAGGCAGACTGCCTCTGCTAAGACTTCTCAGATTTTTGTGGCCCAGAAGCCACATTTATCTGATAAGCCTCCTTCTCTTTGAAAATCACCACCTTCTTTTAGACTGGGATTCTTTGTACCTTCAGCTTTGCCTTTGTCTTCCAAACTAGCATCTCATCACTTCAGAATCTTGGGTTCTTGCTCTCATCCATCAGTGTTACTTCACTGTATGGAGGTCTCTCTCTTTTTTTCAGAGATTCTCCAACCTCATCTAGAGCAACTTCTTCATTTCCCAGAGGTTCTAGGGTCCCTAGTGAACCAAGTAACTGTTCAACCGGTCCCACCTTCCCAAGTGGGAAACAGTTTTTATTCCAGGATGTTCCTGGTTCCTCAAAAGGAGGGCACCTGGAGACCTATTCTGGATCTCTCTCAGCTCAACAGCTTTCTTAATGTCCCTTCTTTTCAGATGCTTACTCTTCAAATCCAGTTTCCTCTTTACTATCACAGGCTTTTTTGGAGTCTTTGGATCTGAAAGATGCTTACCTTCATTTCACTATTCACCCTCTTTTCAGGAAGCTTTTATGTTTCTCTGTGTCTTCCTTTCATTTGCAGTCCTCTGCTTTGCCCTTTGGTCTTTTTACTGCCCCAAGGATGTTCACAAAATGCCTAGCTCCTGTGATTGTACAGGCTCCAAGGTTTTCAAATTTTTTCTTATCTAGATGACCTGTTGTTTCAGGTGCTCACTCCCACTCATCTGTTAGATGATTTGGAGTTCAGCATATCTGTTTTTCAATGTCTGGGGTTCACTATCAACTTCCAAAAGTCTGCCCTAACTCCATCTCAGGATAATATGTATCTGGGATACAGGACTCAGACAGTGCCAGTGTTGGCCTCTCTTCCATTTCCAAAAGTTTTGCTATTGACAGCCTTCTTTTATTCTCTTCTTCCTTTGACTGACTGACAGCTAGGGAGTTTCTTTGGGCCCTGGGATTCATAACCTCTTCTATTCCAATGCTCCCTCCTGCTAGATTGCATGTGTGGTCAAGTCAGTTTTTCCTGCAGTATTGGCACCCTCTGGATTTCAGTGTACCTCTTTTCCCTGTCTAAAGAGGGAATTTGAGTAGTGGAATCAGCAGTTTTCTGTCAACCTTGGCCTGCCCTTTCAACCTCCAGTCCCTTCTTAAGAACTGTTCATTGATGCCTTAGACATGGGATGGCAGGCTTGTTTCGGTCATCTAAAAGTTCAGGGTCTCTCCTCTCCCCCATCAGAAGTCAGACCATATCAACATCAAAGGAATGACAGCTGTCATTCTGTGCCCTTCAAGCTTTTTCTCCATGTTCTCTCCAGCCCCCCTGAAGGTGTGCACAAACAACACTACAGCAATGTGGTATGTCACAAGCAGGGAGGCACAAAAACTTACCTCCTTTGCAGGATGGCTCTTCAGGCTTGGGAGGTGGCCCTCTGGCAGTATATATTTCTGCAGAGAAGAGTCTAGTGGCAGACTCTCTGAGTAGGTTGAGAACACAGGCTCATGAATAGATGCTTCACAGAGACATGTTTGTGGACATTGTCCATCGGTGGGGTATTTCTTACGTGCATCTTTTTGCCTCCCCTCTGAACAGGCAGCTTTCTCTCTTCTGTTCCAGAGTGCCATGCCATTTGGCATGCATGGAAGATGGACACCCTTTCTTTTCATTAGAAGGAGATGTTTCTTTATGCTTTCCCTCCTCTTCCTCTACATCCAAGAGTCCTGCAAAAGATTTTGCTGGAATCCCCAAAAAATCTTGCTAGTTACTCCGTTTTGGCCAAGGCAGTGCTGGTTCCTCCTGTTAATGCATCTGGCTAGCAGTAATCACCACAAGTTACCTCACAGGTTGAATCTTGTCTCACATCCATCTTCACTTGTCCACTCTTCAATTGACAATGTGGATTATAGAGTTTTGATCCCTTTCAGGCACCTCTTTTCTGAGGATGTGCTCAGGGTTTTACAGGAGGCAAGGAAACCTTCAGCTAGAAAATCGTATACATCCAAATGGAAAAGATGTTCTGTCTGGTGCTAAACTCGTAACCAGGACCCTTTTTAGTGGGGGCCCCTCTATCCTCTCTTATTTGTGTGATTTGCTCCAGTCTGCCAAGGCATATTCTTCTGTGAAAGCCCATTTGTCAACCATTTATGCTCGTCTGCCCTTGAATCCTCCTTTGGCTTCTCTTTTTGAAGTCAAACAGTTTTTTAAAGATGTCCTTCATATTAGGCCTTCAAGGAAATCTATACTTCCTCCTTAGGACCTTTATTTTGTTTTGGAAAAATTGACTCATTACTTTTGTTCCTGCAGATGCTGCTTCTTTGCAACATTGTGACTTGAAGACTGTTTTGTTGCTGGCTCTTACTTGTGCTTGGAGGGTTTCTGAGCTTCAAGTGTCCCTTCGTACTAATCCTTGTTTTAAGCCTAAGGTAGTAAATGAGTTGTCATTGAATCAATTAGTACAACTCCCTTTTTCACTTCACCTATCTGCTATTGAGAGTATCTTGCATACCTTGGATTTGCACAGACAGCTCAGGCACTATTTGGATAAAACTAAAGCCATTCATAAGTCTGATCAGCTTTTTTTCCTTTCATCTCAGGACATTGGGTTTGGCTGTTTCTAAGCAAACCATTTCCTCCTGGATTTCTAAGGCGATTTCCTTTTGTTATACTATTCATGGCAAATTTCTGAATACTTCTGTTAGAGCTCATTCCACTAGGGCTGTTGCCTCTTTTAGTTCCTTCTTCAAGGGGTTGAACACTAATTCCATCCCTGAAGCTGCTACTTGGTCTTGAATGATTTATAAGTTGGATATGGTTTCCAGGGCCAGAGCAGGTTTTGCTGAAACCATTTTATATAGGTTTGTTAAGGGCTGTTCTCAGACTTCCACCTCCCATTCTGTTTCTTGAGCTTTTTTACTCTCCCTTCTGTTTAGAATACTGCAACAGTGAAATAGAAAGTCATAGTGCAGTTGTGTAAGATCTTGCCATAACAGTAGATGTCCTTCTCTTCACTGTTGTAGTATTCACTCCCTCTCTCCAACCTCCTCTTGTTTGTTCTGATTTTCATTTTAGATTCCCTTCCTGCTGAGGGTTTCCCCTTTTTGTTCTGCATTTTTTCCTTCTGGATGTGCATGGACTACTTTGTCCTGTGCAGACTGTTGGAGTTCAGTTCTGGGTAGATGCTTCTGTATATCCCTTTTATGCCCTACGTTCTGTGCAGGGAGGATAAGTGTGATGTATGGCATATACAAGATAATTAGGCTTTTGTAAACTGGCTGAGTGTCAGGCTTCCCTGGGCAGGAGATCTCTTCTGTTTAGAATGCTGCAACACTTAAGAGAAGGACATCTACTGTTATGGTAAGATTTTGCACAACTGTACTTTCTTACTGATCTATTGCATAATTGCATTACTGAATCAGAATAATAATTTGCCAGATGAAAACAAGTAATTATGTACATGTAATGCAGCTA